>NW_024423319.1:23450474-23457479 GCF_017311325.1 Ursus maritimus
TTGCAGTATCCCATAAGTTTTGGACTGTTGTGTTTTCATTCCTGCTGGTCTTCATAAATTGTTTAAGTTGATTTTTGATTTCCTGGTTTATGGAGTCATTCCTGAGCAGGATGGTTCTTAGTTTGCAAGTGTTTGAGTTTCTTCCAAATTTTTCCTTGTAGTTGAGTTCCAATTTCAGATGTTGTGGTCTGAGAATATGCAGGGGATAATTTCAATCTTTTGGTATCAGTTGAGACCTGTTTTGTGTCCCAGAACATCGTCTATTCTTGAGAATGTTCCATGGGCATTAGAATAGAATGAGTATTCTTTGGTTCTGGGGTGTAGTGTTCTATATATATCTATGAGGTCCAACTCGTCGAGTATGGCATTCAAAGCCTTTGATTCTTTTCTTAGTTTTTGCCATACTGTTCTGTCTATTTCTGATAGTGGGATATTGAGGTCCCCTACTATTAATGTATTTTTATCTATATGTCTCTTTAGTCTGGTTAAGAGTTGGCTTGTGTACCTTGCTGCTCCCCTGTTGGGGGCATATATATTTATAATTGTCATATCCACTTGTTGGATACATCCTTTAAGAATAATATAGTGCCCTTCTGTGTCTCTAACTATACTCTTTAGTTTAAAATCCAATCTATCTGATATGAGAATTGCTACCCCAGCTTTCTTTTGAGGTCCATTTGCATGAAAGATGGTACTCCATCCCTTTACTGACAGTCTGAATGTATCTTTGGGTTCAAAATGAGTCTCTTGCAGACAGCAAATGGATGAGTCATTTCTTTTTATCCAATCTGCAACCCTGTGGCACTTATGGGAGCATTTAAGCCATTCACATTAAGACTGAATACTGAGAGATATGATTTTAATGATGCCATATTGCTGGTAAAGTCTTTGTTTGTATGGGTTGTGACTTTCTGTTCTGTATCCCTCTTGGGGCCTTTTTACCTTTATAGAACCCCCCTTAATATCTCCTGTAGGGCTGGTTTCATGGTTACAAAATTGGTCAATGACTGGCGATTCTGGAACATCTTTATTTGTCCATCAATTCTGAATGACAGCCTTACTGGATAAAGGATCCTTGGCTGCATGTTTTTCTCCGAAAGAGCTTTAAAAATGCCCCCCCTCCAACCCTTTCTCTCATTCCAGGTCTGTGTAGACAGGTCTGACTTAATTCTGATACCTTTGCCTTGGTATGTGACAAATTTCTTTGCCCTGGCCGCTTTCAATACTGTATTCTTGGATCTAATATTTGCCAATTGCACTATGACGTGGCATGGCATAGATTTGTCATGGTTGAGCTTGGGAGGGGTCCTCTCTGCCTCTTGGACACGAATGTTTGTTTCCCTCGCTTGATTAGGGAAGTTTTCAGCTACAATTTGTTCAAATATCTCTTCTAGACATCTGTTTTTCTCCACCCCCTCGGGGATGCTGATGATTCTGACATTGGATCGTTTCATTGAGTCAGTAATCTCCCATAACCTACATTCGTGGGCGTGGATTTTTTTAAGTCCAGCTTCTATTTTCGTTTTTTTTCCTCTAACCCATCCTCCAATTCACTAATAGGTTCCTCTGCCTCAGTGACCCTGGCCGTCAGAGCCTCTAGTTTTGATTGCATTTGGCTCATAGAATTTTTAATTTCTGTCAGATTCGCTCTCATTTCGGCCCTTAGGGATTGTATATTCTCAGTAACATTTTCATTAATACTTTTTTCAAGTCTGCTCATCATCTTGACCATTGTTACTCTGAATTCCATTTCTGATAATTTGGTTACATCCATATCCATTATTTCTGTGGCAGAGGCCACAGACTCATTGTCTTTTCTTTTCTGGGGGGGGACTTCTCCTTCTCGTCATTCTGATGAGGAGAGGTTGTGGGGTTGTCCAGAGCCCAAATTATTGACTGGGACCCAGGCCGTGCGCCCTTGTTTTATAGGGATCTTAGGGATGTGGGCTTCTTCTTTAAATATTTTATTTGTTTATGTGGCAGAGAGCCAACCAGCAAGAGAGGGAACACAAGCAGGGGAGTGGGAGAGGAAGAAGCAGGCTCCCAGCGGAGGAACCTGATGAGGGACTCCTTTCCGGAATGCCGGGATCATGCCCTAAGCTGAAGACAGGCGCTTAATGACTGCGCCACCCAGGCACCCCGGGATGTGGGCTTCTTGATTTTTCAGCCTGCCTTCTGGGGGAGGGGCCTGCCGCGCCAATACTCAGGCAACCCTGTTTGGGTAGAGTCTCCGTGTCCCCTGCAAGGAGGCATGGGGATGGGCACCCTGTGAGCCGGTATTTCCAGGCTTTTGTTCTCTGGCGGCTTTCCCTGGTGGTTTGCTATGCCTCTTCTGAGAGTCAGAGCAGCAGTAGCCAAATCTCAGCCTCTGTCTCACAACAGAGGGATCAAGGACCGTTCTCCACTGATGTTCTGGCTACTTTAACTCTGTTACTGTTGGTGCTGCTCAACCCTGGAGCCCCGGGATGTGCGCCCCACAATGGGCGTCCCAGCCCTCACTTCTAGGGCCAGCGCGTCTCTGTCCTTTGTGTTTCTAACACTGCCAGCCGCCCTGCACGCTCCCGGAGCTCCTGGTCTCAGTCTGTTTCCAGCGAGCACACAGGAGTTCCAGAGTTCCATGAGAAGTCTGGTGGCGTGCTCTCCCGGCTCACGGTCTCAGTCTGCTCTCTCTCGGGGGTGCCGGTCCGTGAGTCCGCCCACTCCCCCATGCAGGTGGCTACCTGTTCCCGGCGCCTGAACGTGGTGGCTCCCTCCCCCTTCCCTTTATCTTCCGATATCTGTGCGCAGTTTCACGGCTCCCTGCTTCGTACCTCAATACTCAGCGCTGGAGATGTTCCTTTGTAGAGATCCA
The DNA here is from genome assembly GCF_017311325.1 of Ursus maritimus. Taxonomy (NCBI): domain Eukaryota; kingdom Metazoa; phylum Chordata; class Mammalia; order Carnivora; family Ursidae; genus Ursus; species Ursus maritimus. The sequence continues at coordinate 23,453,326 of NW_024423319.1, forward strand.
GATGTATCTTCCTGCATCTCAGGCTGATTCCGTGGATGTTCAGGCTGGTCTGGTACCTATCCAGTTCGACTCAGGGCACCAGCTGAAAAAGGGGTCCCCTACTCCTCTGCCATCTTAACTCCAGAACCTGATTAATGTATCTTACCCTTCTTAAGCCTAATAGTTTATAACCTGTATTAGTTTTTAACGTATTTCACATAATATTTCTGATTAAATTTTCTTATTTTTTATTTTTATTTTACTAAGAAAAGACAATTTTGTGTATTTAGAAACAACCTTAGAGTAGCCGGCAGATATGGCAACTTTAGAAAACTAGTTAAGAAGTGATTAAATAAACATGAATGTCAATATATCTAAAGCAATAATTCATTGACATTTTCCTTTCGTTATACAAAAAAAATGTTGTTTGAATATTTCACTTGGTTGTGTTTCAAAAAGGTGCCCAAGACAATAAGACATTCCTCAACTGTCAGTTGGTTCTATTATAACAGAAGCTGTCATAACATGGAATATATTTTTTGGACTAGGAGGATGCATATGATTCTACAGTTATCCTTTAAAATGAGCTCAAGCAGTGAATTAGTTGGTCTTTTTTTTTTTCACTTTTCCCTTTTACTTTTCCCTTCTTATTTCTAAAACACAACTGTTAAACCTTAAATCACATATAGCACTACACTGGTAGATACACACACACACACACACACACACACACACACACACACCATATACATACAGACATACACAGAGTGCATGTGTGCATGCAAGATAGATAGGTAGATAGATATCAAGAGAATTCTCATGAGATCTTATTATTATAATCCACTATCAGTTTTGTTCTTGTCATCTTCTTGCAAGTAGTCTTATCAATTCTCCAGTTGCTTGGTTCAACAAAACGCATAAAAAGAAAAACCTAAGAAAGAAATATCTGTGCTTTATATTTTTTTATTTAAGATTTGGTTTCTTCTTTTTTTAAGATTTTATTTATTTGTTTTACAGAGAAAGAGAGAGAGAGAGCAAATGAGTACATCAGGGGAAGTGACAGGTAGAGGGAGAGGGAGAAGCAGGATCTCTGGCTGAGGGGAGCCTGAAGCGTGGCTCGATCCCAGGACCCTGGGATCATGACCTGAGCTGAAGGCAGAGGCTTAACCAACTGAGCCACCCAGGTGCCCTGAAACGTTTGTGCTTTAGCATACACAGAGGAAACTGGGACAGCTGTAAAAGTGACTAATTTTAATAATCTGGATCTATTCAACTTTGTCAACCAAAAGGAAAATAATGATCATTCCTGCCTGTCTGAAAAGTCATAAGAGCCCATCTGTGTAGGATTCAGAAAGTCTGCCTTCTTTCTGTGGAGTCTCAGAAATAATGTTCAGTAAAAAGCCCACGAGTCTCATTTACTCTGCATGAAGGGTACTGAATGCCACCAGACTTGCAGTGAGTGACTGTTTGCTCCTCATTTAATCACAGCAAGAATCATTTTCACACAGCAAGGGATAGGAGAGTTTCAAACTAATAATATAATACTTTCCAAAGAAATCTGCAAGAACAATTGTAATGACTAGTGGAAATTACCCAGTAAAATTTTGGTAGAACTATAAGAAAAACTATAGGACTAAGAACACTGTTTGACGATAGGGTATGTGGGATTCTTCTCTCGAGACATAAGAACAAGTTCTAATATTAAAGATCAAATCTGAATTGGAAATAGCCAATAATAAGTGAATAATATTTGAAGGAACTTAAATGCATTACTAAAGTAAACCACTAAATTATCCTTCATGTTGACCAATTTAGAACACTATATGTGCATCACAAAATTTTGCTATCAGCTATTTTTATCTTTTTCTCTTTTATTTTTTGCTTTTCTTCCTACATATTTTTAAAGTTTTGCGTGAAAAAAAAAGTTTTGTGTGAAGTGAATGAATAAACACACACCAAGAGTTCATTATTGATATACTTTTAGTTTCCCACTTACGGTACAAAGATCACCCACCGGATGTATTTTATTGTTTTGTAATAGTCTGTATAAATCTGAACAGTATACTTACTTAATCATTCACAAAACAGACAGAATCTAATTTCCTTAGAATTTTTTGTCCTATCTGTCCTATAATTTGATTCTCTTATTAGTTTTTTAGTTAAACTTTTTTACACTTTTTCAATAATCATATATTCACATAGTTGTAAGAAATAAAACATAGAGACACCATGTACACTTTACCCAGTTCGCCTCAATGATAACATCTTGCAAAAGTATAGTACAATACCACAACCAATATATTGACATAAATACAATTTACTTATTTTGCTCAGATTTTCTCTTCTTACTTATATTCATTTGTCTATATTAATGTTTAGATTCATGCAGATTTGTTCTTTTATAAGCTACCACAATCAATACTAAACAGTTCAAGATTGCAAGGATCCCTAACGTTGTCCTTTAATAATCAAACACATGCATCCTTTCCTGTATCCGACTTTAGCATTTGGCAATCAGTTCTCCATTTCCATAACATTGTATTTTTAAGGATGTTATAAGGAGATGTCAGAGAAAATGGGAGACTAAGGAAGTCTGAAATACTGTCACCCTTAAAAACAATGAAAAAAACAAAGCAAATAGAATTAACTTTTTTGGAAGTTAACCCAAATTTGGCAGCAATTCAAAAGCTTGCAGCAACCCATTTCTAAGAAAAATGGGTGAATATCAATAAGAAGAAAGAACTTTGGAGAACTTTAGCTTAGTCTAGTCTGATGTTACACTCCCTAGCTCAGAATTAGCATTGAAAATAACATACATTCTCTTGCCCAGGTCAGAACTCATGGAGTGCTCAAGCCCCTACATGGAGGTATTTATTTAATAATTTGCAGGCACATATTTTACTCTCTGATGACAGAAATGATTAATAATATTTGATGGAAATAAGAGACTAACCAAGACGCTTAGGAGGAAATGTTGGTGAATAAAATGTACATAAAGATTTTAAAATTTCAAACATATTTCTGAGAATTTAGAGGATAATATGCATGCCCAGGGCTGTGCACATGCTCAGAAAAGACCAGAGAAGACTCTCAGCCCCCATTTCTTGCTGACCTTGAGACTCTGCACAAGCAGGAGGTGAACACTAAGGTAGAGCTGTAAACTTTCCAGCTGAGCGCTGAAGTAGAGACTGAACTTGCACAAAGAGCCCCTTCACAAAATAAGAGAAAGATTTTGCTTTCAGGAGTATAAGGAAACCTCTGTCTAATCATTAGCTAACTATAAAGCTGATAAATCAAAGACATCAATGGCCAAGAAAAATACAGACTTTATAGAATTAGTTCAGAAAAATTACTAAACAAACAAAACAAATCACCACCTCAACAGCAACAAAAGCAAACCCTGGGGAGAAGAAAAAATCTAATTCCCAGAGTTGTTGCATTATAATATTAAAAATGCCTAGTTTTCAACAATAACAACAAAAAATAAAGGACTGCAAAGAAACAGAATTATAGGTCATACATAAGAAAAAAAATAATCAAGAGAAACTATCCCTGAAGAAGCCTAGATGTTGGATATATTAGATAAATAATTTAAATAATCTATTGTTAAATATATTCAGAGTCAAAGGAAATCATAAGTAAAGGACTAAAGAAGAATCTGAGGCCAATGGGTCATAAAACTGGAAAGATCACTGAAGAGATAATATATGGAATTGAAAAATACAAGTGGATTTAAATGGTCACTAGATTGGATAAACAGCAGATTTGAGCAGATAGAAGAAAGTATCAGAAAATTTGAATATGGTCAATGCAGGTTATTCACTCTGAAAAATGAAGAAAAAAAGAACGAAGAAAAACAAACAGAGCCTAATAGTACTGTTAGACATCATCAAATGCATCAACACATGCATAACGAAAGTCTCAGAAGGAATGGACAGAGACAAAAGAAGAGAAATAATACTTGAAGAAATAATGGCTAAGAAAAGCCAAATTTGATGAAAACCTTTACTTACACATCTGAGAAATTCAACAAACTACAAGATAAACTTTAAAGGATCTACACTTAGTTGCTGAGCCACCACCACCCAAACGATGGTCCTTGCTCCATTCGGGCTGTCTTTGCAGCAGCCAGAGCTGCTGCCCTGTGATCTCTGGCTTCACTTCACCCTTTTCTT
>NW_024423319.1:23457485-23467186 GCF_017311325.1 Ursus maritimus
TGCTGAGCCACTTTTCTCTTAGAGCTACGACCCTCGTCTCCGTCCCACAGCGGTAGTCACTTGTCCTGGGTGGCTGCCTTGTATTCCTGGGCTTTTCCACTCACGGTTGCTTCAGGGCCCTGTGGATGGTGACTATGGTCCCGCCTCCTTTACCCCGGATCCTAGACCCCTGGGTACTGCCCCGACCCTTTTCCTCCCTTACTTCCTGGGGAGGAGATGGTCTCTGTCTGACCCCTCAACATTCTGACCCAACACCTCTGTCCTACTGTGGTCTAATTACGGCAAGAGGCACCCCTTGGAAAGCAAGTAACAAAGAAGGAACGAAAGAACGTGTGGGCCAGCCCGGTAGGGCAGCTGCCCAGCCGCTTACATCAGTACCAGCAGCACCAGCAGAGCCTCAAGGGCTGGCAAAGCCCTGAGACTGTCGCGAGTGGAGTGTAAGAAGTCCTGGACCAGGCCGCCCCTGAGCCCTGCAGCCACAACCCAAACTGAAGAAGTGAGCCCTTTCCCTGCTGCTTATGGCGCATGGTCAATCCTTGTTCAGAAGAGAAGCATTAAAATCAAAGATGGGAAAATTGGAAAAAATTGCCATTCCCCAGAGCCAGCTTGTTCATGGTGCACATTTGTGTGAACAACTAAAGATAGAAAAGTAAATATAATTTACCAGGAACCAAGATTACCTCTGCAAGAAGAAACGAAAATAACTTTTGGCAGGATTCTGTTTCATCCAATATAATTCAGAAGCAGGAAAGAAAAAGCCTTTTAAAAATACTGAGAACATTGCAAATATGCATTTGAAGAAATCAGCGTTTCTAACTGAAGTGAAACAAAAGGAAAATTACGCTGGCGCAAAGTTTAGTGATCCAACTTCTCCTGTTTTTCCAAAGCCTCCTAGTCACTGTATGGGAAGCACTACTGAAAATTCCAACCACAACAGGGAGTTAATAGCAGTACACTTAAAGGCTCTCCTGCGGCACCTGGGGGTAATCAGTTAAGCATCTGACTCTCGGTTTCCACTCAGGTCCTGATATCAGGGTGGTAGGATGAGCTCTGAGTCCAGCTCTGTTCCAGACTCCCTCTCTCTCGGCCCCTCCCCCGCTCTATAAAATAAATACATCTTTAAAAAAAAAGGCTCCCCTAAGAGTTCAAACTTAGATCTCAGATTGCAGTATATCTGTAAAACATAGCTTTTTAAGAAATCACTGGACTCTTGAAAAGAAAATTTATACAGAAATGGAAATTTGCCTTGTAACATACAAGTGTAAAAGATGTTTAAAAATTGCGAACAACTTGTATTATATTTTATATTTTGTAAATACTGTATACCATGTATTATGTGTGTATTGTTCATACTTGACAGATACATTATAGTTTTGTTATAAAGTATATATTTTGCCCTACCAAATCCTAAGTGTTTTGTATATATATATATAATGAAGAAATTTTAAGTGTGGTAAGGCACATGGAAGACCAATTTATTTGCACAAGGTACTGAGATTATTTATAAAGAAACAGCTATCCAATATCAAGGTGAAGATCTAAATGTGAACAGTTTATTAATGCACTACTGAAGTTTAAATCTGTGCCACAGTCATCATAAACATGAGGCTTGTATGTGTTTCTCTAGATTGATTTCTGCCTTCTAATCTATAATTACTGGAAAACTTGTATTCCCATTTTTACCACACATAATTTCTGGTTTTTGATTTTTCCTTTCAAATTTAAAATACCTCTAATTTTAATGCCAACAAAATTGGTTGTAATCAAATTTTTAAATGATAATATAATATTTTGGTCCTCTCTTTAAAAAAATCTACAGTTATACAAATTATAATCTGTCAAATATCAAAAACAAAGAATCTTGAAAGCAGCAAGAGAGAAATAACTCATCTTCTACAAGGAATCATCAATAAAATAAATAGCTGATTTCTCATCAGAAACCACTGAGGACAAAATATGGTAGGTGGTCTACATATAGTGCTGAAAGAAAATAAAAAAGCAACTAAGAATTATATGTATAACAAAACAAACCTTCAAAAACAAAAGAGTAATTAAAACTCTGGATAAACAAAATTTGAGAGTTTGTTGCTAGCTGATTTGACCTATGAGAAATCATATAGGGAGTCCTTCAGGCTGAAATGAGATGATGGTAATTTAAATTCTTAAAACAAAACAAACACACAAACAAAACACGAGTTAAGGTAAATATTAAATGCAGATATACAAAAAAGTATAAATGCAGTTTTTGCTTGTATTTTATTTTATTCATTTATTTGACTGGTTGAGAGAGAGAGAGAGTGAGAGAGCACAAGTAGTGGAGCAGCAGGCAGAGGGAGAAGAAGAAGACTCCCCACTGAGCAGAGATCCTGAAGTGGGGTCCAATCCCAGGACCCTGGGATCATGACCTGAGCTGAAGGCAGATGCTTAACCCACTGAGCCACCCAGACACTCCTGTTTGTATTTAAAAGACAATTATATAAAACAATGTAAATGTATATAGATGGGCACACAATGCATAAGAAGGTAATTTGTGGTAGTAAAAGGGCAAAGAGAGGTTGAAATCCATATACAATAAAAGGTTTTGCATACTATTGAGATTAAATTGCCATAAATTCAAACAAGGTTGATGTTAACTTCGATGATAATTATAATCCCCTGGGCAACTACTAAGAAAATAAATTTAAAAATATATCATTAAAGGAATGTCAAGGGAATTAAAGTGGTACACCAAAAAAAATCTATTTAACACAAAATTAGGCATTAATGGAGAAAGGAGAAATAAAAATGATATAAGACACAGTGAAAACAAGTTGTAAAAAGCAGAGGTAAGGCATAGCTGGCCAATATTTACATTAAATGTAATGTATTAAACTCTCCAAGTAGAGAAAATCAATACAACCAAAGTGTTCCTTTGGAAAGAAAAAAAAAAGACTTTTAGCAAAACTGAACAAGCAAAAAAATAAAAGATTCAAATTGCTAAAATCAGGCATGAAAGTGGGAACATTACTACTGACCTTACAGAAACAGTAAGGATTATAAAGAAATATTATGAACAACTCTATGCCAATTTACTAGGTAATTTAGTTGAAATGCATAAATCTCTGGAGTGTCAAAAACTACCAAAATTATTCAAAAAGAAAAAGTATGGAAAGACCTATTACAAACAGAGACATTAAATTAGTGGAAAAAACTAAGCTTCCAACAAAGAAAACTGCAGTTCTAGATGGTGTCACTGGTTAATTCTACTAAACATTTAAAGAAAAAATAGTATCAATCCTTCAGAAACTCTTTTAAAAAAAAGAGGCAAGAATATTTTTCAACTTATTCTATGAGGTCAGTATTACCCTGATACCAAAATGAAATAAAAGTATCACAAAAAATTAAACTTATAGACTAATATTCCTTACATTTATAGATGCAAAAATCCTCAATAAAATACTAGCAATCAAACCCAGCAATATGTTAAGAAGATTATATACAATTTACAAGTCGTATGCAAACAATGCAAGGTTGGTTTAATATGTGAAAATAAAATAATATAATACAACATATCAATGTAAAAAAAGAATGAAAACTACATAACCATCGCAATAGAGTCAGGACACAGATTTTTTCAAAATTCAGTATCCTTTTATGATAAAAACAATAAATACTAACAGAAGGGAATCTTCGGAACCTGATAAATAACATGTATGAAAAATTCACTGCTAACATTATACTCAATGGTAAAAGACTGAAAACTTTCCTCCTAAAATCAGGAGTATGATAAGGATGTCATCTTCTTCCACATCTATTCAATATTGTACTGGAGGTTGTAGCCAGGACAATTTGGTAATAAGAAAGCAAAAGAACTCAGATTGGAATTTAAAAGGAAAACTATTTCTATTCAGAGATTATATGATGTTCTCAATAGAAAACACTTAGGACTTCTGAATAGCCAAAGTAATGTTGAAAAAGAAAACCAAAGCTGGAAGCATCACAATTCCAGACTTCAAGCTATATTACAAAGCTATAATCAAGACAGCATGGTACTGGCACAAACGCAGACAAATTGATCAATGGAACAGAATAGACAACCTAGAAATGGACTCTCAACTCCATGATCAACTAATCTTTGACAAAGCAGGAAAGAATATCCAACGGAAAAAAAGACAGTCTCTTCAACAAATGATGTTGGAAAATTACACAGCCATAGGCAGAAGAATGAAAAAAAATTGAAATGGATGAAAGACCTAAAAGTGAGACAGGGATCCCTCAAAATCCTAGAGGAGAATACAGGCAGCAATCTCTTTGCCATTGGCCACAGAAACTTCTTGCTAGACACATCTTCAAAGGCAAAGGAAACAAAAACAAAAATGAACTATTGGGACTTCATCAGGATAAAAAGTTTTTGCACAGCAAAGGAAACAATCAACAAAACAAAAGGCAACCTATGGATTGGGAGAAGATATTCACAATTGACATATCAGATAAAGGGCTAGTATCCAAAATCTATAAAGAATTTATCAAACTCAACACCCAAAAAACAAATAATCCAGTTAGGAAATGGGCAGTTAGGAAATGTCTCCAAAGAAGCCATACAAATGGCTAACAGGCACATGAAAAAATGTTCAACATGACTCATCATCAGGGAAATACAAATCAAACCACAACAAGATACCACCTCACGCTGGTTAGAATGGCTAAAATTAACAAGTCAGGAAACAACAGATGTTGGTGAGGATGTCCTCTTACATTTTGGTGGTAATGCACCTGGTGTAGCCACTCAGGAAAACAGTATGGAGGTTCCACAAAAAGTTAAAAATAGAACTACCCTACAATCCAGCAATTGCACTACTAGGTATTTACTCAAAAGATACAAATATAGTGATTCAAAGGGGCACATGCACCCCAATGTTTCTAGCAGCAACGTCCACAATAGCCAAACTGTGCACAAAGAGCCCAGATGTGCATTGACAGATGAATGGATAAAGAACAGGTGGTATAGATATACAGGGGAATACTACTCAGCCATCAAAAAGAATGAAATCTTGGCATTTGCAAGGACGTGGATGGAACTACAGGGTATTATGCTAAGCGAAATAAGTCAGTCAGAGAAAGACAAATACCACATGACTTCACTCATATGTAGAAATTAAGAAACAAAACAGATGAACATAGAGGAAGGGAAGGAAAAAATAAAGTGAGATAAAAACAGAGAGGTAGACAAACCATGAGAGACTCTTGACTATGGGAAACAAACTGAGGGTGGCTGGAGGGTAAGAGGGTGGGGTATGTGGTAATTGGGTGATGGGCATTAAGGAAGGCACTTGATGTAATGAGCAGTGGGTGTTATACACAAGTGATGAATCACTAATTTCTGCCCCTGAAACTAATAATACACTATGTCTTAACTGAATTGAATTTAAATAAAATTTTTTAAAAAAACTAAAAAAAACAAAGCAACACATTCCAAGAGTTACACATGGCTGTTAGAAGAAGGTGTTAAAGATAATAAGTGTCTGGGGCACCTGGGTGGCGCAGCGGTTAAGCGTCTGCCTTCAGCTCAGGGCGTGATCCTGGCGTTCTGGGATTGAGCCCCACATCAGGCTCCTCCGCTATGAGCCTGCTTCTCCCTCTCCCACTCCCCCTGCTTGTGTTCCCTCTCTCGCTGGCTGTCTCTATCTCTGTCGAATAAATAAATAAAATCTTTTTAAAAAAAGATAATAAGTGTCATATTGTGTCAGCAACCATTTACTAAGTACTCAGCACTGTGCTAGGCATATGGTGTCACACAAATAAAACTCCAAACCAAAATGATCTTATTGGTAACTTTCAGCAGACATTTAAAATGGCCATAATACCAATATTACATAAACTTTTTCAGAAAATAGTGGAGAAGTGAATATTTCCTAACATTATCTTGACATAAAATCAGACAAATAAGAGAATGAAAACCACAGACAAATATTCCTCATAAAGATAGGTGCAAAATGGCTTCTTAATTGTTACCTAATTGAATGCAAAAAAGTACTTTTAAAAGATAGTGTATTTGAGATTATAAAGTTGGTTTAATGTTACAAGAAAAATATGATTTATCATATTAATAACACAATCGAGAGAAATAATATGTTTTACTCAAATAATGCTCAAAAAGTAATTGTATCAATTTGTATTATAATGCATGGCACTTAGAGTAAAATAATCTTGGCCTGAAGTTTACTTTGTGGGAAGGTTATTGATAACAAATATATTTCAAATATATTTATTTAATAGATATAAAAGTACTTGGATTTTCTGCTTCATTTTTAGTCACACCACGCCTGTAGTCCACACCTTTCTCATACCCTCCATACTGCCTCCCAGACATGTCGACTGAAGCTGGATTCCTAAGCTCACCAGACAGACATGCTGTACTTGCAGCCCACATGCCTCATCTTCTATCTTAGCTCAAGATCCTGGAGGCATTATGCAATGTTTGAGAATTCTATTCCTTTATATTCTAGACAAAACTGTGTTGTCAGGCTTATTTATTTTAGCCATTCCAGTTGGTATTTTACTATGTAAATTTTCATTTGCTAATATCTAATAATGTTGAGAATTTTTCACGTGGCTTTCCTTTTTAAAAGATTTATTTATTTTAGAGAAAGTGAGAGAGAGACTGTGTGTGGGGGGGAGGGGCAGAGGGACAGAATCTTCAAGCAGAATCCCCACTGAGTGTGGAGCCCAAGAGAGGGCTTGATCCCACAACTCTTGAGATCATGACCTGAGCCAAGCCAAAAGTCAGAGGATTAACCAACTGAGCCACCCAGGTGCCCCTCACATGGCTTTTTAACCACTTAATGGTGACCTTCGAAGAGCAAGAATTTTAAATTTTGATGAGGTCTAATTTATATATTTATTTTTTTTAATTTTAGGATCATTGTTTCCCATCTAAGAAATATCATGCTCCTAGGATGTTAATATTTATATCCTGTTTTCTCTAATAAACACTACAGTTTTACATTTTACTTTTACTTCTATGATTCATCATGAATCAATTAGTTGTATATACATGGGGAAAAGATTAAAAAGTTGGCTTTTTTCCCCTCCCTAATAGATATTTAGTTGCTCCTTGACAGCTTGTTGAAAATATAACTTCTTCACTGAAATACATTGGTATTGTTATTAAAAACCCATTAACTGTATATGTATAAATTTATTTCTGTACTCTCCTTTCTGTCCCATTTATATGTATGCTTATTCTTACTCCAATTACACACTTTTTGATTGCTGTATTTTAGAGTGAATCTTATAATCACATGGTTCATGTATTAACCTTTATTTTCAAGAACTCATTTTCTATTCTAGTTTTTTAATATTTTTATATAACTTTTAGAATCCACTTATAAATTCCTACAGAGATAGTCTGCAGGGGTTTTAATCAAGATAGCATTAAATCAATAGATCAGTTTGGGAAAAATTATATCTTATCACCATTGAGTCTTCCCTTTTTTTCAATATTGAGTCTTCCAATTGATGATAACGGTTCAAGTTTTCATTTTTTTAAATTTGTTTAAAAATTTCTCTCATCAATGTTGTGTGGCTTTGTCATATAACTCAACATATTTTAAAAACATATTCTGGTATTTTCTTATACCTTTAATTCAATTGTATATAACCATTTTGTGTTGTTTAAATTTTGTTCCTAGTATATATAAATAAAATTGATATTGGCCTTGTATCCTGGGTTCTGGTAAATGTACTTAATAGCTCTTGTAGATTATTGTAGACTTCTTCAGATGTTCTGTGTACATGATTATATCTCTTAAACACAATTTTACCTTTTTTTCCATCAATATGTTCTTTATTTGTTTGTTTTGCTTTATTGCACTTGGATGACCTTCAGTAAAAAGCTGAATAGAAATTGTGAGAGCAGACAATCTTGTTCCTGATCTTAGAGGAAAAACACTCAGTCTGTACCATTGAATTTGAAATCCTGCATAGGTTTTTTTTTATAGATGTCCTTTCTCATCTCATCAGCAGACTGAGAAAGCCTCTTCCGTGTGTTGAAAGTGTTTGGTTAGTTTGTTTTAGTTTATTATGATTAGCTGTTGAATTTTACCAAATGCTTTTCGAACATTATTTGAGTAAAAAAATATCATTTCACCCCATGATGTTATTAATATGGTAAATTATATTTTTCTTTTGACGTTTAGCCAAACTTACTGTCTGGAATATATTATCTTTTTGAAATATTTTTGTATTCCATTAGCTAATAATGTAGGAAGGGATTTTACTGTTATCTTCATGGAGGATATTTGTCTGCAGTTTTCATTCTCTTATTTGTCTGATTTTCATGTCAGGATAATTTTGTCTTCTCAAATTGTTAGGAAATATTCACTCTTCCACTATTTTCTGAAAAAGTTTATATAATATTAGTATTATGGCAATTTTAAATATCTGATGGAAGTTACCAGTGAGATCATTTGGGTCTGGAGGTTTTTTTAATGTGAAAGTTTTTAATAACATTAACTGTCTTTAATATATGAGGATACTCAGATTTTATTTTTCATATAAAGTAAATTTGGTAAGTTGTATTTTTGCAAAGAATTTATTTATTCCATGTAACTCATTAAAGTTATTGTCCTATTTTTGTTCATAATGGTGTCGTTATCCTTTCAGCGAGTGGAGGATTTATAGCCATTTTTCCCTCTTTATTCCTCATAATGGTACTTGGTAAAGTTGAATTCTTTCTCACTATGTATCTATCTATCATCTATCTATCATCTGTCAGCTTATCTGTTTTTTATCATATATCTATCTAATCTATTTGTATCTATTTATTGTTGATCAGTCTAGAAAGAGATTCATAAATTTTATTATTATGGTTTTCAAACAATTAGCTTTTGGTTCCATCACTGTTTTCTCTCTTTCTTTTTATAATAACATTTTTTTGTTAAAATAATATTTTTGTATTATATTATGTTAATCACCATACAGTATCCCTGGTTTTTGATATAAAGTTTGATGATTCATTAGTTGCGTATAACACCCAGTGCACCATGCAATGTGTGCCCTCCTTACTACCCATCACCAGACTATCCGATTCCCCCACCCCCTCCCCTCTGAAGCCCTCAGTTTGTTTCTCAGAGTCCATAGTCTCTCATGCTTCATTCCCCCTTCTGATTACACCCCCCTTTCCTTATTCCTTTCTTCTCCTACCGATCTTCCTACTTCTTATATTCCATAGATGAGAGAAACCATATGATAATTTTTTATAATAATATATTTTTATTATACTATGTTAGTCACCATATAGTACATTCCTGGTTTTTGATGTAAAGTTCCATGATTCATTAGTTGCGTATAACATCCAGTGCACCATGCAATATGTGCCCTCCATACTACCCATTACCAGACTATCCCATTCCCCCACTCCCCTCCACTCTGAAGCCCTCAGTTTGTTTCTCAGAGTCCATAGTCTCTCATGCTTCATTCCCCCTTCTGATTACCCCCCCTTCCTTATCCCTTTCTTCTCCTACTGATCTTCCTACTTCTTATGTTCCAGAGATGAGAGAAACCATATGATAATTGTCTTCCTCTGCTTGACTTATTTCACTCAGCATTATCTTCTCCAGTGCCATCCATGTTGCAGCAAATGTTGAGAACTCATTCTTTCTGATAGCTGAGTAGTATTCCATTGTATATATGGACCACATCTTCTTAATCCAGTCATCTGT
>NW_024423319.1:23467196-23516755 GCF_017311325.1 Ursus maritimus
TTCAGATGTTCTGTGTACATGATTATATCTCTTAAACACAATTTTACCTTTTTTTCCATCAATATGTTCTTTATTTGTTTGTTTTGCTTTATTGCACTTGGATGACCTTCAGTAAAAAGCTGAATAGAAATTGTGAGAGCAGACAATCTTGTTCCTGATCTTAGAGGAAAAACACTCAGTCTGTACCATTGAATTTGAAATCCTGCATAGGTTTTTTTTTATAGATGTCCTTTCTCATCTCATCAGCAGACTGAGAAAGCCTCTTCCGTGTGTTGAAAGTGTTTGGTTAGTTTGTTTTAGTTTATTATGATTAGCTGTTGAATTTTACCAAATGCTTTTCGAACATTATTTGAGTAAAAAAATATCATTTCACCCCATGATGTTATTAATATGGTAAATTATATTTTTCTTTTGACGTTTAGCCAAACTTACTGTCTGGAATATATTATCTTTTTGAAATATTTTTGTATTCCATTAGCTAATAATGTAGGAAGGGATTTTACTGTTATCTTCATGGAGGATATTTGTCTGCAGTTTTCATTCTCTTATTTGTCTGATTTTCATGTCAGGATAATTTTGTCTTCTCAAATTGTTAGGAAATATTCACTCTTCCACTATTTTCTGAAAAAGTTTATATAATATTAGTATTATGGCAATTTTAAATATCTGATGGAAGTTACCAGTGAGATCATTTGGGTCTGGAGGTTTTTTTAATGTGAAAGTTTTTAATAACATTAACTGTCTTTAATATATGAGGATACTCAGATTTTATTTTTCATATAAAGTAAATTTGGTAAGTTGTATTTTTGCAAAGAATTTATTTATTCCATGTAACTCATTAAAGTTATTGTCCTATTTTTGTTCATAATGGTGTCGTTATCCTTTCAGCGAGTGGAGGATTTATAGCCATTTTTCCCTCTTTATTCCTCATAATGGTACTTGGTAAAGTTGAATTCTTTCTCACTATGTATCTATCTATCATCTATCTATCATCTGTCAGCTTATCTGTTTTTTATCATATATCTATCTAATCTATTTGTATCTATTTATTGTTGATCAGTCTAGAAAGAGATTCATAAATTTTATTATTATGGTTTTCAAACAATTAGCTTTTGGTTCCATCACTGTTTTCTCTCTTTCTTTTTATAATAACATTTTTTTGTTAAAATAATATTTTTGTATTATATTATGTTAATCACCATACAGTATCCCTGGTTTTTGATATAAAGTTTGATGATTCATTAGTTGCGTATAACACCCAGTGCACCATGCAATGTGTGCCCTCCTTACTACCCATCACCAGACTATCCGATTCCCCCACTCCCCTCCACTCTGAAGCCCTCAGTTTGTTTCTCAGAGTCCATAGTCTCTCATGCTTCATTCCCCCTTCTGATTACACCCCCCTTTCCTTATTCCTTTCTTCTCCTACCGATCTTCCTACTTCTTATATTCCATAGATGAGAGAAACCATATGATAATTTTTTATAATAATATATTTTTATTATACTATGTTAGTCACCATATAGTACATTCCTGGTTTTTGATGTAAAGTTCCATGATTCATTAGTTGCGTATAACATCCAGTGCACCATGCAATATGTGCCCTCCATACTACCCATTACCAGAACTTAGCATTATCTCCTCCAGTGCCGTCCATGTTGTAGCAAATGTTGAGAACTCATTCTTTCTGATAGCTGAGTAGTATTCCATTGTATATATGGACCACATCTTCTTAATCCAGTCATCTGTTGAAGGGCATCTTGGTTCCTTCCACGATTTAGCTATTGTGGACAAAACTGCTATGAACATTGGGGTGCATATGGCCCTTCTCTTCACTACGTCTGTATCTTTGGGGTATATATCCAGTAGTGCAATTGCTGGATCATAGGGTAGCTCAATTTTTAACTTTTTAAGGGACCTCCACACTGTTTTCCAGAGTGGCTGTACCAGCTTGCATTCCCACCAACGATGTAAGAGGGATCCCCATTCTCCACATCCTCTCCAACAATTGTTGTTTCTTGCCTTGTCAATTTTTGCCATTCTACTGGCATAAGGTGGTATCTCAGTGTGGTTTTGATTTGAATTTCCCTGATGGCCAATGATTTTGAACGTTTTTCATGTGTCTGTTAGCCATTTGTATGTCTTCATTGGAAAATTGTCTGTTCATATCCTCTGTCCATTTTATGATTTGTTTATTTCTTTCTTGTGTATTAAGTTTGAGAAGTTCTTTGTAGATCTTGGATGCTAGACTTTTATCTGTAGTGTCATTTGCAAATATATTCTCCCATTCCATGGGCTGCCTCTTAGAGTTTTGGACTGTTTCCTTGGCTGTGCAGAAGCTTTTTATCTTGATGAAGTCCCACAAGTACATTTTATCTTTTGTTTCTCTTGCCTTTGGAGATGTGTCATGAAAAAGGTTGCTGTGGTCAATGTTGTAGAGGCTGCTGCCTATGCTCTCCTCTAGGATTTTGATGGATTCCTGTCTCACATCAAGGTCTTTCATCCATTTGGAGTTGATCTTTGTGTATGGTGTGAGAGAGTGGTCAAGTTTCACTCTTTTGCATGTAGCTGTACAATTTTCCCAGCACCATTTATTGAAGAGACTGTCTTTTTTCCACCCGATGTTTTTTCCTGCTTTGTCAAAGATTAGTTGCACAAGAGCCAAGGGTCCATTTCTGGAGTCTGTATTCTGTTCCATTGGTCTATGTGTCTGTTTTTGTGCCAGTACCATGCTGTCTTGGTGACCACAGCTCTGTAGTACAGCTTGAAATCCGGCATTGTGATGCCCCCAGCTTTGTTTTTCCTTTTCAACACTTCCTTGGCAATTTGGGGCCTTTCCTGGTTCCACACAAATTTAAGGGGTGTTTGTTCCAGTTCTTTGAAAAATGTCATTGGTATTTTGATTGGGATGGCATTAAAAGTGTAGATTGCTCTGGGTAGCATGGACATTTTAACTATGTTAATTCTTCCAATCCATGAGTGTGGAATATTTTTCCATCTTTTTGTGTCTTCTTCAATGTCTTTCAAGAGTGATTTGTAGTTTCTAGAATATAGATCCTTTATGTCTCTGTTTGAGTTAATTACAAAATAACGTATGATTTTTGGTGCTATCACACTGATAGATTTGCGAATGTTGAACCACCCTTGCATCCGTGGGATGAATCCCACTTGGTCATGATAGATAATCCTTTTAATGTACCATTGGATCCCATTAGCTAGGATCTTGTTGAGAATTTTGGCGTCCACATTCATCAGGGATATCAGTCTGTAATTCTCCTTTTTGATGGGGTCTTTGCCTGGTTTGGGGATCAAGGTAATATTGGCCTGATGGAATGAGTTTGGTAGTTTTCCTTCTGTTTCTTTTTTTTTGAAATAGCTTTAGGAGAATAGGTATTTCTTCTTTGAATGTTTGGTAGAATTCCCAGGGGAATCCATCAGGCCCTGGTGTTTTGTTTTTTGGAAGGTTTTTAATCACTGTTTCAATCTCTTCATAATTAATTGGTCTGTTTAAAAAATCAATTTCTTCGTGTTTCAGTCTTTGTAGTTATAGGTTTCCAGGAAAGCCTCCATCTCTCCCATGTTGCTTAATTTATTGGCATAAAGCTGTTGATAAAAGTTTCTAATAATCTTTCCTATTTCATTGGTGTTGGTTGTGACCTCTCCCCTTTCATTCATAATTTTATTAATTTGGGTCTTTTCTCTATTCTTTTGGGTAAGTCTTGCCAGTGGCTTATCTGTTTTATTTATTCTTTCAAAGCACCAGCTTCTAGTTCTGTTGATCTGCTCTACTGTGCTCCCGGTTTCTAATTCTTTGATCTCTGCTCTAATCTTGATGAACTGCTTTTTCGTGCATGGATTAGGCCTGTTCTTCTGTTGCTGTGCCTGCTTCTTGAGGTGAGAATATAAAAACTGCTTTTTAGATTTTTCTATTCTTTTGAGTGAGGCTTGGATGGCTATGTATTTTCCCCTTAGGACTGCCTTTGCAGTGTCCCATAGGTTTTGGAACGTTGTGTTTTCATTCTCGTTGGTCTCCATAAATTGTTTAAATTGATTTTTGATTTCCTGGTTTATTGAATCATTCTTGAGCAGGATGGTTCTTAGTCTCCAAGTGTTTGAGTTTCTTCCAAATTTTTCCTTGTGGTTGAGTTCCAATTTCAAAGCATTGTGGT
The DNA here is from genome assembly GCF_017311325.1 of Ursus maritimus. Lineage (NCBI taxonomy): Eukaryota > Metazoa > Chordata > Mammalia > Carnivora > Ursidae > Ursus > Ursus maritimus. The sequence continues at coordinate 23,471,366 of NW_024423319.1, forward strand.
CTGAGAATATGCAGGGAATAATTTCAGTCTTTTGGTATTGGTTGAGACCTGGTTTGTGACCCAGAACATGATCTATTCTGGAGAATGTTCCATGTGCATTGGAATAGAATGAGTATTCTTTGGTTCTGGGGTGTAGTGTTCTATATATATCTATGAGGACCAACTTCTCCAGTATGACATTCAAAGCTCTGGTTTCTTTGTTGATTTATTTTCTATCATTTGTTTATTTTCTATTTTCTTAAGTTCCACTCTGATATTTATTTACCTCTTTCCATCTACTTACTTTGTGTTGAATTTACTCTTCGTTCTCTAAGTTAAAAACATAAATCATTGGTTTTAAACACCTTTTTTCTAATATAAACATTTAAAGTTAAAGCTTAAGCCCTGGTTTAGCTGTATCCCACAAATGCTGGTATATGGTTTTCATTATTCATTTCAAAAAATTTTCTAATTTACTTTTGGTATTTCCATTGACTCATGGTTATTTAGAACCATGGTGCATAATTTCCAAATGTTTGTGAATCTTCCAAATATTTTTGTTATTAATTTCTAATTAAATTTCTTTGTAGTCAGAGAATATTTGATCTATATTTTCAACCCTATTATAGTCCTTGAGACTAGGTTTATGGTGTAGTTGGTCTGTCTCGGTCAATGTTCCATATACACTTAGAAAGAATGTTGATTTTAATATTTGTGGGGGGAGTCCCATAAATGTGAATTAGGTCATGTTGTTTAATAGTGTTGTACAATTCATCTATATCGTAATTACATTTCTCTCAATTTATTCTGTCAATTACCCTGAAGGTAATATTGACATCTCTAAATAGAAATGTGGACTTGTCCTTTTCTCCTTTCAGTTCTATCAATTTACTCTGTGTTAATTTTCAACTCTCTTATAAAGTACTCCCTTTACCATTATGAAATGTTTATCTTTGTCCCTGTTAATATCCTTTATACTGAAATCTAATTCATATAGACATTTCTGCTCTCTTGTGATTAGTAGATTAGTATTTCCATGCTATATACGTTTCCATCTTTTTATCTTAAAGGAATCTTTGCCTTTAGAATTAAAGTGCATTTCTTGTAACTGCAAATACTTAGGACTATATATTTATGGACAATTTGCATTACCAGCATCATTTAAAAGTAGAAATGTTGATTTTAAGCCTACTGTCTTATTTGTTTTACTTCTGACTTCAGTTATCTTTATTGCTATTCTTACTTTTCTGTTTCTTTTGTGAGTGTTTTTAGCATTAATTTAAACTTTTCCATTGGTTCATTTTTTTAAAAAAAATTTATTTAGTTATTTGAGAGAGAGAGAGCATGAGCAGGGAGCCTCACATGGGGCCTGATTCCAGGACCCTCAGATCATGACCTGAGCTGAAGGCAGACACTTAACTGACTGAGCCACCCAGGCACCCCTATTGGTTCTTTTTTTTTTTTATCTCATCATTTATTGTTTTAGGCTTATGGTAATTTTGAGCTTATCACAGTCTACATTCTGACAAGCATGTACTTCTTAACTTGTGACATTGCAACACTTCTTTTATGTAATTTTTTATTCATTTTACTTTTACATGTGTTATAAACAAATTATGATTGTTATTATTATTATTACTACTATTATTATTATTATCATTCTTTTTCCTTTTGGGACCACAATTTCATGTATATCAGATTGCTTGATAGTGACTAACCATTTGCTAAAGATTTGTTCAATTATTATTATTATTATTATTATTATTATTATTATTATTATTATTTTGCTTCAGCATCAGTTTGGAAAGTTTTCTCCTGCAGTTTCTTTACTACTGCTTTGTCCATCCAGTGAATGGTTGGCTTAAGTTTGTATTTTTCAGCTTCAAGATTTTCCTCTTTTATATATAGTCTCTATTTCTATATTGTTACATTCATTTTTAAGTATTTTATCCTTTTTGTTGATATTGCAAATCAAATTGTTTCCTTAACATCTTTGGATTCTTCATTGCTTTTATATAAAAATGCAACCAAGTTTTGTGTGTCAATCTTGTAACCTGTAAATTGCTGAATTTTTTATTAGCTCAATAGTTGTTTTATTTTTTTTTAATTTGGTGTGGGTTCTTTAGGATTTTCTATATGTAAAATCATGCCATCTGTGAATACAGATAGTTATACTTTTTCCTTTTCAATGCAAATGCCTTTTATTTCTTTTTCTTTACTAATTTTTCTGACTAGAAATTCCAGGAAAATGTTGAATAAAATGGCAAAAAAATGGTTACTTTTGTCTTGTTCCTGATATTAGGAGGAAAGTTTTCAGTATTTTATCATTGAATATGGTGTTAGCTGTGGGAAGTTCATAAATGTATGCTATCATGTAGATCAAGTTCCCCGGTATTTTTAGTTTGTTGAGTGTTTTATAATATGTGTAAGATTTTGCCGACCACTTTTTCTACATCAACTGAAAAAATCATGTGTTGTTTTTCATTACTTTCAATGTGGTGTACAACAATGATTTTCATATGTTAATACATCCTTGCATTCCTGGGATAATCTCATTGGTCATGGTGTCTTTCTTTTAACATGTTTATAGATTTGGCTTCATGTATTTTATTGATGATATTTGCATTTATATACATAGAGGTATTGGTCTGTATTTTTCTTTTCCTATGATGTCTATGTCTGGCTTTGGTATCAAGATAAATCTAGCATCATAAAATGAGTTAAGAAATATTTCCCCCTCATATACTTTATGAAAAAGTTTGAAAAGTATTGGTGTTAATTCTTCATCGGTTGTTTGGTAGAATTTATCAATGAAGATATTGATCCTGTGGTTTTTTTGTTGTTGTTTTGTTTTGTTTTGTTTTTGTTTTTTGGTAGCTTTTTTTTTTAATTGCTAATTCAATGTCTTCAGTTGTTATAGATCTGCTTACATTTTCTATATGTTCATATTATTCTCTTGGAATCGTTTTTATTACTGTAAGTTTGATAGTAATTTCCTCATAAATTTCTGATTTTAGTAATTTGAGATTTTTCTTTTTTGGTAGTCAACTTAGTTAAATATTTTTAAAATAGTTGATGTTAAAAAAATGTTATTGTTTTTCTGTTCTCTATTTGTTTCATATACACTATAATCTTTATTATTCCCTTCCTTCTGCTAGCTTTGAGACAGCTTGTTCTTCTTTTTCTAGTTCATTAAGATATGAAGTTAGGTTATTGATTTGAGATCCTTTTTTTTTTTTCAGTTAGCTATTTATGACTAAATTGTACCCTGATGCATCCCATCAGTTTTTGTATGTTGTGTTGGGTTTACTTTGGCCAATTGGTTATTTAAGAGTGTTTAACTTCCACATATTTGTGAATTTTCCAGCTTCCTTCTGTTATTAGCATTTAGTTTTATTTTATTTTGGTTGGAGAAAATACTTTCTATGACATCATTATTATTATTTTATTTTGTTGAGACTTGTTTTGAGTTTTAGTATGTGGTCTATCTTGGAAAAAGTTCCATGTGCACTTTGGAAGAATACATATTCTACTGCTTTTGAAAGGATGGGAAAAGCATATATGTCTGCTTGGTCTAATTGAGATATAGGTTGGTAAAGTCTTCTATTTACTTGCCGATATTCTGTCTATTTATATCCATTATTAAAAGTGTGCATTGAAGGGTGCCTGAGTGGCTCAGTCAGTTGGGCAACCAACTCTTGATTTCAGCTTGGATCGTGATCTCAGGTTGTGAGATTGAACCCCACACCAGGCTCTGTGCTCAGGTGTGTCTGCTTGAGAATCATTTCCTCTGCCCTCCCCCTGCTCAAACTCTCTCTTTCTCTCTTTCTTTCTTGGATATATAAATAAATAAAATATTTTTTTTTAAAAGGAGCATTGAGTTTTCTAACTATTTTTGTTGAACTTTCTATTTCTTTATTCAGTTTTGTCATTTTAACTTCATATATTTTGAGGCTCTGTTGCTAGGTATTTATAGTTTATAGTTGTCACATCTCCTTGATAGATCAATTCTTCTATCAATATACAGTGTCTTTCTTTGTCTCTTGTAATAGTTTTTAACTTGATGTATATTTGGATTTTGTATGATGGTAGTATAGCTACCACATCCCTCTTTTAGTTACTGTTTCCATCAGATGGCTTTTCCCTTCCTTTAAGTTCAACTATTTATATCTAAAGTGAGTCTATTATAGACAGTATCTCCTGGGACTTTGTTTCATTATCCATTTACCAACCTCTGAGATTCTAAAACAATTTTTGATCCATTCACATTAAAATAATTACTGATAAAGAAACACTTGCTTCTACCATTTTATTATTTGTTTTTATATTGTATATTTTTGTTCATTAATTTTTCCATTACTGTCTTCTTTTGTGCCAATTGAAATTTCTAGTGCACTATTTTGACTATCTTTTTCTTTAATTTTCTGTATTTTTTAAAGATATATTCCAGTGGTTACTCTAGAAATTATTTTTAATAACTTTAATTTATAGCAATTCAGTTTGCATTAATGTCAAATTAGCCACAGTAGTATAAAAACTGCTCTTAATACAACTCCTCCCTCTTCATGGTGTGGCAGCCACAAATTACATTTTTATATATTGTATTTTCAGTAACACAGGTTTATAATAATTGTTTGAAAGAATTTGTATTTTAAATCATATAAGGGGAAAAAAAGTGGTGTTATAAACCAAAGATACAATAACATTGGCTTTTATATTTATCTGTGGATTTACCTCTACAGGACTTCCTATTTCCTCATATGGCTTTCAGTTACCGTCCAGTGGCCTTTCATTTCAGCCTGATAAACTCCCTTCAGGATTTCTTGTAGGGAAGATCTGCTACAAACAAACTCCTTCAGCTTTTGTTTACCAGGGAATGTCATAAGTTCCTTTAATTTTTGAAGACGACTTTTTTCCCTATCTAGACTTCTTGGTTGGCAGGGATTTTTGTTTGTTTTTGTTTGTTTGTTTTCATGTCAAAGCTTTAAAAATCTCATCCCACTGCATTCTGGGCTCCACTTTTTTTTCTCAATGAGAAATTGGTTGCTAATTTTATTGAGGATCACTTGTCTATAATGTGTCTCTTCTTTCTTGCTGATACCAGAATTCTCTCCTTTGTATTTGTCTTTCAACAGTTTGACTATAATGTGTCTCAGTGTGCATCTCTTTGTATTTATCCTATAGAATTTTTTTTATTTTCTTAAATGTACAGATTCATGTATTTTATGAAATGTGGGAAGTTTTTAGACATTGTTTTTTCAAATAGCCCTTGTATGCCCTTTAATCTATCTTCCCTGTCATCAACTCCCATTATGTGCATGTTGGTGTATACTTGATAATATCCGACAAATATCTTTAGGCTCTGTTTATTTTTTATTCTTTGTCATCTCTATTCCTTAGACTGGATAATTTCATTTTATCTCTCTTCAAGTTCATTGACTCTTCTGCCTAATCAAATCTGCTGTTGACATCCTATATGTAATGTCTTCATTTTGGTTATTGTACACTTGAATTCCTGAATTTATATTGTTTCTTTTTTATAATTTCTATCTCCCTATTAGTATTGCCTTTCTATTAAGACATATTTTTTATGGTGTCTTATTATTCTTTGAACATATTTGTAAAAACTAATTAAAGTCTTTGTCTTGTAAGTCCAATGGCTGGTCTTCGTCAGATACAGTTTCTATTTATTAAGTTATATTTTTCCTGTGAATGGCCCAAGATTTGCTTCTTTAAATGTCTCATTATTATTTGTTGAAAACCAGTTATCAGCATTATAATATGCTAATTTTAAAAATCAGATTCTTTCCTATTTCTGGGACTTGTTGTTACCGCTTTTTATACATTATATGTTTGTTTAGTGACTGTTTCATACTATTATTGTAAATACTGTGTGTCAGTCAGGTTTATCCAAAGAAATAGAGCTAATAAGATATATGTATATGTATGTGTATGTTTGTGTATTGAGTATATAGTATATATATAGTATAAATTTTAAAGCAATATTTTCCCACTACCTCAACATCTCCACAGGCTGTGAGCACCCTGCCTAAGTAACCGGGTATAGCAGTGTGATAGAGCTGGCCCTGTCACAAGTTCCCCTTCTTGCCCTTCCCTGATTGTGATCTACTGGTATTCAAATGCACCAATGAAATCCCCTTGTGCTTTTTGCTTGTTTTCTTCACCCTGACTCCCAGTAAAGGCACTTCCCAGTGGCCCTTATTCTCTTCTTTAGCTCTCCAACTGCTTGGTTGAGCACATTCCCTCATTGCTACTTCAATGTGGTCCCCTCATGGTATATGGTAACTCTGTCTCTCTAGTATCTGTGAGTATAATAAACTTTGTTTTCCTGAACTTATTCTGTGTCTCCACTTGTGGCTTCATGACTATCATCTCATAGAAGAATACTATATATATAGAAAGGATTTATTATAAGGATTGGTTCACCTGATTATGGCAGCTGACAATCCCCATGATCTGTAGTCAAACTGGAGAATCAGTGGTGTAGTTTCAGGCTAAGTCCAAAGGCCTGAGAACCAGGAGTGCCACTGCTATAGGTCCAGTTTGAAGGCTGGCAGCCTAGGGACATAGGAAGAACCAATGTTTTAATTTGGGGTAGGAAAAAACCTGATGTCCTAGCTCAAGGTATTCAGGCATAAGGAAATTTTCTCTTATATGGGGAGAGTCAGCTTTTTGTTCTATTCAAGCCTTCAATGATTGGGTGACACCCACTTCCATTGTGGAGGGCAATATTCTTTACACAGCCTATTAATTTAATTGTTAAACTTATCCAAAACATCCTCACAGAAATACCTAGAATGATGTTTGACTGGTTACCCGGGCACTTTGTGGCCCAGTCAAGTTGACACATAAAGTTATCCATGACAGACTGCATTCTTTGTCATGTATAGTCACTGAGGTATATTTTCTGTTAGCTAATTGATCAGCTAATGATAAACAAATGCTTATCCAAATCCTTTACATCTCTGCTTATTCTTTACTTCCTGCTTTCACCGAGCATAAAGTTCAATCATAGGTGAAAGCGTGGGGTCTTCTCAGGTAATTTTTGAACATATGTTCAGCCCTGGTTACGTGCATGGACTTCTAGATTCTCAGGTGTATATGGAAGGTTTCCAAAGCCCTTATTCCTCCATGTTAGATTCTAGAGTTCTGAAAATGTTAATTCTGAAAGTTTCTGCCAGTTTGTTGCCTTAATGAATGAACAGAATTTTGGAGTTCCCTACTCTGTTATTTCCAGTGACATCACCTCTAGGGCTGGTTTGCTCTGTTTCTTATGGTGTGACATTTTGTGATATTTACTGCATGACCTGGGTATTGAAAGTATCTCTTCATTTTGGTTCATAAAGCTAGAAATGTCCCAATAATGCAAACTTGAAGTTTCTGCACTTAAACTCTAGGATAGCTTTTTTTTTTTTTCACACAATAATATTCTTTGCCTGGTCTAATAGAAATTTACCCTAAGAATTGGTCATTTTCTCCAGACTTTTAATTAAGATTATTCAGATTTGAGAACATTTTCTCTGCATATCTACATTCTGTTTCTTGGCCCCGCATATTCTAGTTATTTCAGTTTCTATGAACTCAAATTTCTTCTTTCCTTTGCTCAGTGAGACCTATATCCTTTGCTTGGGTTCCCCCTCTTCCAACCAGGATCAAGTAAATGTCTTGAGGCAGAAATTTAGGATGATAGTAGGTCTCTTCTCATTTGTTTTGATTTTCTTATGCATCACAGTAATGCATTATTTTCCAATGCCTGGAGATATTTGTTTTTTATGTTTTTTTAAATCAGTTTTGGAGTTACTGATGGTATGATGTCTTATCAGGTGAAAGTTAAGCATGATCTCAAATGGAAGTCCTTGATACTATGTAGTGCAAATCATTTAAAATGTGACTTACTTTTTTATTGAGGTAAAATTGGTATATGTTTCAGATGTGCATCACAATCTGATACTTGTATAAATTACAAAGTGATCACCACCATAAGTCTAGTTACCATTTGACACCATACAACTGAATCCCTTCACCCATTTTCCCCAATCCCCAGCCCACTCCCCTCTGGTAACCATGAATCTGTTCTCTATATCTATGAATTTGTTTTTATTTTATTTGCTCACTTGTTTTGTTTTGTTTTTTTAGATTCCACACATACTTGAAATCATGTAGCATTTGTCTTTTTCCATCTCATTTATTTCACTGAGCGTAATACCCTTAATGTCCATCCACTCTGTCACAAACAGCAAGGTTTCCTTCTTTTCTAAATCTGAGAAGTATTCCATTATGTTGTGTGTATATATATATATATTATAAATATTCCACCACAGCTTTATCTCTTTATCCATTGATGAACACTTTCCATATCTTGAGTATTATAAATAATGCTGCAATGAACACAGGAGTACATATATCTTTTTGAATTAAAGTTTATACTCTTTAGGTAAATGCCCAGAAGTGGAATAGCTGAATCACATGATAGTTCTATTTTTAATTTTTGAGATCTCTTCATACTGTTTTCCATAGTGATTGCACCAATCTACATTCTCACAGTGTACAAGTGTTCCCTTTTCTCTATATCCTCTCTAGCACTTCTTATTTCTTGTCTTTTTGATAATAGCCTTTCTGACAGGTGTGAGGTGATATCTCACTGTGGTTTTGATTTGCTGTCCTTGGTAATTAGTGATCCTGAATCTCTTCCGTGAGCCTGTTGGCCACCTATATATCTCTTTTTTGGGAAAATGTCTATTCAGATGTTCTGTCCATTTTTTTCTAGTCAGATTATTTTTTTATCATTGTTGAGTTGTATGAGTTCTTTATATATTTTGGATATTAATTCCTTATCAGATATATCATTTGCAAACACCATTTCCCATACAGTAGGTTGCCTTTTCATTTTGTTGATGATTTTCTTCACTGTGCAGGAGCTTTTAGTTTGATGTAGTCCCACTTGTTTATATTTACTTTTGCTGTCCTTGCCTTTAGACTCAGATCCAAAAACTATCACTAACACCAATGTCAAGGAGATTACTGACTATATATTCCTCTAGGAATTTTGTGATTTCTGTTTTTATAATTCAGATCTTTAATCTATTGTCAGTTAAATTCTGTGTATGGTGTACAGTAATATAGTTTTATTCTTTTGCATGTATCTGTCCACTATTCTCAGCATTATTGTAAAAATACTCTTTTTTTCCCTATTGTATTTTCTTGGCTCCTTTATCATATATTTTTGGGTTTATTTCTGGATTCTCTATTCTGTTCCATTGATCTATGTGTCTGTTTTTATGCCAATACTATACTGTTTTGATTACTATGGCTTTGTGGTTTAGTTTGAAATCAGGAAGCATGATACCTCCAACTTTGTCCATTCTCAAGATCACTTTCACCTATTCAAGGTGATTTGTAGTGTCATACAAATTTTAGGATTATTTATTTTAGTTCTGTGAAAAATCCCACTGGGATTTTGATAAGGGTTGCATTGAATCTGTAGATTGCTTTGCATAGGATGGGCATTTTAACAATGTTAATTCTTCCAATCCATTAGCATGGAATGTCTAACCATTTATTTGTGTCTTCTTCAATTTCTTTCATCAATGTCTTATAGTTTTCAGTGTATAGGTCTTTCACCTTCTTTGTTAAATTTATTCCTAGGTATTTTATTCTTTTTCATACAATTGTAAATTAAATTGTTTTAGTTTTTTTTCTGATATTTCATCTTTAGTGTCCATAAATGCAAGAGATTTTTATGTATTGATTTTGTATTGTTGGGGGGGAAGACCTTTCTCTGCCATATGGTCCTTCTAGTTAGACTTAGAATTAAATTGACATGAGGCAGATTAACAGGAGAAAATCAAATTTAATAGATGTACATGTAGAGAATCCACATAGACATGAAATTCCAAAGGCAGTGAGGCAACATGAAGCTTATATGAGCTACAGAGAGGGGAAGGGGCCTAAGAATACCATGTGGAGAAAGCTCATTAGGAAGAAGGTGAAAGGAGATGTTTGGATATTGCATGGAGCACTGGGTGTTATACATAAACAGTGAATCATGGAACACTATATCAAAAGCTAATGATGTACTGTATGGTGATTAACATATCATAATTAAACAAAAAAACAAAAAACAAAAACAACAACAACAAAAAACACAAAGTTGCCCTGTTATGCAGATGAGTTCCCTAGGCAAAGGAGACTCTCTGTTAATAGCTATTTTCCTGTTGCAGGCTCTCTTTTCAGGTGTAACTTTTGGTAGTTACTGGGGAGGCAGATAACTTTTTCTGAATCTGCCTGGTTTTGATTACTTTTAATTCCAAATAATCTTTATGCCAAAGTGGCACATTTAGGGGCATTTCATCCTATACACCTTCAGTATCCTGCAGCTTCGCTGGATTCATTTGTTAGTTCTAACAATTTATATTCCTGAAAATAGAATGTAAAGTCTTCATTTTGATTTTCATTTTAGATTCTAAAATCTAAACATTACATAATTTTTACATGTAAACAGCAAAATATGTCAAAGAACTGAGTTATAAAAAGGTCATGATTTATGGCAAACATAAAGATATAATTATGTACATACATAGTTTCAGCCAACAATTCCAAGTTCATCTTGACAGATTTACTTTTATGGTAGAATATTCTTAAGATGAGCTTGAACTTTAAGCAAAGCATAAATATTACTTAGTGTGAACATTTGGGTTGATGCTGTAGGTCTAAGTTTTAATTGTTTAAAAAATGCTGAGAAAAAGCCAAAACTGATGTAGGAAAGACATTAGAGTTCGAAGCTGATGGCCAAGAAAGAATTTTTGAGATGTCTTTGATGCAAAAAGGCTATTTATTAAAGCACAGGGACAGGACCCATGGGCAGAAAGAGCTGCACTGGGGTCATGAGGAGTGGCCCATTATATACTTTCAAGTTGGGAGAGGGTTAGGAAGAGTGCGAGTCTCTAAGACACTTTGAAAGCAAGGTTTCCTGGACCGTGAGGGGCCTAGCTATTGTTGGGAAAAGGTCATTTATTACTATCTAATAAAACCTTAGTCATGAGACCTTTCAGATGTATATCAGTGGGCTATAAGATTCGGGGATGATTGCCAACACATATCTTGAGGGGGGTGGAGATAAAGGGAATTTCTAAAGGAATTTTTATATGTTAAAGTAGGCTTACAGGATCCAGGATGGGGGTGGACATCAGGCTAGAATTGCCTTTTGCCCTTAGCAAAGTGTCAACATTGAGGCAGTTGAGTCCCTAGAGGAATGTCACTGCCTGTTTCAAGGACTTGTCAATGGGCTCTAGGCAGTAAGGAAATTTAATAATTTTCTTCTGCCTTTGTTTGCCACATCAAAACTGACTTTGAAACTTATATTTTGCCCTGGAATTCAAAATATGTGATTAAAATAATACCTCTCAATTGTTATTATTGCTTCATAAAACCAGAGGTTCAGAACATAATTCAATGCTGGTTTATTTAGTTTGCTTAAAGTACTCTATATCATAATAATTATTGTAAAGTGCCAGTATGGCTGGCCCAGCATGGGTCTATTGGTGTTTATGATGTTTATACCCATCTTGTGGCTTGTCACTATTATTAAAGACATGTACGTTATTATTGGTATCAGATTAGCAGTTTGAAAATAAAAAGCATATCAAAGTGTATTCGAAGATTTTTTAAAGAAATTATATCTCAACTTCCAAAGTGTACTTTTTTCTTTCCTTTCTCATTCATGCAACATGTATTAACTGAATAAAAACTATGAGTCAGGCATTTTTCTTGATGTCAAAAATATAGCAGTAAAGGAAAACTATACCTTGCATTCACATAACCTACATTTTACTAAAGAAACAGATGATATACAAATTATGGATTATAAAGTATTAACTGCTAAGAAAAAATAAAGCAGGGTAACAAATATAATGTGACTATACTTATAGAACATTTATATTATAGTACAAATATGTGTCATGTTTGCAATTCAGTTTTCAACTAAAAATTCATTTGCTTCAATTGATTTCTCTGTATCTATTTAATGCAGTTGTTGTCTGTTAGTAGGACATGATTTGCTTGGATTTCAAGTATGTGTGGATTGTTTATATGTTACATTTTCTCACAAAGTCTTTCATTGAGAAAGACTTACAAAAATACTTCTCTCAGGGGCGCCTGGGTGGCACAGCGGTTAAGCGTCTGCCTTCGGCTCAGGGCGTGATCCCGGCGATCTGGGATCGAGCCCCACATCAGGCTCTTCTGCTATGAGCCTGCTTCTTCCTCTCCCACTCCCCCTGCTTGTGTTCCCTCTCTCGCTGGCTGGCTCTCTCTCTGTCGAATAAATAAATAAAATCTTTAAAAAAAAATACTTCTCTCAGAATCATGAAAGCAGTGAATATATTTTTTTTGCCTGCCATAGAATTGAAAGTTGAAACTTTACTAATATATTTCCACATAACCTGTTTCCTGGATAAACAGAGAAAGAGAGAGATTCATTTTTGATTTTTTTTTTTGTCTTCTCCCCTTCTCATTACTAAAAGATCTACTTTCTTAAGAGAGGAAGGAAAGGTGGGGAGAGAAGGAAAAAAGGAGAGAGGGAGTGAAATAATTTATAAGGCATTTTTATACCCAGAACTTCTACAGAATAGAATGAACACAAAACACTATGGGACTGGAAATCTGTCCAAAATGATGGCTGTGCTATGTGAGACTGGGCAGAGATAGAAGCCAATGTCCTTCAAGGTTTACACAGGGTATCTAAGAGTATGTAGTCCCTATAAATATTTAGCTTTTCACCTAAGAAACAGAGCAGGGTTAGACTATAGCAGTTAGATAAGGCCAGTTACAGCAGATCACAAAGAATATCTGAAATAAATTACATCATTATACAGATGATAGATGGATAGAGATAGAGATAGATAGGTGATAGATAAATAAATTCATACATATACCATATAAATTGGTCTTTACATGATGCTTAGGATTTGAGAAGATGGAGAGAGAAAGAGATGTTATTCTATATTCTGCTAAGAGAAAAAGGTAACATCACAATAAATTCTTTTTCATTAAAAGAAAGGTTCTCAAACTTTAGTGTGCATGAGTGTCAGAATTCTTTAAAGTTCTCGTTAATCCACATAATGCTAGTCCCACTAACAAAGTTGCTGACTCTAGAGCTCTTGGAGGAGAAGCAGGAGAGCAGGGTTCTTGTCTCACAGAGTCGAAGAATGAATCTCACAGACAAAGGAGAGTGAGTAAAGGGATAGAGTTTTATTAAGCAAGGATACAGAAAAAGCTCTCAGGAGTGAGAGAAGTCACAACAGCGTTGCCACCAAAGGCTTTTATCTCTGGCCACGTGCTTGGGGGATGTTTGTCAACATATATCTTGGGGAGGGGAGGTGTAGAGATAAAGTTTCAAAGTTTTTTTTTTATATGTTAAGGGAGACTTACAGGATCCTGGGAGTCAGGCTAAGATTGCCTTTTGCCCTTAGCAAAGTGTCAACAACTAGGCAGCTGAGCTCCCAGAGGAAGGTCACTCTGCCCCTTTCAAGGACTTGTCAATGGGCTGTTAGGCAGTAAGGAAATTTAATTTTCTCTTTTGCCTTTGTTTCCAACATCACTTTGAGAGCCAATGTATTAAAATTATGAGTCTTCATGATGTGATAGAGGTCTTAGCTAATGCTACAATGGCAATCATACTGCAATACAAATGTATTGAATCAATATGTTGTACACCTTAAACATACACAATGTTGTATGTCAATTATATCTCAATTAAAAATATGTGTTTTTGGTAGGAGTGTTAGCATTACACTGAAACAAAAGATAAGATTCAAGTTTATATATAAAGTTAATAAAAGATATAAACATTTTATACTGGTTAAGATTCAAAAATGAATAATAATTTACATGTTTTAATTCTTCACATATTTGAGATGGCTGTTCTAATATGGATAAATTTTAAATGAATAGACAAAAACCTGCTAACTTCTATTCTACATAGCCTTGATTTGGGGTAAGTCATATCACACATATACTCTGGACCTCAATTTCATTATCATCCAGAATACCTGCTTCGTTTTCATTAAAGTGTCCTTGTGAGATTCAAATAAGACAATGGTTTTTAATCTAGAAGATGAAGGGAATGGACTAGGTTAATTTTTTCCCCCTCAAATTTCACCAAGATAGTATCCTTTGACTTCTGCAAAGGTGTTCTAGAGGCTACAGCAAAAATTAGGTTTTGTTGTTGTTGTTTTTTCTTCTACAACTAGGTTTTCAACAAAAAAAGAAAAAATAAAGGAAAGGTTACTGGATAAAATATTTATTTATTCATTCTTCTCATTCATATAAAACATTTTGTTGAATAACTCATGTCTTAAACAGATTCTTACTTGCATACTTAATCCCATTCTCCCACAATTATTATATAGTTCTCATAGTTTTGAGAATAGCAACAAACACAATATAAAAAGTGCATTTTCCAATCTCCATTGCAAAGAAGTTTGGGCCATATGACATAGTCCAAGCTAATGAGGTGTGACTTGTAATTTGTTGCAAGGGAGTGTACTTAGTGGGCATGTATTGTTTAGATGATTTCTTTTTTTTCTGTGTACAGTGTGAATATGAGAGATGGTGCACTGACAATCATTTTGAGGGTGGAAGATAAAGGACAGACTCTAAAGCTGGTGGACAAGTATGGTGGAAGGAGATAAACAATGATAATATAACTTCACTTGACTGTCTACCTCCAGTTGTTTATATAAGAGCAAAATAAACTCAACATTTTTAGTCCAGGTTTGGTTACTTTTTTTTTCTTTTTCTTTTATGTAGCCTGTTATGGGTTGAATTATGTGCTTCCCCATCCAGATTCACATATTAAAGTCTTAACTTCCAGTATTTCAAAACGTGATTGCATTTGCTGATAGGATCTGTAAAGAGGTAATTTGGTTAAAATGAGGTCATTAGCATGGGCCCTTTTCTAAGAAAAAGAGATTGAGACAGGGACACATCCAGAGAGAAGATGATGTGAAGACGCAGGGGAAAAATGACCATTAACAAGACAAGAAGAGAGGCCTCAGATGAAACTAACCCTGAAGATACCTTGATGTCAGACTTCTAACCTTTAGAATTGCCAGAAAATACATTTCTGTTGTTTAAGCCACTCCCATCTGTGGTACTTTCTTATGGCAGCCCTAATAAATTAATATACAGTCAAACCTACCACATACGGGCAGCAAGTATTACAAAGTCAGTGTTCTACTGGATCTTACTAGCTCATTAGGGAGACAATTAAATAAATAATCACAATTAAACAATAACAAAACCTAATACCTAGTCCTTAACACATATTTCAAGTCAATTAAAAAATGACTAAATTTTAAAACTACCACGAAACTGTCTCAATAAAACAAAAAATGTAATATAAGAATACACAGTAGGAACAATAATACTAAAAGATAAACATAAAAAATAAATGAATAAATGGTTAGGGGGAAGAACAAAGGAGGGAAAAATTTCAGGAATTCTTTGAGGTCTATTCCTATTCATATAGCCTATGATTCTATACAATAATCTAAGAAAACTATAAATGAAATCATTTAGAATGGATATATATATATATGTATATATATATATATATATTCAGTCTTATTGAGGTATAATGGACATATAACATTGCATAAGCTTAAGGTGTACAAAATAATGATGATATATTTGTATATTGTAAAATAAAGTTTAGTTAATATCCATCACATCCCATAGCTACAAACTTTTTTTCTTATGATAAGAATTTTCACACATGTGGGGCGCCTGGGTGGCACAGCAGTTAAGCGTCTGCCTTCGGCTCAGGGCGTGATCCCGGCGTTATGGGATTGAGCCCCACATCAGGCTCCTCTGCTATGAGCCTGCTTCTTCCTCTCCCACTCCCCCTGCTTGTGTTCCCTCTCTCGCTGGTTGTCTCTATCTCTGTCGAATAAATAAATAAAATCTTAAAAAAAAAAAGAATTTTCACACACGCAAAAAGATAAAAATGTTTGCAAACATTTAAAACAAATGAAATGAAATGAAAATTTTAAAAAAAACTTTCAAGATCTCTTTAGCAACGTTCAGAATACAACAAACTATTGTTAACAATAATCACCATGCTGCATATTGCATCCTCAGGACTTATTTATCTTATAACTGGAAATTTGTACCCTTTAACCACCTTCACATGTTTTGCCCACCCCCACACACCCCACTTCTGGTAGCCACCAATCTATTATTTGTTTGTATGATTTCTTTTTAGATTTTACATGTAAGTGAGATCATACAGTATCTTTTTTTCTATGGCTTATTTCATTTAGCATAATGTCCTTGATATCCATGCATGTTGTTGTAAATGGCAGGATTTCCTTCTTTTTTGGCTGAATAATATTCCATTGTGTGTATACATTGTATGTGTGTATGTATGTGTGTGTGTGTGTATTCCATAGTGTGTATATATAATATATATTTCATTTTACATGTATGTATATAATATTCTATTATAGATTTCATTCTTATATGTATATATACAATATTCCATTATTATATATACAGCATATTTTATTTAGCCATTTATCTGCCAATGGTCACTTATGTTTTAACTATTTCCATGTCTTAACTATTGTGAATAATGCTACAATAAACATGGGGGTGCCAATAACTCTTTGAGACAGTAATTTTGTTTCCTTCAGATATATACCCAGAAGTGGAATTTGATCATATGGTAATTCTATTTTTAATTTTTTGAGGAACCTCCATACTATTTTTCATAGTGGTTATATCAATTAAATTTATACTCTTATTGAGAAATGAAAATGCACAGAGAACATCATTTTTGTTGGCTGAAGTCCATCATGGGTAATTTACCAAATTTCTTACTCATATCTCGACACTTTGTTGTCACATAGTCACTTGAGCAGAAAAGTTAATCCTCTTTCTGCCTTCCCTGCCCTCCAACAAAATTTCAAAAAATTTCCCTAGTAAATCACCTAAATAAATACTTGTATATTTCAGGGAGGTTAATTAGCACATAGCTAAAATGTGATTTTCTTAACAAGATTTTATTCCTCTTCAAAGGTTAAGTGAAACACACTAGAAGAAATGAAAAAGTACATGGAAACAAACAAGAATTAAAAACACAGTGGTCCAAAACCTTTGGATGTAACAAAAGCAGTTCTGAGAGGGAAGTTTATAGCAATATAGGTTTACCTCAAGAAACAAGAAAAATCTCAAATAAACAACACAAAAATTACACCTAAAGGAGCTAGAAAAAGAACAATAAGCAAAACCTAAAACCAGCAGAAGAAAGGAAATAATAAAAATTAGAGTAGAATTAAATGATATAGAAACTAAAAACAGAAAACAACAATAAAAAAGTACAATAAAACAGATCAATGAAACCAGGAACTGGTTCTTTGAAAAAAAAAATGAATAAAATTAGGGATGCCTCCATGGCTCAGTTGATTAAGCATCTGCCTTCAGCTCAGGTCATGATTCTGGGGTAGTAAAGAGTCTTTTGTGGTTTGCTTTCTTCTGTCTGTCTGTCTCTCTCTCTTTTTTTTTTTTTGCCTTCCTGTGTGTTCATTTGTTTTGTTTCCTAAATTCAATATATAAGGGAAATCAAATGGTATTTGTCTTTCTCTGACTGACTTGTTTCACTTAGCATAATATATAAAATCACGTCTTCTTGATCTATTCATCATTTCGGTGGACACTTGGGCTCCTTCCATAGTTTGGCTATTGTGAATAATGCTGCTGTAAACATTGGGTTGCATATACCCCCATGAATCTGTGTTTTTGTGTCCTTTGGGTAAAGTCCTAGTAGTGCAATTGCTGAATTATAGGCTAGTTCTATTTTCAACTTTTGAGGAAGCTCCATACTGTTTTCCAGAGTGGCTGCACCAGTTTACATTCCTACCAACAGTGTAATAGGGTTCCCTTTCTCTGTATCCTCACCAACATCTGTTGTTTCCTATGTTGTTAATTTTAGCCATTCTGACAGGTGTGAGTTGGTATCTCATCATGGTTTTGATTTGTATTTCCCTGATGATGAATGATGTTGAACATTATTCATGTGTCTGTTAGCTATCTGTATATCTCCTTTGAAAAAATGCCTATTCATGTCTTCTTACCATTTCTTAACTGGGTTATTTGGTTTTTGGGTGGTGAGATTGAAAAATTCTTTATAGATTTTGTATACTAATCCTTTATCAGATATGTCATTTACCATTATCTTCTCCCATTCTATAAGCTACCTTTTAGTTTTATTGATTGCTTCACTGTGTAGGAGCTTTTTAACTTGATGAAATCCCAATAGTTCATTTTTGCTTTTGTTTCCCTTGCATTGGCTTTTGCTGCATCCCAAAGGTTTTGAACTGTCATGTTTTCATTTTCATTTGTTTCCCTGTCTTTTGTTATTATTATTATTTCTTCTTTAATTTCTTGGCTAATGGTTTTCCCATTCATTCTTTAGGAGGGTGTTTTTAAATCTGAATTTATTTGTGGTCTTTCTAGATTAGTTTTTGTGGTTTACTTCAAGTTTCATAGCATTGTGGTCTGAAAATATGCTTGGTATGATCTCAGTCCTTTTGAGCTGGTTGAATCCTGGTTTGTGGCCCAGTATGTGATCTATTCTGGAGAATATTCCTGTGCACTCAAAAATAATGTGTATTTCACTGCTTTTGGATGAAATATTCTGAATATAACTGTTATGTCCATCTGGTCTAGTGTGTCATTCAAAGCCATTGTTTCCTTGTTGATTTTCTGCTTAGGTGATCTGTAAATTGCTGTGAGTAGGGTGTTATTAAAGTCCCCTACTATTATTGTAGTATTATCAATGAGTTTCTTTATGTTTGTTATTGCTTTGTGTTTTGGGGTGCTCCCATGTTGGGGGCATAAGTATTTATAATTCTTATATCTTCTTGATTGATAAACCCCTTAATTATGGTATAATGCCCTTCTTCATCTCTTATTACAGTCTTTAGTTTAAAATCTAGTTTTTCTGAAATAGGTATGGCTACTCCTGTATTCTTTTGACATCCAATTGCATGATAGCTGGTTCTCCAACCCCTCACTTTCAATCTGCAGGTGTCTTTAGGTCTTTCAAATTGAATATAAAAATATATGTAGAGTGATCCATTTCTGGAATGGTGGGGTGAGGAGCTTGCAGACCTGCTTTCTAGAGAATAAATCATAATTGGTAAAATTATAATACAATAGGCATTTACACTCTCTGGAAATTCTCTATAGGGCATACACCAAATAAATATTTATATAAGAAAATCTATTCAATCTCAATAAGAACAGTGAGAGTCACTGTTACCTGAGCTCTGATCCACTTACATTTCATATAAATGGAATCATAAAATATATGGCTTTTTGTGTCTGGCTTCTTTCACGTAACACCATGTTTTCAAGGTTCATTCTTGTGATGTGTATCAGTACCTTATTCTTTAATGGCTGATTAATATTCCATTGTACAGATATACCATTTTGTTTATCTATTCATGAGTTGATGGACATTTGGGTTGGTTCCATATTTTCTCTATTATGAGTAATACTGCTATGGATTTTCATGTGCCATTTTTTATGGAAAGGTATATTTTACAATTCTCTTAGGTGTACAACTAGCACTGGAATTGAGTTTTATATTTTAGCTCTTGATTTATGTCTTTGATATTTCTGAATTACTTTTTGTATATGGTGTAAGTTAGGGGCTAAAATTTATTATTTTGCATGTGGTTATCCAGGTGTCGCAGCATCATTTCTTGAAAAGACTATTCTTTTCCCATTGAATGTTTTTGGCAACCTTGTAAAACTAAATTGGACACGTGGGTTCATTTCTAGACTCTTGATTGTTTTCCATTGATCTGTATGTCTATAATACATGCCAATACCACAGTCTTTTCATTGATTTAATTTTGTAGTCAATTTTGAAATTAGTAAATGGGAATCCTCATCATTTTTTTAGTTGTTTTGTTTTGTTTTGTTTTTGCTTTTGGGGTCCCTTGCAATTCCATATGAATGTTAGCAACTGTTTCTCATTTTTGAAAAAAATATGAAATGTGGAATATTGACAGGGATCCAATTGAAATTAGATAAATTTGGTGAGTAGTGCCACGTTAATATTAATTCTTTCAACCCATTAACATTGGTGTCTTTCTATTTATTTACATCCTCTTTAATTGATTTCAATAATGTTTCATTGTTTTCAGTGTTTAAGTCTTGAAGATCCTGAAGTCTGGCTCCTGGCTAAAAGACTGTGTGATTTTTCAGGCCCAATTATAAGCAATTGCATAGGTTTTACCTGGCAGGCTTTGTAAGGGAATGTTGCATTCCCCACACCTTTATCTTTGGCAGAAATTTCCTCAGGCATCTCTGTCAAGTCCTCCTTATAAGAAGGAGAAGGGGACTAACTTGAAGATACTCTTCCTCATTCGGACTCAATATTCAGATTTTTTTTCCCCATAGCCCTCCATATCTCTCTGCCCATGCCCTCTGCATCTTAAAACAGCAGGAATCTTTTGGTCAGGGCTCCTTCAAGAGTGAGGTCACACTTATGTCTATGCTGAGCTACCTGAGCTTTGACCAGTGTGTCATTCCATGGGGGAAAAAATGCAACATAGGGGAACCAGTGCTTCTTTTAGATTTTGGCCTCTTGTTTTTACCCTCACAGTATGTGATTAAAGATTTTACTGTTACTACCATTTTAGTTTAATATTTCAGTTGATTAGATACCACAGTTCCAAAAAAGTTTATTTTGACAGTTTCATCCATTTATTCATAGCTTTTGTAGAAGAATAGACTTTTAGATTTCCTAATTTGACATTTTCACTGACATCACTTGTTAATTGATTGCACATGTCTTTGGTGCACAATTCTGTGTACTTATGTATGTGTGTATGTATACACCTACACTTGTTTCTTTTTCAATCTATTTTCTGAGTAATATATTCTTGATAAACTCCTAAAAATTTCTAGTCTGCTGATGATACTATTCCTAGTGTTATGGTGCTATTACCAATTAATTAATTTCTTATAGTTCATCATTATTACAAAGGATTTTAGAGAAAGTATATGCTCAGTCCATCATCTTAAAGTAAACATACAAAGTTATTGAGCAAAGTAAGAATATATAAAACTTGATACATAATAATGGCAATTGCAGATATGCTTTTATTCACACTACCTTAAGTACTGTTTTAATATAGTAAAAAACCTTTTATTCCTAGTTTACTGTTTATTATTCTAGACATTTTCTAAACAGAAGAGATGCTGTTTTTCATCAAATACCTATTTAGCATATTAATGGCTGTATTTTTGTGTATTTTCTTCCTTGACCTAATGAAATAAAGGATTGTACTATATAATATTAATATTGTTGACACCCTAGTTCACCCTATACTTGTCTATAACATTTCTTTTCATTTACTACTATATTTATTTCACTGGGGCTTAGTTTAAGATTTTGGCATTCATAATTTGAGATTATTTTGAAATTAACTTTTTTTTAAAGGTAAACATGACAAAATTTTATTGTTAGGGTAGGTTTATATGAAACATTCCTCCAATATAGAAAATTAAAATGGATTGAAAAAATCTGCTCTCTTAAAATTTTGAAAGAACCCATCCTTGAAAAAAACTAACAAAATGTATTTAAGAGTAATCTTGTCGTATTTTTAACAAAAATTCCAAGGTGCTTCCTTTATTCAGGTTTTCTGTCATTTGGCCTACTTTCATTTTCCCCAAAATTTTTCAGAATGCATACAGTAGTGTATATTTGCACAAAGCATTAATTTATTCTTTAAAAAATGTCATCTGTTTCCCTTGATTTCACAGTTATTTTACTTAGTATTAGTTTTTCTTCTTTCTTTCTTTATTTATTTATTTATTGGGAAGTTGGGCTATTTTATTTATTTATTTATTTATTTATTTACCATAGAATAAATAGTTCTCTTGATGACTGCAGATATGTAAGGCTGTTTGGTAGTGTTCAGAACCACCACAGATGGTGGTTTTCCTAATTATGTTTAGTCTTCAGTAACTATAAAGAACTACTTGTCTGAAACTGCTGTCAAACAAGCAAGAATGCTCATCCATCATTTTTAGGATTATTGGATAACCTGAGCATATTTTCCCCAAATAACTCTGCCTTCTTGTGTCACCAGACCCAACCCACTCACATTCACCTCAGTGACAGTACTTTCAGTCATAACATCCAAAGTTGTTTATGGTGGGGATGAGGGATTCCTTTTTATGCTAAGTAACAGGGCAGGCAAAAGATGGCTTGCAATTCAGGATGTGTTATATGGGCCTCCCCAAAAAGTAAGCCCATTGGCCTAACTGATCTTTTTTTTTTTTCAAGCAACTTTTATTATTACCAGATTTTGAGAAAGGCTCTGCATTCTCTTGATACACACTTACTCCCAGGCATTATTCTAAGTGCTTCATGTGTGTCAAACCACTTAGCTTAAGAACAACCATGCCAGGTAAGTATGATTTTTTTTATTAACATATAATGTATTATTTGTTTCAGGGGTACAGGTCTGTGATTCATCAGTCTTACACAACACCCAGTGCTCTCCACAACACATACTCTCCCCAATGTCCATCACTCAGCCACCCCATTCCCCAAGCCCCCTTCCCTAGAGCAGCGCTCAGTTTTTTTCTAAGATTAAGAGTCTCTTATGGTTTGTCTACCTCTCTGGTTTTGTCTTATTTCTTTTTTTTCTCTCTTCCCCTATAATCCTCTGCCTTGTTTCTTAAATTCTGCATATCAGTGAGATCATATGATAATTTTCTTTCTCAGATTGACTTATTTTTCTTAGCATAATACCCTCTAGTTCCATCCAAGTCATTGCAAATGGCAAGATTTCATTTTTTTGATGGCTGCTAAGTATTCCATTGTGTATATATACCACATCTTCTTTATCCATTCATCTGTCAATAGACATCTGGGCTCTTTCCATAATTTGACTGTTGTGAGCATCGCTGCCATAAACATTGGGGTGCAGGTGGCCCTTTGGATCACTACATTTGTATCTTTGGGGTAAATACCCAGCAGTGTAATTTCTGGGTTGTAGGGTAGCTCTACTTTCAACTTTTTGAGGAACTTCTATACTGTTTTCCAGAGTGGCTGCCCCAGCTTGCATTCCCACCAACAGTATAGAAGTGTTCCCTTTTCTCCACACCCTTGTCAACATCTTTCATTTCCTGACTTGTTAATTTTAGCCATTCTGACTGGTGTGAGGTGGTATCTCATTGTGGTTTTGATTTGTATTTCCCTGATGCTGAGTGATGTTGAAGACTTTTTCATGTGTCTGTTGGCATTTGGATGTCTTCTTTGCACAAATGTCTGTTCATGTCTTCTGCCCATTTAACCGATCTTTCATATTTAGGTGGTTTTCAGGTAAAGTCATCTCCAACAAAGCAGACTTTATAAAGTAACCATCCTCTTCCATGCTCCGTCTTTCTCTTTCCTGTTTGAATAATTTTTAATATATCTGTTTCTTCGAGGACACAAACTTTGGGCAAAAGGACCTTTCATTTTCCCACTTTCTTCATTTTTGTTTAATCATATTGGAAAGTACTTTAGCTCAGGACTGTCCCTCCTTGCCCAGACTCCTTGTGGAGTCTTTTAATCATTCTTTTGTTTGGTGTTTCTCTTTTCATGGATCTCAATCATCTTTTTCATTGTATTTTCTCAGCATGACATTGCTTATGGTAGAGCTTAACTTTCAGACTAATTGTCTTTTTTGCCTTCTTTGAACATTCATGAACCACTCCACCTTCCTTCTTTCTTTTTCTCACGGTAATCCAAATGATAGCCATAGCACTTCCACTGAAACTCAATATACTTATTTTGCAGCATGGTGACAGGCATAGAACCACCGTGTGTAGCTGTAGGGCTGTGAAGAAGCTCTCAATTTTGGGGTCTCTCTTCACTTTTTAAAATAGGATTTTACTATCTTGAAAAAAAAAGACAAAATAAATAGCATATTTTTCATTTATTGATGTACCATATTTCTCCTCTTTTCTTGTACATTAATTACTGCTTTTATTATTTTACACTCCATAATTTTGCCTTTTCCCCAAATATAGTTTTATTAATATTTTAAATACAATCTACTAAAAAAACCTTAAAAAGCACAAAACCAAAACTTCATAGAGACTGGATTTAATGTGAGGGGTGTGCTTGCCTGTTCATAAGTTCATTCTAGTCAGCAACACAGGAGGATAAGGCTACACACATGTCAGGTGCCCTGTTGAGCCTATTTATTTTCTTTGTTTTTAATCGTGTCAAGATTGAAAATCCTAGTTCACAGAAATAGGTAGCTGTGAATGGTAATAACAAAATACTCTTTATACTTAGCAATGGAAATTCATCTTTAATCTTAATCCAAAATGCTGATAAGCACAATGTCTTTTTTTTAATTTTTTAAAAGATTTTATTTATTTACGTGACAGAGAGACAGCCAGTGAGAGAGGGAACACAAGCAGGGGGGGTGGGAGAGGAAGAAGCAGGCTCCCAGAGGAAAAGCCCGATGTGGGGCTTGATCTCAGAATGCTGGGATCATGCACTGAGCCGAAGGCAGACACTTAATGACTGCGCTACCCAGGCGCCCCTGATAAGCGCAATGTCTTATAATAATTCCTTAGTGTGAATGATGAACTGAGGTGTAATAATTCATTCTTTTCTTTGGGCTCCAAGTTTAACTCAATGATTGATTCTGGGGTTTGAAAAACAAATGGATATTTTATCCAAATATTTTCCTTTAATGATTCAAATTTCTTTTCTGGAAAGTAATGATGAAAGGTTTGAGACAAAGAAGTGGGATGCATCAGTATCTCTAATTTTATTTCTTTTAAGTGGTCTTCATTAGTAATGTTCTCTTCAATGTGTTGCAACAAAGTTGGGAACATATAGTAGCTAGGGCAATTACTTTTAAGTCTTGCTTGCCACAACAATAATGTCTTTTGGAATCCTAGAATACATTCAAGATGTTCAAATACATCGTTTCCCCCTGTACTTTCAAATTTAATTCCTTAAGAATGCCAAAAACATCACTTAAATATGCCAATTTTGTTACCCAAATGTCATCTTCAAAAATATTTGCCAAGTGAGATTGCTTTTCAGTGAGAAAAATGTAAATCTCATTCCTGAGTTCATATACTCTGCTCAGTACTTTTCCTTGAGACAACTAATGAACTTCGATATGAAACAGTAAGTGGGTATGGTTAACTTCAATCTCTGAACAAAATATTTCAAGAAGTCGACTGTTCAGTGAGTTTCCTTTAATAAAATTAACAATTTTCACTGCATTTTTCGATACATCCATTAGACTTGGTGGAATTTCCTTCGACACGAAAGCTTCTCAATGAATAAAATAGTGATTCCAAAGAGCACTGTTATGTGTTACTTCTAACAATTTTTCAATAACCCTGCTATGTTCTCCAGTCATATTTGCTGCTCTATCACTCTAAATTCCTTTACAGTTTTTCCAGTTTAATTTATATTGACCAACAACGCACTTTTCTAATTCAGTAAATAAACCTAATCCAGTTATGTGTGAATTTAAACTTAAACAACACAACAGATCCTCTATAAAATCATCTTGCCACACATACCTGATGTAAACCAGGAGTGTTGGACAACTTGCAATATCGGTGCTCTTGTCAAGTGTATAAGACCCAGTGCTCATTACAACACGTGCCCTCCTTAATAGCTGTCATTGGGCTACTCCATATCCCCACACCCTCCCCTCAGGTTGTTTCTCAAAGTCCATAGTCTCTCATGGTTCGTCTTCCCCTCTGATTCCCCCCCCCTCAATTTAATGTCCTGTATGCTATTCCTTAAGT
Source organism: Ursus maritimus (assembly GCF_017311325.1). NCBI lineage: Eukaryota > Metazoa > Chordata > Mammalia > Carnivora > Ursidae > Ursus > Ursus maritimus. The sequence continues at coordinate 23,497,223 of NW_024423319.1, forward strand.
TCCATGGAGCAGCAGAAAGAGAAATTAAGGAATTGATCCCATTTAAAATTGCACCAAAAACAATAAGATATTTAGGAAAAACCTAACCAAAGAGATAAAAGATTTGTACTCTGAAGACTATAGAACAATTATGAAAGGAATTGAAGATGACACAAAGAAATGGAAAAACATTCTATGCTCATGGATTGAAAGAACACATATTGTTAAAGTGTCTATACTACCCAAAGCAATCTACACATTTAATGCAATCCCTATCAAAATACCACCAGCATTTTTCCCAGAGCTAGAACAACTGATTCTAAAATGTGTATGGAACCAAAAAAGACCCTGAATAAGAAACAATTGAAAAAGAAAGGCAAAGCTGGAGGCATCACAATTCCAGACTTCAAGTTATATTACAAAGCTGTAGTGATCAAGACAGTATAGTACTGACACAAAACCTACACATAGGTCAATGGAACAGAATAAAAAACCCAGAAATGGATCCACAACTATATGGTCAACTAATCTTCAATAAAGCATGAACGACTATCCAGTGGGGGGGGATAGTCACTGCAAGAAATGGCATTAGGAAAACTGGAGAGCAAAATACAAAAGAATGAAATTAGACCACTTTCTTATACCATACACAAAGTAAATTCAAAATGGTTGAATGATGTAATGTGAGATAGGAAACCATCAAGATCCTAGAGGAGAACACAGGCAGTAACGTCTTTGAAGTTTTTAAGTATTATTTCTGTTTTATTTCCTTAATATCTTCTTGAGGAATAACAATTGTCTGAATTTTCTATTTCTAATCTCTGTCTTCTATTTTCCACATCTTTCTTAGCATTGCATTTTGTATAAGCTTCTAAAGCTTGAACTTTAACTAAGTCTTTTAATTCTAGTCTTGACACAATTTTAATTCTAATTGTAATTTCAGTTTATTTTCTATAAATAATTTCAGAATGTTCTTATTGTCCTTTATCATAATTTGCTTTATTAATTTCATAGCTTTGTCTATTGTTCCATAAATTTATTTTATTAGCAATTATATGAATGAAGGTTGTTTTGCTTTTATGTGGGAGAAGTCAAGCTTATACTATATTAAATGAAATGGTCAGTGTATTGATTTCATTTATAGAACTCTTGGGTAGACAGAATAAGAAGTTTGAAAGTGAAGCAGTGTACCTGGCCCCCCACAAATTTCAACTCGGATCTTGAACAGAAACAAAAATTTCTACTGCTCCCTTCTCTCCTCTACTTCCTCTTCCTTTCCCCCTCTCTTCCCAAGTCTTATTTATGCTTGCTTCTGTGTATTAACCTTCATTCTTACTCACTACAGACTGATAATCATCTATCAAACTAAAATTTCAGAGCTTCCATTACTGGAGTAGGGCTCATTTCCTTTCTCGGTTCTACGTTGGAAATAATAGGAAATGATTCTTACTGTCCTGGATTCAGTGAGGTGTCCATGACTACAATATTTTGGGGAAAATGGAGTATGAAGAGCCATGTAAAAACACCTTGAAAACACATGATTAAAATGGGAAATGGAGTAAATTCCAGAAAAAAAGGATTGTTCCCATAAGAAGCAACTTGTTTTTGAAAAGTCAAAAATAAATTGGACTCACAGCACAAATTCTATATAAAATATTCTTTTGTTTATTGTAGTATATCTGTTTTGAATATATGCTATTGCTTGAGGATTAGAGTTCATATTTGTTCTTTTTTCTATATGACAAATTATTTTCACAGGAAATATAATGGCCAATGCAAGCCTGATATTTGCTCCAAGGAGATGTGAATGCATTCTCTTTGGTAACACTCAGGATTGACCTTCACTTTTATTTTTTCAATTCTCTGACTTAAATAGAAGCCTAATTAATGTCACTTTATATAATCAGCTAAGAATTTGAACAACCTGAGTGGAGTGGTGATAAAAGTGGGAAGGAAACTGAGATGTCATCAGTCATTCCCATCAGGGAAACTATTTTTGCAGATTGTTATTATTATTATTACTACTATTTTTTTTCTATCTGGAGATGCTGTTGGTCTTCATTGTAAAACTAGTGTTCTTTCTTTCTTTCTTTCTTTCTTTCTTTCTTTCTTCCTTTTTCTTTCTTTCTTTCTTTCTTTCTTTCTTTCTTTCTTTCTTTCTTTCTTCTTCCTTCCTTTCCTTCCTTCCTTCCTTCCTTTTTTTCCTCTTTAAATTCTTCTTTTTCCTTTATTTTTTACCCAATTACATACTATCTATACAGAGAGACAGTGTCTGGTTTCATTTTTTGTCACTAATATCTACTTTAACAGTAATAAAACCTGATGATCTTTCAATTGATTGTAGATGTGCTCCTCCTAGGTTATTCCAATATTACTGTGTTTGAATGTCTTGATGATTTAATCTATGCCAGTGAAATAGTTGCATGCGAAATGCTCCATATCTGACCCATGACTTTCCTTCATCTTTAGCCATCACTCCTCAAAATTAGAACATGCAAATAAAATTGTGTTAAGTTATCGCTGCTTACTTCTGCAGATTATGATCATTTTATCAGGAAAGAGAGTTTTAAGTAATTTCTTCATATAAACCTTGGCCAGACCCTATCTTCATTATCTTTATCATAAATATTTCAAATATTAAAAGTTGAAAGGCTGAATAATGACTTCTCCCCTCATGCTCACCAAAGATGTCTACATTCTAAATCCTGGAACCTGTGAACATACTACCTTATATAACAAGAGGGACATTGTGACATTGTAGATGTGATTAAGTTATGGACATTGATATAAAAAGATTATCCAGCATTATCCATGTGGACCCAACATAATTACAGGGTCATTATAAGAGGGAGGCAAGAGGGTCAGTGTTAAACAAGGTGATACTATGACAGAAGTAGAAAGAGAAAAAAGATATGTGACAAGACAAACTAACATTGGACTAATGAAACCAAGAGTAAAGGAATACAGGTAGCCTCTAGAATCTGGAAAAGCCAATGAGTGAATTCATCCTAGTGCGTCAGAAGGAATGCTACCTTTGATTTAACTCCAGAGAATTCATTTTGAACTTCTCATCTCCAAAACTCTAAGATAATAAATTTGCATTGTTTAAGCCACTAGTATCATAATTTACTATGTCAGCAATAGGAAATTCATGCACAGGTTGATTGGACTGTTTATGTACTGCTGACTCAGGAAGTTTTAATTCAGCTCTTCTTTTTCCACTGGATCTAATAGAGGAAGGTCTGCACACCAGATTTTAAGGTGACAATAAATCTGAAAATTCAGTTCTGCATTTTTTTTCGTATTACTTGTATCAAGGCCTTCTTTCCAACTCCATTCTATTCCCTTTTTATTACTATTGAACTGGCTTTTAATATATATTGTAGAAAATTAATCAGTCACCCTGTCTCTAGTTTTATCTTTCTCTATTCTCTCCAATCCATTTTTTATTATGTTCAATTAGCCAACACATAGTACATCATTAGTTTTAGATGTAGTGTTCAACTATTCATTAGTTGTGTATACCACCCAGTGCTTATCACAACATATGCCCTTCTTAATACTTGTCACCTGGTTACACCATCCTCCCACCTCCCTTCCTTCTGTAACACTCAGTTTGTTTCCCAGAGTCCATAATCTCTCTTGGTTTGTCTCCCTCTCTGATTTCTTCCCATTCAGTTTTCCCTCCCTTTCCCTGTGATCCTCCACGCACTGCTTATGCTCCACATATGAGTGAAACCATATGACAATTGTCTTTCTCTGCTTCACTTATTTCACTTAGAATAATACCCTTCAGTTCCACCCATGTTGATGCAAATGGTAGGTAGTCATACTTTCTGATGGCTGAGTAATATTCTATTGTATCTATGAACCACATATTCTTTATCCATTCATCTGCTGAAGGGCATCTCATCTCCTTCCACAGTTTGGCTTTTGTGGACATTGCTGCTATGAACATTAGGCTGCATGTGCCCCTTCTTTTCACTACATCTATATCTTTGGGGTAAACAACTAGTACTGCAATTGCTGGGTCATGTAGCTCTATTTTTAATGTCTTGAGTAAACTTCATACTGTTTTCCAGAGTGGCTGTACCAGCTTGCATTCCCACCAACAGTGTAAGAGAGTTCCCATTTCTCCACATCCTCGCCAAAATTTGTTGTTTCCTGCCTTGTTAATTTTTGCCATTCTAACTGGTGTAAGTTGTTATCTCATTGTGGTTTTGATTTGAATTTCCCTGATGGCTAGTGATGTTGAAAATTTTTTCATGTGTCTGTTAGCCATTTCTATGTCTTCTTTGGAGAAGTGTCTGTTCATGTCTTCTGCCCATTTTTTGACTGGATTATTTGTTTTTTGGGTGTTGAGTTTGAGAAGTTCTTAATAAATCATAGATACCAGCCCTTTTTCTGATATGTCATTTACATATGTCTTCTCCCATTCTTTGCATTGCCTTTTAGTTTTGTTGACTGTTTCCTTTGCTGTACAGAAGCTTTTTATTTTGATGAAGTCCCAAAAGTTCACTTTTGCTTTTGTTTCCCTTGCCTTTAGAAATGTCTTAAAAGAAGTTTCTGGGACCAATGTTGAAGAGGTTACTGCCTATGTTCTCCTCTGGGATTTTAAAGGATTCTTGTATCACATTTAGGTCTTTCAACCATTTTGAGTTTATCTTTGTGTATTGTCTAAGAGAATGGTCCAGTTTTATTTTTCTGCATGTGGCTGTTCAATTTTCCCAACATCATTTATTGAAGAGACTGTCTTTTTTTCCATTAGATATTCTTTCCTGCTTTGTCGAAGATTATTTGACCATAGAGTTGAGTGTCCATTTCTGGGTTCTTTTTTCTGTTCTATTGATCTATGTGTCTGTTTTTATGATGATACCATGCTGTCTTCATGATCATAGCTTTGTAATACAGCTTGAAGTCAGGCATTGTGATGCCCCCAGCTCTGTTTTTCTTTTTCAATATTCTCCTGGTGATTCAGAGTCTATTATGGTTCCATAGAAATTATAGGATTGTTTGTTCCAGCTCGGTGAAAAATGTTAATGATATTTTGATAGGGATTGCTTTGAAAGGGTAGATTTTTCTGGGAAGCACAGACATTTTAACAAGTTTATTCTTCCAATCAATGGAAGCCGGGAATGTTTTATCATCTCTTTGTGTGTTCCTCAATTTCTTTCATAAGTGTTCTGTAATTTCTAGAGTATAGATCCTTTACCTATTTGGTTATGTTTATTCCCACGTGTCTTATGCATTTTGATGTTATTGTAAGTGGAATCGATTCCCTAATTTCTCCTTCTTCAGTGTATAGGAATTTCTTTAGTGTACAGGAATGCAACTGATTTCTGTGCATTGATTTTGTATCCTGCCACAATGCTGACTTGCTGTATGAGTTCTAGTAATTTAGGGGTGGAGTCTTTTCAGTTCTCCACATAAAGTATTATGTCATTTGTGAAGAGAGAGACTTTGGCTTCTTCTTTGCTAATTTGAATGTCTTTATTTCTTTTTGTTGTCTGATTGCTGATGCTAGGACTTCTGGTACTATGTTGAACAATAATGGTGAGAGTTGGAATCACTGTCATGTGCCTGACCTTAAAGGAAAAGCTCTCAGTTTTTCTCATTGGGAATGATTTGTTTATAGATGCCTTTTATGGGCTTTTTATAGATGCCTTTTATGATATTGAGGTATGTTCCCTCTATCCCTATACTTTGAAGAGTTTTAATCATGAAAGGACGCTGTATTGTGTCAAATGCTTTCTCTACATCCATTGAGAGGATCATACGGTTCTTGTCTTTTCTTTTATTGATGTGCTCTATCATGTTGATTGATTTGCAAATGTTGAGCCACCCTTGCATCCCTGGAATAAGTCCCACCTGGTCGTGGTGAATAATCCTTTTAATGTACTGTTGGATCCTATTGGATAGGTCTTGTTGAGTATTTTGGCATCCATATTCATCCAGAATATTTGTCTGTAATTCTCCTTTTTGATGGGGTCTTTGTCTGGTTTTGGGATCAGGGCAATGCTGACCTCATAGAATGAGTTTGGAAGTTTTCCTCTCTTTTCTATTTTTTGAAACACCTTCAGTATAATAGGTATTATTTCTTCTTTAAATGCTTTTTAGCCTTCCCCTGGGAAGCCATCTGGCCCTGGACTCTTGTTTTTTGGGAGGATTTTGATTACTGTTTCAATTTCCTTGCTGGTTATTGGTCTCTTCAGATTGTCTATTTCTCCATGTTTCAGTCTTGGTAGTTTATAAGTTTCCAGGAATGCATCCATTTCTCCCAGATTACCTAGTTTGTTGGCATATGGCTGCTGGTAGTAAGTTCTAATATTTGTCTCTATTTCCTTGGTATTCCTTGTGATTTTTTCCTTTTCGTTCATGATTTTATTAATTTGGGAACTTTCTCTTTTCTTTTGGATAAATTGGGCCATAGGTTTACCAATCGTATTAATTCTACCAAAGCACAGGCTTCTGATCTCTTCTACTGTTCTACTAGTTTCTATTTCATTGATTTCTGCTCTAATCTTTATTATTTCTCTTCTCCTGTTTGGTTTGGGCTTTATTTTCTCTTCTTTTTCTCCATATCCTTTAAGCATAAGGTTAGTTTGTGCATTTGGGATTTTTCTAATTTTTTTGAGAGAGGCTTGGATGGCTATGTACTTCCCTCTAAAGACTGCCTTTGCAGAATCCCATAGGTTTTGAACAGATGTGTTTTCATTTTCATTGGATTGCATGAATTGTTTAAGTTCTTCTTTAATTTCCTGGTTGACCCATTCACTCTTTAGCAGGATGCTCTTTAACCTCCAAGTGTTTGAGTTCCTTCCAATTTTTTTCTTGCAGTTGAGCTCCAGTTTCAAAGCATTGTCATCTGAAAATATGTGGGGAATAATCTCAGTCTTTTGGTATAAGTTGAGACCTTATATGTCACCCAGTATGTGGTCTATTCTAGAGAAAGTTCCCCATACACTCGAGAAGAATGAGTATTCTGTTGTTCTGTATATATCTATGAAGTCAACCTGATCTAATGTGTCATTCAAAGCTCTTGTTTCTTTGTTGATCTTCTGCTTAGATGAGCTGTCCATTGCTGTGAGTGGAGTGTTGAGGTCTCCTACTATTAATGTATTATCATCATTATGATTCTTTATTTTGGTTATTAGTTTGTTTATGTTATTGGCTGCTCCTATATTGGGGATGTAGATATTTACAATTATTAGATTTTCTTGTTGGACAGACCCTTTAAGTATGATATAGTGTCCCTCTACATATCTTTGGTTTAAAAGTCTAATTTTTCTGATATGAGGACTGCTACCCTAGCTTTCTTTTGAGGTCTGTTCGTGTGGTAAATGCTTCTCTATCACGTCACTTTCAATCTGGTGGTGTTTTTAGGTTCAAAATGAATCTCTTGTAGACAGCGTATGGATGGTTCATTTTTTTTTAATCTAATCTGCAATTCTGTGATATTTCATGGGATCATTTAGGCCATTCAAGTTGAGAGTGACTATTGAAAGATATGATTTTAGTGCCATTGTATTGCCTGTAAAGTCCCTGTTACTATAGTTTGTCTCTGTAAATTTCTGTTCTATATTACTCTTTGGGTCTTTCTTCTTTTATAGAATCTCCCTTAATATTTCTTGCAGGACTGGCTTGGTGGTCACAGATTCTTTAGTTTGTGTCTGTCCTGAAAGCTCTTTGACTTTCCCTCTGTTCTGAACAACAGCCTTGCTGAACAAAGTATTCTTGGCTGCATGTTCTTCTCATTTAGTACCCTGAATATGTCCTGCCAGTCCTTTCTGGCTTGCCAGTCTGTGGATAGGTCTGATGTTATTCTGATATTCCTCCCTCCATATGTAAGGAAACTCCTCTCCCTAGCTATTCTCAGGATAGCTTCTTGGCTGTAAGATTTGCAAACTTCACTATCATATGTCGGGGTGTTAATCTATTTTTATTGATTTTGGGAGGGGTTCTCTCTGCCTCTTGGACATAAATGCTTGTTTTCTTCCCCAGATTAGGGAAGTTTTCTTCTATGATTTGCTCAAATATACCTTCTAGTCCTCTCTGTCTTTCTCTCCACTCCCTTGGGGATCCCAGTAATTCTGACATCAGAAAGTTTCATGGCATCATTAATCTCTTTAAGTCTCTTTTCATGGGTTACTAGCTGCCTCTATCTGTTTTCCTCAATGTCCTTCCTTTCCATCAGCTTATCTTCTAGATCACTGATTCTCTCTTCTGTGTCATTTACCCTAGCTATTAGAGTATCCAGTTTAGACTGTGTCTCATTCATAGCATTTTTAAGTTTGACCTGATTAGATCTCACATCTGCCCTTAGAGATTCTATATTGTCGCTATGTTTTCTTCAAGCCTAGCTATTGACTTTTTGATTGCTATCCGGAATTCTATCTCTGACATCTTATTTATATCCATATTCATTAGTTCTGTGTCAGAGGACATTGTCACAAGTTCTTTTCTTTATTGAGAGTTCCTCCTCCTAGTCTTTCTGTTCAGGGATGGTTGAGCAATGAACAGAGTCCATAATATCAACCATGGCCCAAGTAGTATGCACCCAAGGAAAAAACTGAAGTGGTTGGAAGCTACCATAGATACACAAACAAAGCTAAGATGATCTACAACAATAAACATTTTACAAAGTGGCAGGGGGAGATATTATAATCTCTCAGGGTGAACAAAGCAAGGTTATCTGTCTGTTTTTGATAGATTTTTTGGTCTCTGTGTTAGAAGACACTATATCCCAAAATTGAAAAGAAATCAGAACTTATATATATATATCAAGGTAAAATTGAATAGAGTAAAAACTGGACTAGTATGGGACATAAATCTATAAAACATAGATGTAAAAACAAATAATAAGTGACTTAAATACATAAGTTGGGGAATAAGAATCTATTTGAAATGGGAACAGGGTAAAAAAAGAGAAAAAAAAGAAGAAAGAAAGAAAAAGAAAAGAAACAAAAAAGAAACATAAAATTTTAGCCTGAAGTATAAATGAATCATGAGGAAACACCTGAAGCTCCCTATATTATTTTCCCCTAGTGATGGAATTTTTCAGTCCTGTGGGAAATAAGCTTATCATTCACCTGTTCTTCCAGTCTGTTCTCTGAGGGAGGGGTCTGCTGCTCAGCTTCTCAGGCTTCTTTGCCTGGGTGGAGTTGTCCCACCCCTTGTCAGGAGGATGGACTTAATGTGAGCTGGTCATCTGTGTGGCTTTTGTTCCTTATCAGCTTACCACTTCTCTTTAAAGGCTCGGATCAAATGTGGCTGTGCAGGAATCTCTGGCCCAGGAACACAAGTTTGTGGTCCCCTTTCTTCAAAAAACCCTCAAGGTCAAACTATCTCCACTTCTGTGTGTACCAAACTCCACAGAATCAAGCTATTGATACCCACTCCAACTCTTCTGGGGAAGTTCTGGGAACCTGTGAGCATCTCTGTGCTTTGTGACTTTGCAATTCCTAACAGCCGTGGGCTCAGGCATACACCCTCTTCCACAGCTCCCAGCCCATGGCTGGGTGCTGCCCCAGTGTTCTTTCAGGGATCATACCACCCTAAGAGCTGTTGTCCAGTCATGGGTGGGACCTCTTTGTGTGCCAAATCGCCAAATCCCATGGTTTCCACCTGCTGCAACTCTCCCAGGGGAATTCCAGGGACCCTTGAGCATGTCTGTGCTTTGTGACTTTGCAATTGCAAGTGGCCATGGGCTCATGCATGCACCCTCTTCTGAAGCTCCCAGTTCATGGCTGGGTGCCTCCCCCGTGTCCTATCATGGACCACACTGCCCTGATAGTTGTTGCCCTGTCATGGATGCAAACCCTTTTATATCGCACCCGAGATGTTAAACAGCCCAAACCTTCTAGTCCTTTTCAAGGTTGTCAGGCAGAGAGTGGTCTCCTTACTGACCCAGCTCATGGTTTATGGTGACTGGAGCTGAGAGTCCCTTTTGGGCTTTCTGACCATAACCAGTATCCCCATTCTACTGCTTGGGCACCCTATGGGTACAGGCTTCCCCATTCTTTCTGAGTCTTCTGAAATCCTGAGCCCACAGTGATCTACCTAGAATTCTTCCCTATTCATCCCTGTGCCCTTTTCAGAAAGGGGTGTCTCTTCCTGGAGCAGATTCCTAATGGTCCAGCTTTTTTGCTCAGGTGATATATCACCTTCTCGTGGCTGGCTTATGGAGGCCTCCTCCCTCCTACTTTTATCTTCTGATGTTTCCTCCAAGGGTTCAAGGTTCTGCATCTCCTACCTTGCAGAAAATAATCATTTTTCTGCTTGTAGTGATCCAAATAAATCTTCTTACATCTCAGGTTGAATTCGTGTGTGTTCAGAATGGTTTGATAGATATCCAGCTAAATTTGAGGGACCAGATGAAACGAGGTCCCCTACTCTGTCACCATCTTGCTGTCTCCTATCCAGAAACTCCTCCAATCCATTTTTAATAGCTACTAATTTAATCATAATCAATAGTACTTAAAATTATTCAAAAGATTCAGACTTACTATGGAATAAAGTCTTCTTCATTAACACATAAACAAAGTCATTCGTGATATGGCCCTGTGACTTTAAAATCAACTCCTACAGTTTTCTTGATTTCTTCCCAATGTTCCAACCATCACATCCTATTTCACATTTTCTGCAAGAACTATCCTCTTTCTGCCTCCATGCACTTGAGTGTATACAGTTTCTTCACCCTTAATACTTTCAGCAAATTGTTACTCAATTTTTAGTTTGGTGAAACATTCAATCCAGTCTTTATTTTCCCATTTTACAATGTGCATACCTATATTATTGCACATATCACAATAAATGTGGGGGCATATGTGTATCTTTTTTAAAAAGATTTTATTTACTTATTTGACAGAGAGAGAGCCAGTGAGAGAGGGAACACAAGTGGGGGAGTGGGAGAGGAAGAAGCAGGCTCCAAGCAGATCACGGAGGCCAATGTGGGGCTCGATCCTAGGACCCTGGGATCATGCTCTGAGCCAAAGGCAGATGCTTAATGGCTGAGCCACCCAGGTGCCCCATATGTGTACCTTTTTGAGTCATGAACTCCTCTATAGAACGCATTCTTTTTCTTTTGAGTTTTTATTTTAATTCCAGTTAGTTAATATACGGTGTTACATTAGTTTTAGATATACAATATAGTGATTCAACAGTTTCATACATCACCTGGTGCTTATCACAACAAGTGTACTCCTAAATCCCCATCACCTATTTAATATATATCCCCTACATCCCTCCCCTCTGGTAACCATAAGTTTATTCTCTATAGTTAAGAGTCTGTTTCTTGGTTTGTCTCTCCTTTTTTCTCCTTTGTTCATTTGTTTTTTTAAAGATTTTATTTATTTGTTTGACAGAGAGAGGGAAAGAGAGAGAGAGAGAGAACAACCAGGGGGAGCATCAGGCAGAGGGAGAGGGAGAAGCAGGCTCCCCACTGAGCAAGAACTCTGATGTGGGGCTTGATCCCAGGACCCAGGGATTATGACCTGTGCTGAAAGCAGATGCTTAACCAACTGAGCCACCCAGGGTCCCCTTGCTCATTTGATTTGTTTCTTAAATTCCACATGTGAGTGAAATCATATGGTATTTGTCTTTCTCTGACTGACTTATTTCACTGAGCATCATACTCTCTGACTCCATCCATGTCATCGCAAATGGCAAAATTTCATTGTTTTTATGGCTGAATAATATTCCATTGTATTACATACTTTACATCTTCTTTATTCATTCATCAATCGATGGACACTTGGGCTGCTTCCACAATTTGGCTATTGCAAATAATGCTGCTATAAACACAGGGATGCATATATTTCTTTGAATTAATGTTTTTTTGTAGTTTTGGGGTAAATAATCGGTAGTGTGATTGCTGGATCACAGGGTAGTTTTATTTTTAAGTTTTCAGGAACCTCCATACCATTGGCCAGGGTGGCTGTACCAGTTTGCATTCCCATAAGCAGTGCTAGAGGGTTCTTTTTTCACCACATCTTTGCAACATCTCTTGTTCCTTATGTTTTTTATTTTAGCCATTCAGACAGGTGTGAGGGCATATTTCATTATAGTTTTGATTTGTATTTCCCTGATGGCAAGTGATGAACATGTTTTCATGTGTCTGTTGGCCATCTGTATGTCCTCTTTTTTAAAAGCAGCAGGACAAAAGACAGTAACATACAAGGGAAAACCCATAAAACTATCAGGGAATTTTCAGCAGAAATGTTTCAAGCTAGAAGGGAGTAGCATGGTATATTCAATTTGCTGAATGGGAAAAATCTGCAACCAAGAGTACTCTATCTAGAAAGGCTATCATTCAGAAAAGAAGGAGAGATAAAGAGCTTCACAGACAATTAAAACCAAAGGGTTTTGGGAACACTAAACCAGCCCTCAAGAAACATTAAAGGGGACTCTTTGAGTGGAAAGGAGAGACCAAAATGACTGTATAAAGGTAGGAAACACATGAGCAGTAAAAATGAATATTTCTGTAAAAATTAAGTGAAGGAACTGACAAAATAGAAGGATGTAAAATATGAAAACATATATCTAAATGTAAGGAAGAGAGGGGTAAACAATGGGTTCAAATTTAAACAACCATCAACTTATTATAGACTGCTATATGCAGAAAAGGTTATATACAATCTTGATTTTAACCATATATCAAAAAACACTAATAAATATGCAAAGAACAAAGAGAAAGAAATCCAAATATATCACTAAAGAAAATCAGCAACGCATGAAGAAAGACAAGAAATGCTCAGAGAAAACCTTCAGAACCACTGCAAAGCAAATACTAAAATGACAATAAATGCATATCCATCAATAATTACTTTTAATGTTAATGGACTACATGATCCAATCAAAAGACATAGGGTTGCAGAATGGATTAAAAAAAATAAGACCCATCTACAAGTTGCCTACAGGAGACTAATTTTAGACCTAAAGGCACCTGCAGAATGAAAGTGAGGAAATGAAACAACTATCATGCAAATGGATATTAAAGAAAGCCAGAGGAGCAATACTTCCATTGGACAAAATAGACTTTAAAACAAAGACTGTAACAAGAGATAAAGAAGGACACTATATAAAAATAAAGAGGGCAGTCCAACAAGTGCATATAACAATTGTAAATATTTATGTGCCCAATATTGGAACACCCAAATACATAAGATAGCTCACCAAACATAACATAAATAGTTATACAAAAGTAGTAGGAGACTTTAACACCACATTTATATCAATGGACAGAACATCTAAACAGAAAATCAACAAGGAAACAATGGCTGTGAATGACACACTGGACCACATGGATTTAACAGATATATTTAGGACATTCCATCTTAAAATAGTATAATACACATCCTTTTCAAGTGTACACAGAACATTCTCCAGAATAGATCACATATTAGTCCACAAAATAAGCCTCAACAAATTCAAGAAGGTCAAAGTCATACCATGATTCTTTTCTGACTGCAATACAATGAAACTGGACAATGGCAACAAGAAAAAATCTGGAAAGACCACAAATACATGGAGGTTAATACACACTATTAAACAATGAATGGGTCAACCAGGAAATTAAAAAATAATAATAATAAATCACATGGAAACAAATAAAAATGAAAACACAATGGTTCAAAACCTTTGGGATGCAGCAAAAGTTGTGCTAAGAGGAAAGTTTATAGTAATACATACTTCCCTCAAGAAGCAAGAAAAATCTCCAACAACCTAAACTTACACCTAAAGTAACTAGAAAAAGAAGAACAACAAAAGCCCAAAACAAGTAGAATTAAGGAAATAATAAACTTTAGAGAAGAAATAAAGCATATAGAAATCTAAAAAAAAAAAAAAGCCAATAGAACAGATCAATGAAAACAGAACTTGGGTCTTGAAAAAAAAATCAATAACATTGATTAATCTCTAGACAACCTTCTCAGGAAAAAAAGGAGAAAGGACACAAATAAACAAAATCACAAATGAAAGAGCAGAAATAACAACCAATACCACAGAAAAATATAATTAGAATATTTTGAAAAACTACATGCCAACAAGTGGAATAACCTAGAAGAAATGGATAAATTCTTAGAAACATATAATCTATCAACACTGAAACAGGAAGAAATAGGAAATTTGAACAGATTGATAACCAGCAAAGAAATTGAAAAAGTAATCAAAAAGGTCTCAACAAACAAAAAGTCCGGGGCCAGATAGCTTCACAGGGGAATTCTACCAAATATTTAAAGAATAGTTAATACCTGGTTCCACACAAATTTAAGGGTTGTTTGTTCCAGTTCTCTGAAAAATGTCATTGGTATTTTCATTGGGATGGCATTGAAAGTGTAGATTGCTCTGGTTAGCATAGACATTTTAACTATGTTAATTCTTCTGATCCATGAGCATGGAATATTTTTCCATCTTTTTGTGCCTTCATCAATGTCTTTCAAGAGTGATTTGCAGTTTCTAGAATATAGATACTATACATCTCTGGTTAAGTTAATTCCAAGATAACGTATGCTTTTTGGTGCTATTGTAAATGGAATGGATTCCGTAATTTCTCTTTCTTCAGTCTCATTGTTTGTGTATAGTAATGCAACTGATTTCTGGCATTGATTTTGTATCCAGCCACATTACTGAATTGCTCTATAACTTCTAGTAGTTTGGGGGTGGATTCTCTTGGGTTTTCCATATAGAGTATCACGTCATCCACGAAGAGAGACAGTTTGACTTCTTCCTTGCCGATTTGGATACCTTTGATCCCTTTTTGTTGTCTGATTGCTGTTGCAAGGACTTCTAGTACTATGTTGAATAATAATGGTGAGAGGGGGCATCTTTGTGGTGTTCCTGATCTTAAGGGAAAGCCTTCCAGCTTTACCCCATTGAGAATGATGTTTGCTGTAAGCTTTTCATAGATGGTTTTTATGAAATTGAGGAATGTACCCTGTATCCCTACACTCTGAAAGGTTTTAATCAGGAAACGATGCTGTATCTTGTCAAATGCTTTTTCTGCATCAATTGAGAGGGTCATATGGTTCTTGACTCTTTTCTTGTTGATACGATCTATCACACTGATTGATTTACGAATGTTGAACCACCCTTGCATCCCAAGGATGAATCCCACTTGGTCATGATGGATAATCCTTTTAATGTACTGCTGGATTCTATTAGCTAGGATCTTGTTGAGAATTTTGGTGTCCATATTCATCAGGGATATTGGTCTGTAATTCTCCTTTTTGATGGGGTCTTCGCCTGGTTTGGGGATCAAGGTAATACTGGCCTCATAGAATGAGTTTGGTAGTTTTCCTTCTGTTTCTATTTTTTCAAACAGCTTTAGGAGAATAGGTATTATTTCTTCTTTGAATGTTTGGTAGAATTCCCAGGGGAATCCGTCAGGCCCTGGACTCTTGTTTTTGGGGAGGTTGTTGATCACTGTATCAATCTCTTCATAATTAATCGGTCTGTATAAAAAATCAATTTCTTCCTGTTTCAGTCTTGGTAGTTTAGAGGTTTCCAGGAAGGCATCCATTTCTTCCAGGTTGTTTAATTTATTGGCATAAAGCTGTTGATAAAAATTTCTAATGATCCTTCCTATTTCATTGGTGATGGTTGTGATCTCTCCCTTTTCATTCATAATTTTAATAATTTGGGTCTTTTCTCTATTCTTTTGAATAAGTCTGGCCAGTGGCGTATTGCTCTTATTTATTCCTTCAAAGAACAAGCTTCTAGTTCTGTTGATCTGCTCTACTGTGATCCTGGTTTCTAATTCATTGATCTCTGCTCTAATCTTGATCAGCTGCTTTCTTGTGCGTGGGCTAGGCCTGTTCTTCTGCTCCAGCTCCAGATTCTTGAGGTGAGAATATAAAAACCACATTTTAGATTTCTCTATTCTTTTGAGTGAGGCTTGAATGACTATGTATTTTCCCCTTAGGACTGCCTTTACAGTGTCCCATAGGTTTTGGACCATTGTGTTTTCATTCTCGTTGGTCTCCATAAATTGTTTTAATTGATTTTTAATCTCCTGGTGTATCCAATCATTCTTGAGCAGGATGGTTCTTAGTTTCCAAGTGTTTGAGTTTCTTCCAAATTTTTCCTTGTGATTGAGTTTCAATTTCAAAGCATTGTAGTCTGAGAATATGCAGGGAATAATTTCAGTCTTTTGGTATCAGTTGAGACCTGTTTTGTGACCCAATATATGGTCTATTATGGAGAACGTTCCATGTGCATTCAAAAAGAATGTGTATTCTTTGGTTCTGGGGTGTAGTGTTCTATATATATCTATGAGGTCCATCCGGTCTATATATCATTCAAAGCTCTTGTTTCTTCATTGATTTTCTGCTTAGGTGATTTGTCTATTTTATGGTTTTTCCATCCCATCACTTTCAGTCTGGAGGTATCTTTAGGTTCAAGAAGAGTCTCTTGTAGACATCAAATGAATGGGTCATGACTTTTTATCTAATCTGGAACCCTGTGGCATTATGGGAGCATTTAGGCCATTGATATTGAGAGTGATTGTTGAGAGATATGATTTTAATGATGTCATGTTGCCTGTGAAGTCTTTCTTTCTATAGATTGTAAATTTCTGTTCTGTATCACTCTTGGGGCCTTTTTACTTTTATAGAACCCCCCTTAATGTCTCCTGGAGGGCTGGTTTTGTGGTCCGAATTGCCAAGGAATTATTGAAAAGGAAAAACAAACCTGGCTGCATCACGTTGCTGGATTTCAAGCTATACTACAAAGCTGTGTTCACAAAGACAGCATGGTACTGGCACAAAAACAGACACATAGACCAATGGAACAGAAAAGAGAACCCAGAAATGGACACTCAGCTCTTTGTGCAACTAATCTTTGATAAAGCATTAAAAAATATCCAGTGGGAAAAAAGACAGTCTCTTCAATAAATGGTGTTGGGAAAATTGGACAGCTACATGCAAAAGAATGGAACTTGACTACTCTCTCACACCATACACAAAGATAACCTCCAAGTGGATGAAAGACCTCGATATGAGACAGGAATCCATCAAAATCCTAGAGGAGAACATAGGCAGGAACGTCTTTGACATCGGCCACAGCAACTTTTTTCATGACACATCTCCAAAGGCAAGAGAAACAAAAGAAAAAATGAACTTGTGGGACTTCATCAAGATAAAAAGCTTCTGCACAGCCAAGGAAACAGCCCAAAAAACTAAGAAGCAGCCCACGGAATGAGAGAAGATATTTGCAAATGACACTACAGATAAAAGACTAGTATCCAAGATCTGCAAAGAACTTCTCAAACTCAATACACAAGAAACAAATAATCAAATCAAAAAATGGGCAGAAGATATGAACAGACACTTTTCCAATGAAGACATACAAATGGCTAGCAAGTACATGAAAAAATGTTTAACATCAGTAGCCAATAGGGAAATTCAAATCAAAACCACATTGAGATACCACCTTACTTCAGTTAGAATGGCAAAAATTGACAAGGGAAGAAACAACAAATGTTGGAGCAGCTGCAGAGAAAGGGGATCCCTCTTCCACTGCTGGTGGGAATGCAAGTTGGTACAGCCACTTTGGAAAACAGTGTGGAGGTCACTTAAAAAGTTAAAAATTGAGCTACCCTATGATCCAGCCATTGCACTACTGGGTATTTACCCCAACGATACAGACATAGTGAAGAGAAGGGCCATATGCACCCCAATGTTCATAGCAGCATTGTCCACAATGGCTAAATCGTGGAAGGAGCTGAGATGCCCTTCACTAGATGACTGGATTAAGAAGATGTGGTCAATATATACAATGGAATATTACTCAGCCATCAAAAAGAAGGATTTCTCAACATTTGCTGCAACATGGATGGGACTGGAGGAGATAATTGCAGCAAATGTTGAGAAATCGTTCCTTTCAATAGCTGAGTAATATTCCATTGTATATATGGATCACATCTTCTTAATCCAGTCATCTGTTGAAGGGCATCTCAGCTCCTTCCACAATTTAGCTATTGTGGACAAAGCTGCTATGAACATTGGGGTGCATATGGCCCTTCTCTTCACTATGTCTGTATCGTTGGGGTAAATACCCAGTAGTGCAATGGCTGGATCATAGGGTAGCTCAATTTTTAACTTTTTAAGTGACCTCCACACTGTTTTCCAAAGTGGCTGTACCAACTTGCATTCCCACCAGCAGTGGAAGAGGGATCCCCTTTCTCTGCAGCTGCTCCAACATTTGTTGTTTCTTCCCTTGTCAATTTTTGCCATTCTAACTGAAGTAAGGTGGTATCTCAATGTGGTTTTGATTTGAATTTCCCTATTGGCTACTGATGTTAAACATTTTTTCATGTACTTGCTAGCCATTTGTATGTCTTCATTGGAAAAGTGTCTGTTCATATCTTCTGCCCATTTTTTGATTTGATTATTTGTTTCTTGTGTATTGAGTTTGAGAAGTTCTTTGCAGATCTTGGATACTAGTCTTTTATCTGTAGTGTCATTTGCAAATATCTTCTCTCATTCCGTGGGCTGCTTCTTAGTTTTTTGGGCTGTTTCCTTGGCTGTGCAGAAGCTTTTTATCTTGATGAAGTCCCACAAGTTCATTTTTTCTTTTGTTTCTCTTGCCTTTGGAGATGTGTCATGAAAAAAGTTGCTGTGGCCGATGTCAAAGACGTTCCTGCCTATGTTCTCCTCTAGGATTTTGATGGATTCCTGTCTCATATCGAGGTCTTTCATCCACTTGGAGGTTATCTTTGTGTATGGTGTGAGAGAGTAGTCAAGTTCCATTCTTTTGCATGTAGCTGTCCAATTTTCCCAACACCATTTATTGAAGAGACTGTCTTTTTTCCCACTGGATATTTTTTAATGCTTTATCAAAGATTAGTTGCACAAAGAGCTGAGTGTCCATTTCTGGGTTCTCTTTTCTGTTCCATTGGTCTATGTGTCTGTTTTTGTGCCAGTACCATGCTGTCTTTGTGAACACAGCTTTGTAGTATAGCTTGAAATCCAGCAACGTGATGCAGCCAGGTTTGTTTTTCCTTTTCAATAATTCCTTGGCAATTCGGACCACAAAACCAGCCCTCCAGGAGACATTAAGGGGGGTTCTATAAAAGTAAAAAGGCCCCAAGAGTGATACAGAACAGAAATTTACAATCTATAGAAAGAAAGACTTCACAGGCAACATGACATCATTAAAATCATATCTCTCAACAATCACTCTCAATATCAATGGCCTAAATGCTCCCATAATGCCACAGGGTTCCAGATTAGATAAAAAGTCATGACCCATTCATTTGATGTCTACAAGAGACTCTTCTTGAACCTAAAGATACCTCCAGACTGAAAGTGATGGGATGGAAAAACCATAAAATAGACAAATCACCTAAGCAGAAAATCAATGAAGAAACAAGAGCTTTGAATGATATATAGACCGGATGGACCTCATAGATATATATAGAACACTACACCCCAGAACCAAAGAATACACATTCTTTTTGAATGCACATGGAACGTTCTCCATAATAGACCATATATTGGGTCACAAAACAGGTCTCAACTGATACCAAAAGACTGAAATTATTCCCTGCATATTCTC
>NW_024423319.1:23516765-23534333 GCF_017311325.1 Ursus maritimus
AAGTGTTTGAGTTTCTTCCAAATTTTTCCTTGTGATTGAGTTTCAATTTCAAAGCATTGTAGTCTGAGAATATGCAGGGAATAATTTCAGTCTTTTGGTATCAGTTGAGACCTGTTTTGTGACCCAATATATGGTCTATTATGGAGAACGTTCCATGTGCATTCAAAAAGAATGTGTATTCTTTGGTTCTGGGGTGTAGTGTTCTATATATATCTATGAGGTCCATCCGGTCTATATATCATTCAAAGCTCTTGTTTCTTCATTGATTTTCTGCTTAGGTGATTTGTCTATTTTATGGTTTTTCCATCCCATCACTTTCAGTCTGGAGGTATCTTTAGGTTCAAGAAGAGTCTCTTGTAGACATCAAATGAATGGGTCATGACTTTTTATCTAATCTGGAACCCTGTGGCATTATGGGAGCATTTAGGCCATTGATATTGAGAGTGATTGTTGAGAGATATGATTTTAATGATGTCATGTTGCCTGTGAAGTCTTTCTTTCTATAGATTGTAAATTTCTGTTCTGTATCACTCT
This sequence comes from Ursus maritimus, assembly GCF_017311325.1. NCBI lineage: Eukaryota > Metazoa > Chordata > Mammalia > Carnivora > Ursidae > Ursus > Ursus maritimus. The sequence goes on from NW_024423319.1 coordinate 23,517,300, forward strand.
TGGGGCCTTTTTACTTTTATAGAACCCCCCTTAATGTCTCCTGGAGGGCTGGTTTTGTGGTCCGAATTGCCAAGGAATTATTGAAAAGGAAAAACAAACCTGGCTGCATCACGTTGCTGGATTTCAAGCTATACTACAAAGCTGTGTTCACAAAGACAGCATGGTACTGGCACAAAAACAGACACATAGACCAATGGAACAGAAAAGAGAACCCAGAAATGGACACTCAGCTCTTTGTGCAACTAATCTTTGATAAAGCATTAAAAAATATCCAGTGGGAAAAAAGACAGTCTCTTCAATAAATGGTGTTGGGAAAATTGGACAGCTACATGCAAAAGAATGGAACTTGACTACTCTCTCACACCATACACAAAGATAACCTCCAAGTGGATGAAAGACCTCGATATGAGACAGGAATCCATCAAAATCCTAGAGGAGAACATAGGCAGGAACGTCTTTGACATCGGCCACAGCAACTTTTTTCATGACACATCTCCAAAGGCAAGAGAAACAAAAGAAAAAATGAACTTGTGGGACTTCATCAAGATAAAAAGCTTCTGCACAGCCAAGGAAACAGCCCAAAAAACTAAGAAGCAGCCCACGGAATGAGAGAAGATATTTGCAAATGACACTACAGATAAAAGACTAGTATCCAAGATCTGCAAAGAACTTCTCAAACTCAATACACAAGAAACAAATAATCAAATCAAAAAATGGGCAGAAGATATGAACAGACACTTTTCCAATGAAGACATACAAATGGCTAGCAAGTACATGAAAAAATGTTTAACATCAGTAGCCAATAGGGAAATTCAAATCAAAACCACATTGAGATACCACCTTACTTCAGTTAGAATGGCAAAAATTGACAAGGGAAGAAACAACAATTGTTGGAGAGGATGTGGAGAAAGGGGATCCCTCCTACATTGTTGATGGGAGTGCAAGTTGGTCCAGCCACTTTGGAAAACAGTGTGGAGGTCCCTTAAAAAGTTAAAAATTGAGCTACCCTATGATCCAGCCATTGCACTACTGGGTATCTACCCCAAAGATACAGACGTAGTGAAAAGAAGGGGCACCATCACCCCAATGTTCATAGCAGCATTGTCCACAATGGCTAAATCGTGGAAGGAGCTGAGATGCCCTTCACTAGATGACTGGATTAAGAAGATGTGGTCAATATATACAATGGAATATTACTCAGCCATCAAAAAGAAGGATTTCTCAACATTTGCTGCAACATGGATGGGACTGGAGGAGTAATTGCAGCAAATGTTGAGAATCGTTCACTGTCTGGAACGGTAATATTCCATAGCATACTATGGATCACTCTTCTTGCATCAGTCATCTGGGTGAAGGCATCTATTTCCTTCCTTCCAATTGCTATTGTGGATACTATGAACGTGGTACGCCTCTTCCTTTGCGCTGTGCCAACGGCGATATCATGCCAGTAGTGAGCAGCTGGATGCAGGAGCAGCACGAGGCCTGGCTTTTAAGTGACCTCCACACTGTTTTCCAAAGTGGCTGTACCAACTTGCATTCCCACCAGCAGTGGAAGAGGGATCCCCTTTCTCTGCAGCTGCTCCAACATTTGTTGTTTCTTCCCTTGTCAATTTTTGCCATTCTAACTGAAGTAAGGTGGTATCTCAATGTGGTTTTGATTTGAATTTCCCTATTGGCTACTGATGTTAAACATTTTTTCATGTACTTGCTAGCCATTTGTATGTCTTCATTGGAAAAGTGTTCATATCTTCTGCCCATTTTTTGATTTGATTATTTGTTTCTTGTGTATTGAGTTTGAGAAGTTCTTTGTAGATCATGGATACCAGTCTTTTAACTGTAGTGTCATTTGCAAATATCTTCTCCCATTCCGTGGGCTGCCTCTTAGTTGTTTTTTAGTGTGTTTTGTTTTTATCCTTAAAACTGGTCATTTTCCTAAAAATTATATTAGTCATCATACAGTACATCCCTGGTTTTTGACATAAAGTTTGATGATTCATTAGTTGCGTATAACACCCAGTGCACCATGCAATACATGCCCTCCTTACTACCCATCACCAGCCTATCCCATTCCCCCCCCCACCACCACCCCCAAAGCCCTCAGTTTGTTTCTCAGAGTCCATAGCCTTTTAGTTTTTTTAACTGTTTCCTTGGCTGTGCAGAAGCTTTTTATTTTGATGAAGTCCCACAGCTTCATTTTTTTCTTTTGTTTCTCTTGCCTTTGGAGATGTGTCATGAAAAAAGTTGCTGTGGCTGATGTCAAAGAGGTTGCTGCCTATGTTCTCCTCCAGGATTTTGATGGATTCCTGTCTCACATCGAGGTCTTTCATCCGTTGGAGTTGATCTTTGTGTATGGTGTGAGAGAGTGGCCAAGTTTCACTCTTTTGCATGTAGCTGTCCAATTTTCCCAACATCATTTATTGAAGAGACTGTCTTTTTTCCACTGGATGTTTTTTCCTGCATTGTCAAAGATTAGTTGCCCAAAGAGCTGAGTGTCCATTTCTGGGTTCTCTATTCTGTTCCATTGGTCTATGTGTCTGTTTTTGTGCCAAGGGTAACTCTTTTTCTAAAACCAAAAATGGTCAGGCACCTGGGCAGCTCAGTCAGTTAAGCATCTGCCTTTGGCTCAGGTCATGATCCCAGCATCCTGGGATGAGTCCTGCATTGGGCTCCCTGCTCAGTGGGGAGTCTGCCTCTCCCTCTTCCCGAGCATTGATTTTGTATCCCACCACATTACTGAATTGCTTTATAACTTCTAGTAGTTTGGGGGTGGATTCTTTTGGGTTTTCTATATAGAGTATCATGTCATCTGTGAAGAGAGACAGTTTGACTTCTTCTTTGCCAATTTGGATACCTTTTATCCCTTTTTGTTGTGTGTCATTCAGAACTGATGGAGAGATAAGGACCTTCCAGAATTGCCAGACACTGACCAATTTCATAACCACAAAACCAGCCCTACAGGAGATATTAAGGGGGATTCTATAAAAGTAAAAAAGCCCCAAGAGTTATACAGAACAGAAAGTTACAATCTATAGAAACAAAGACTTTACAGGCAACATGATATCATTAAAATCATATCTCCCAGTAATCACTCTCAATGTGAATGGTCTAAATGCTCCCATAAAGTGCCATGGATTTGCAGATTGGATAAAAAGGCATGACCCATCCATTTGCTGTCTACAGGGATACAGTATTTTAAATGCTAATGTTTTACTTAAGCAAGTAAATTCTGATTCAACTGACAAATTTAAAACAACTTGCATAAATTATATCAAGGTACATAATTTATTCATTAACCTGTGAAACATTTTATAAAGAACACATAGATTTAATAACTGATAGATAAAAAATAGTAATTATGGAGCTTATTACCAATAAATGAACTAGATTTTTTTAAACTTGTTTTCAGAGTTGTCAAACTAAATTTAATTTAAATCAAAACAATTTTAAATTGGAATTAAATAATGATCTTTGTTTGAATGTGTACTTCATTTGATGATTTAAAAAGAACTGGCATATAATCAAATAGCATGCCACATCCCAAAACAGAAGTTGAGAAAACCTACGTGAGAGCTGGTTTGGAACATTTATTATTAATGGGAAACTGACACCAGAAAATTTAATCTAAAGGTCAGCTATATCTGATGGTCAAATACAAAAATATTCCAAACTTAAATCTCCTTTTCTCACATAAATTATAAATGATATGATTTATCCAGTACTTTTTTTTTTACCAGTATTTCTTGAATTTCGCGGATAATTTTTTTTTTGCCGGTCTTTCTTTACAAAAGTTTTTCTCAGTGTGTCAATACAGTTTTTTTTTTAATTTTAATGTTTTTTTATTATATTAAAAATTATCAGTTAGTCACCATACAGTACATCCCTGGTTTCTGATGTAAAGTTCAATGATTCATTAGTTGTGTATAACACCCAGTGCACCGTGCAATACATGCGCTCCTTACTACCCATCACCAGTCTATTCCATTCCCCCACCGCCCTCCCCTCTGAAGCCCTCAGTTTGTTTCTCAGAGTCCATAGTCTCTCATGCTTCATTCCCCCTTCTGATTACCCCTTTTCTTTATCCCATTCTTCTCCTACCGATCTTCCTACTTCTTATGTTCCATAGATGAGAGGAACCATATGATAATTGTCTACAGAATTGAAAAGCTGTAGAAATTCTCTTTAAGGGTTATTCTCACTTTCGTATTATCCTCTGACTCATCCTGTATTATTTATACAATGAAAATGAGCCACAGCAATATATTCCTGTCACATACCAAACACTGGTATATGCACATAGATCCTCTCAATCCACATTTCTTGTATTAGAAACTCGGCAGTCTCAGGAGGTTAAACAAAGATGTGAAGAAAGTGTTTTTACCCTTCTCTACTTAAAATACACTTTTAGTTGGAATCCTTTTTCCATCATGGGTTACATGTCTCACTATTCACTTTAGTAGCAAATTTGTTCTAGGGTGCTAAAGACAGAATTTTTGCACAACTTAACTCCTCTGGGGCATAAAATGACGTTAGAGCCTCATTAGTTTAATGTTAACAGAATTCTAGTGATGACTGGGGTGAAACCTTTTGACAGAAGAACAACATTTCTTACCAACCTAGGTTTTCAGCATTCATCAAATTCACCATGTTTCCCATACTTGCATTTTCTGCCTTTTCTGTTTTTGCTAATTGTATGGTTTCTTACCAAATATCCTGAGTTTTTTTTTCTTTATTATTATTCAATATCCAAACACTGTTAGGACCTGCTTCTTTTAACTTTGTGATGCCCTGTGTGTGTGTGTGTGTGTGTGTGTGTGTGTTTCTGTAATCAGTTTTCTTTCTTTTTTTAAAATTTTTTTATTATGTTAGTCACCATATAGTACATCATTAGTTTTGATGTACTGTTCCACGATTCATTGTTTGCATATAACACCCAGTGTTCCATGCAATATGTGCCCTCCTTAATACCCATCACTGTCCTATCCCAATCCCCCACCCTCCTCCCCTCTGAAGCCCTCAGTTTCTTTCTTTTTTTAATTTAAATTCAATTAGCCAGCATATAGTACATCAATGGTTTTTGATGTAATGTTCAATGATTCATTAGTGATTTTATTTATTTATTTTAGAGAGAGAGAGAGAGCACAGAGAGAAAGAATGAGAGGGAGAAGCAGACTCCCTGTTGAGCAGAAAGCCCAGTGTGGGACTTGATCCCAGGACCCCAAGATCATGACCTGAGTCAAAGGCACACACTTAACTGACTGAGCCACCCAGGTGCCCTGTAATCTAGTTTTCATCTGCACAGCTACCATTCTATATTCAGTCTAAAATTCCTCTCATGCTGGTGTGCCTGGTTAGCTCAGTTGGTTAAGTGTTTGCCGTCAGCTCAGGTCATGATCCTAGGGTCCTGGGATCAAGCTCCACCTTGAGCTCCCTGCTCAGCAGGGAGTCTGCTTCTCCCTCTTCCTCTTCCTCTCCCTCTGCCCTTCCCCTACTGGTGTTCCTCCTGTCTCTCAAATAACTAAATAAAATGCTTTAAAAAATAAATACATAAAACAAATTTCCTCTCATGTTATACAACACACAACACTACATCATCATGTTTTCTGTACATGCTTAATCTTCCTGCTGTAGTGGTTGGAGTATTGTCTTATATAATGTAGGAATTTATTAAATATTATTGAATAGGTGAACCTATGCACAAATGTACAAACATTATTGTATGGAGATATGATTTTTCTTCCTTTTATTCAGATAATTTGTCTTGTGAACCAACATTACTGAATGAGAAATCTAGATGGTCTGGTAAGTATGATCCAAAATTAAGTCCTACATGTAAGCAAAGCAGATAGTTTCTTATGTAAAGAGTTATTAGGATCCCTAAAAAAAGGACTTTATCTAATCCTCACTTCACCTCTTCAAAAAACAAACAAACAAAAACAGAAAACTGACAAAGAACCACAAAAACTCACATTGTTGTAGAAATCAGTCCTGAAGATTTATTTTTGTACATAAGGGATCTCCTATGGACTCAGAAGTAAATGTAACAGATTTCATTTTTGTTTGTTTTGTTTTGTTTCCCTTATCTCCACATTGAGAATATTCACCATTATGTTTGCTGTGCAGTCAATTTTATTGTGGGAGACAAATCTTCATTTCTTGTCTCCTAAGTAATTGTATTTCTATATTTAATGTTTTAAGTATCAGAATTATTAGATTTATGATTATAATACCAATGTAAATATCTTAAATGTTACTTAAAATCATATTCTTTTTGAGCACTTTTCTGATAGTTTTCTGAGATAATTAATTTCCCAAAGAGACTAGCTTACCTTTAATCAAACCTACAAATGATTAAGCTTATTGCTGAAGGCATGTCAAAAGCTGAGATAGACCTAAAGATGGACCTCTTGAATCAGTTACCCAAGTTGCAAATACAAAAGCAAAGTTCTTGAAAAAAATTAAAAGTGCTCCTCCAGTGAACACACAAATTATAAAAAAGTGAAACAGCTTTATTGATTGTAGGAAGAATATTTTAGTGGTCTGGATAGAAGATCAAACCAAACAGAACATTCCCTTAAGCCAAAGCCTAATCTAGAGCAAGGTGCTCTCTTCAACTCTGTGAAGGCTGAGAGAGGTGAAGAAGCTGCAGAAGGAAAGTTTTAAGCTGGCAGAGTCTGGTTCATGAGGTTTAAGGAAAAAAGCCATCTCCATAACATAAAAGTGAAAGGTAAAGCAGCAAGTGCTGATGTAGAGGCTGCATTAAGTTATCCAGAAGATCTTTAAGCTATCTTACAAAGCTGTAGTGATCAAGACAGTATGGTACTGGCATAAAAACAAACACATAGTTCAATGGAACAGAAAAGAAAACCCAGAAATGGACCCACAACTGTATGGTCAGCCAATCTTTGACAAAGCAGGAAAGAATATTCAATGGAAAAAACAGTCTTTTCAGCAAATGCTGTTGGGAAAACCAGACAGCAACATGCAGTAGAATGAAATTGGACCACTTTCATACACTATACACAAAAATAACTTCCAAATGGAGAAAGACCTAAATTTGAGACAGGAAACCATCAAAATCCTAGAGGAGAACACAGGCAGCAACCTCTTTGGCATCATCCATAGCAACTTCTAACTGGACACATCTCCAGAGTCAAGGGAAACAAAAGCAAAAGTTAACTATTTGGACTTCTTCTTAAAAAAAAAAAAAGCTTCTGCACAGTAAAGGAAACAATTAATAAAATTAAAAGGCAGCCTATGAAATGGGAGAAGATATTTGCAAGTGACATATATGATAAAGGGTTATACCCAAAATATATAAAGAACTTACCAAACTCAACACCCCCCCAAAAAAACCACAAATAATCCAGTTAAATGAGCAGAAGACATGAACAGATGTTTTTCCAATGAAGACATCCAGATGGCTAACAGACACATGGAAAGATGTCAACATCACTCATCATCAGGCAAATACAAGTCAAAACAAAAATGAAATACTACCTCACACCTGTCAGAATGGCTAAAATTAACAACACAAGAAACAAGTGTTGTTAATGATGGGAAGAAATGGGGAACCCTCTTGCACTGTTGGTGGGAATGCAGCCTGGTGCAGCCACTCTGTAAAACAGTATGGCGGTTCCTCAGAAAGTTAAAAATAGAACTACCTATGATCCAGCAATTGCACTACAGGGTATTTACCCAAAGGATAGAAAAGTACAAATTGGAAGGTGTACATGCACCCTGATGTATATTTATAGCAGCATTATCAACAATAGCCAAACTATGGAGAGACCCCAAATGACCATTGACTGATGAATGGATAAAGAAAATGTGTTATATATGTATATATACATCTATAATGAAATATTACTTAGCCATCAAAAAGAATGAAATCTTGCCACTTGCGAAGATGTTGATGGAGCTAGAGTGTATTATGCTAAGTGAAATAAGTCAGTCAGAGAAAGACAAATACCATATGATCTCACTCATATATGGTATTTAATAAAGGAAACAGATTAATATATGGGAAGGAGGAAAAAGGACAGAGGGAAACAAACCATAAGAGACTCTTAACAATAGAGAACAAACTGAGGGTTGATGGATGGAGGTGAGTGGGAGATGGTCTAGATGGGTGATGGGCATTGAAGAGGGTACTTGCGGTGAGCACTGGGTGTTCTATGTAAGTGATGAATCAATGAATTCTACTCCAGAAACCAATGTTGCACTGTATGTTAACTAAAATTTAAATTTAAAAAAATATTTTATTCATTCTTAAGTATAATTGAAGGTCACTCCTTCTCAGCGATTTTACTCCTTCATCCCTTTATATAATTTTCTGCTGCACAGATTATTCATTTAACAATTAGGTGCCATTTTCACCCCTGATAATAACTATAAACTTCCACATATAAGTGATTGCTACTTAAAGTCTTACATTCAGAGAGGTTTTGAAGCCATTAATATTGAAAAAATAGTGTTGTGATTAATTAACCCTGTTTTCTATGATCAAGTGGAGGAGTCACTTTGTGTATATACAGGTCTTAGCATGATTTATTCTCACCCACTAGATTGTAAGGATAGAGAAGTCATCTCATACTTTGGTATCAACTCATGCTACCTTATATATAGTAGACAATAAATACTCAAATAACATTCTTTCACTCACAACTAAAGATGTTCTGCAAAATCAGTCTCTTTGCATTGGTTTCTGTTTTTATACAGTATAGTAAAATATATAAGAAAAATCAATTTCTTCAATTTTAAGCTTGAGTTAATTATGTCCAGAAACAGTGCAAATGTAAAAAATATTCTTGCAACCAAATTTCAAATTAATGAAACCTTGAAATTGTGCCCATTTTCAAAAAAGTAGCAAATCCCCAGAGAAATAATAATAATAATAATTAATAATAATAATGATAATAAGATAATAGCTAACACATTGATCTTATTATGTGTCAGGCATTGTTTATAAGCAGTATTAAAAATCAACCCATTAATTTCTCACAATATCTCTATGAAGTTGATGCTATCAACATATTCACAAATATGTTTAATGAGTTTCCCAAGGTCACATAGCTAACAAATGGCAGAGTAGTCAGTGTTTTGTGTCTATGATTTTAAGCACTTGGCTAATTTAATTAGAATGGAAGAAACATGGGGAAGAAGGAGTGAGGTATCAAGGTGGGAGGGACCATGAGAGCAGCCAACCATGGCAAAGATGTATTTTATCACTGATAATGTTTAGAAATGCTGGCATATGTTAACAATAAAAGCAGACTGACGTTTGGTCTATTGGGTTTTTTAAAAATTCTCTTTAAGTAAAGCAATCTCTTATTGGCTGCATCTTTGGCACGCTATTCTCACCTCATCCCCTACCCCATTCCCCTTGGCACAACACTGAGAAAAAGCAAAGATTAAATAGCTAACATTGGAGCCTCTTCTCCTGATTATAAGGTGTCTAGAGCAGCTTGTCCACCAGGGTGAGAAAAATATCTAGTATCTAAGTAGAAAAACAAATACCAGACTATACAGGGAAATGTGCAGCCTGGTGGGCTTGTTCTGAGCTCTGAGCCAAGGTTTGTATGGTGTTTTACCAAACAGGATTAAAGCAAAAGGCATCTTGGAATCATATCTCACTCTCTCATGGATTCCTTTCTCTCCAGGCCCAGTCAAGATTGGCTTAGCATTGCACTGAAGTCAGGAAATGATGAATAATCTCCCAACAAATAAAAAAAGTGTTTCCAAAAAAAAAAATCTTTCAGTCAATAAAAGTAGAAAAACAAAACAAGAAAAAGGACAAGGTTACACAGAGGTAGTTCATTTATTTGTAACATAATAGAAACACATACCTTTATTTTTATATACTTCATTCCTAATGGAAAAGGATTAAGTCAGGAAACTAAAGACCCAGCACTGGCACAGGATTTCTTCATCTTGTGACCATGAGTGTACCTGTCCTTTTTTATTCTCTTGTGCAAACCCCCAAACAGAGTGGATCTCTGCTCTTCTGATATGGGCTGGAGCATTAGAACCAACAATCCAGAATTTCCTTTGAAGAATTCATTTGGAATTGCATTGTTGGAGAATGAAGTCATGTTTAACAAATTAACTTGCTCTCAATCAGGGCTATGCCAAGTTAACCACATCTCCACCTCCAGCTGTGTACATCATATATCCACTTAAGAAATGCTTGTTGGGGCACCTGGGTGGTTCAGTCAGTTAAGCATCTGACTCTTAATTTTGGCTCAGGTCATGATCTCAGGGTTGTGGGATCAATCCCCGCATTGGGCTCTCACTCAGTGTGGAGTCTGCTTGTCCCTCTCCCTCTCTTCCTCCTCCCACTAGCTCTCTCTCTCTCTCAAATAAATAAATAAAAATAAATAAATAAATAAATAAATAATATTTTTACAAAGAAATGTTTGTTTGGGGCTTCAGTGAATGCCAGATATATGTATAGGGATACAAAGATTAATAAGAAACATCTGGTCTCAGTCATGGAAAATATTCATTGAAGTTGATCAAAAAAATGACACCAAGTGTCCAGAAACTCTGTAGCCACTTGAGGCTGTCCTCTTTTTCAGTTTTCAGCTAATCGCAATAAAAAGTTCTATCCTTAGTCACTGCAGAAAGTTTAAATTATCTTTTAAGAACTGCGGAATATTCTCAGGGCATATTTATATTCTTCTTCTGATTGATACCATTTCTCATTTTAAATACCTTCTCTGTGTTTTATGCTATTCATCTATGGACATCTTATAACTGCTCCCCAAACTGCTAAGTTGATTGTCCCAACATGTTTCTCCAAACTGGATTTATTACTAGGGAAATGTAGCCTGGACCACCTCTATTCAACAAAGCACTGCTGACTCTAGGCTATAATGTTTAATAAAATTCACTGAAAACATAAGGATAACAAAAGAAAATGCAACACGGGGGGGGGAAGCAATAAATTATTTAATCTAAAATCTGTCTGTCTTGCCTTTTCACAGGGTTTCCTACTACCTACTCTCCATTTCCTTCATTAGTTCTCATCTTGTTGAGTCACAATTTCTGGAGCTCACTCAACTCTCTTCCACCTAGCCTCATTGTTTCCATCATCTCAAACTCAAGGCATTCTCTTGAACCATACTATAGAGCCAAAATCTCCCTATTTCTTTCAATCCAGGAGAAGCTAAAGGTCAATCAACGTAAGAAAAACCCCTTCATTTTCTCAACTTCACTGTTATAAGTAAAGGTTTTTACTTCACATTTTATGGTCTAAGGTGCAAATATTATAATCTGACTCAAAAGTCCTTAAATATTATAAAATAACTTAATAAACAGGTCTGAAAACAAAAGTTCTTTATTGTTTACTTCCTTCCAAAAATCTCTACTAACAGAAATCAGTTTGGCTCCAACCACACAGAATGTCTGGCCCTGATACAGATGAATGAGTCACATAGTTCGTTTGTTCGTTCCTTCTTTCCTTCTTCCTTCCTTCCTTCCTTCATTCTCTTTTCCTCCCTTCCTTTCTTCTTTTCCTTCCTTTTTTTCCTTCCTTTCAAGAGAATCTCATTGATTTATAATCTATTCCTTTGCCTTAAACTGTCCCAATCATCTATATTGATGTCCTCAAATGCTAAGTCAGGAAGCACAAATGCAAATGATTACAAGAAACAAGAATATAATGGAGTAAAATGAACTGGGAGGGGTGTTTGGAAAATCAGAACGCTTGTCTCACCTAAAAGGAATATGTACTTCTCACTTTTGGCTGATTGATGACATTGGGAAATGTAAGGTCAGTGTTGCTAGGTCTTTCAAATTTTCAAGGGAGGCTAGAAATCCAAATTTGTACTCATTCCATCAATTTTTAAACATTGAAACTATGTTCAAAGTAATCACTTAAACACTAATCAAAATTAATAGTTAATAGCTAATAATTATTACCATTATTTTAATGGGCAAGGAAATACCTGCCTGTAAGCTGCCACTGTGTTCACTTTACTGAGTCTATATATAGACCAGCTATTGCTGCTTGACATTTAGGCATAAGGAAAAGCTAGTTACCATAATGTTTAAAATATTTATTTTCTGAATCTTATGCTAAACTTGTGTGTATTCTTTTTCTTTCAATAAGAAGAAAATATAAAAAGGAATGTGGTTCTGGGAGAGACATCGAAGATGGTGTAGTAAGAGAACCCTAGGCTTCTCTCATCCCAGGAACACAACTAGATAACTACTAAATCATTCCAAATACCCCAGAAATTGACCTGAAGACTGACAGAACAAACTCCACAACTAAAGGAAGAAGAGGCCACATCAAAGGAGTTAAGAAGTGTGGAGACATGGTTTAGGGGAGAAACAGATCAGGGATGCTGTGAAGGGGTGGGAGCCCTGGTTTCAGAGAAGAGCAAGAGAGAGAAAGGCACACAGGGGAATGCACAAGGAGAACATTTCCTCAAAGCCATTACCTTGGAATATGAGAGGGGCTGAATTTTGAGAGTTTGTGCAAGCAGAGGGGCTTAAAGCCTGAAGCTATACAGGTCAGTGGACTTGGCTGGGTTACAGCCTGGAGGGCACTGCCCTGATCCTGGAGACAAGGCAAGAAAACAACCCAGGGGCAGACAGCACAGAATCAGCTATCTGGAAAACACCTGGGGTACACAGTTCGGAGAGCATCCCTGGGAAGCAGTGTTCATGGAGACACCTCACCAAGAACAGGGGCGCTAGCCGGTTCCCTTTTCCTCCCCTGCCCCTCAGCATAAACATAGAGCCACCTGCTGGAGGCAGGTCAGCTTCTACACTGGCTGCCTAACTTGCACATACGAAGGCCCATCACCTTGCACTCTGGCAGGACATCCATATCTCAGTCAAGCTTGCCTCAGTCCCAGCATGGTAGGCCCCTTCCCCAAAAGACCAGTGTAGGCTCCTGCCTACACCATGTCTCTAAAGCCTGGAGTTTTAAAGGTCAGCAGGCTTGGCTGGGATAGAGCCAGGAGGGCACTGCTCTGCTCCTGTAGAGAAAGAAGGGAAACAACCAAGAGGCATACAGCATGGAGACAGCATCTGGAAAATGCCTGGGGCACACAGAGGTGAGAATATTCACTTTTTTAGGAGTAATTCACTGAGAAGTAGCATTCAGGGAGATACCTCTCCAGGAGCAATTTTTGATGGCTAGCACAATTCCTCTCCCCCAACCCCTCAGCATAAACACAGAGCCACCTGAGGGAAATGGCCCAACAGGGACATGGGCTGCCCAACTTGCTTACACAAAGCTCCACCCCTCTATACTCTGGCAGGACTGCCCTTCTCTTTCAAATTTGCCCCAGTCCTGACACAGTGGGGCACTTCCCCAAAGAAGACCAGCACAATCCTCTTCCCACACCATATCTCCCAACAGAAAGTTCTGCAAGGCCCTAGATTTGGTAGAGTTGGTGTCAAGTCTCATTTCACAAGCAGACCAGAGCACACCTACTTAAAACATTCAGGCCAGAGGCCAAAGACTGCCTACAGAAGGCAAAGAGAGCCTATGCAGATGGCTGGCCTGAAGGATAGAGCAGCCAAAACACAACAGCAGAGCACACACAGCGCACACCAGAGATAATTCCTGAAGCATCAAGACTTGGGTACTAAATGACCTCTTTTTCACAAGGCCACTACTTTCAGGAGCAGGAGACATAACTGGCTTTTCTAACACAGAGAAGAAGGCAGAGACTTAGACAAAATGTGAAGATGGAGGAAATTATCACAAATGAAAGAAAAAGATAAGGTCAAGGCCAGAGATCTAAGTGAAATTGATATAAGTAACATGCCTGATGGAGAATTTAAAGCAACAATTATAAGGATTCTCACTGAGCTTGAGAAAAGAATAGAAGACATCAGTGAGATCTTTATCATTGAGATAAAAGAGTTAAAAAAGAATCAATCAGAGATGAAGAATGCAATAAATGAGACTGGAAACAGGCATAAAGCAATGAACACCAGGCTGGAAGAAGCAGAGGAATGAATTAGTGATATAGAAGACAAAATAATGAAATTGAACAAGAGAAAGAATTATGGAACATGAGAATAGGCTTAGGGAACTCAGTGACTCCATCAAACGTAATAACATTTGTATTATAGGAGTCCCAGAAGAAGAAGAGAGAGAAAAGGGGGCAGAAAATTTATTTCAAGAAATAATAGCTGAAAATTTCCCTAATCTGGGAAAGGAAACAGACATCCAGATCTAGGAGGCACAGAGAACTCCCACTAAAGTAAAGAAAAGCAGGCCAACACCAAAACATATTGTAATTAAGTTTGCAAAATATAGTGATAAAGAAAAAATCTTTAAAGCAGCCGGACAGAATTCCTTAATTTGCAGGGGAAAACCCATAAAGCTAGCTAGAGTTTTCTCAATAGAAACTTGGCAAGCCAGAAGAAAGTGGCATGGTATTTTCAAAGTGTTGGATGGGAAAAATCTGCCAGCAAGAATATTCTATCCAGCAAAGCTACCATTTAGAATAGAAGGAGAGAAAAAGAGTTTATTGGACAAACAAAAATTAGAGTTCATGACCACTAAACCAGCCTTGCCAGAAATATTAATGAGGACTCAATGAGTGCGAAGGAGAGACCAAAAGACAAGAAAGGATCAGAGAAAACCTCCAGACAAAACAAGCAATAAAATGGCAATAAATACTTATATATCAATCATTTCTTTGAATGTAAATGGACTAAGTGTTCCAATCAAAAGACGTAGGGTGTCAGAATGAATGCCAAACAGAGATCCATCTATATGCTGCCTACACGAGGCTCATTTTAGATGAAAAGACACTTGCAGATTGAAAGTGAGGGGGTGGAGAAATATGTGTCACCCAAATGGATGTAAAAAAAAAAAAGTCAGAGTAAGCAATACTTACAAAGGACAAACTAGACTTTTGTTGTTGTTGTTGTTCTTGCATTGTTTTATCCTGCTTTGGTATCAGGGTACAGCTTGCCTCATGGAGTTGCTTTGAAAGTGTACCCTCTATTCTATTATTTGTAAGATTTTGATAAAGATTTTCATTACTTATTTTGTTAATTGTGTGGTAGAATTCACCAATGAAACCATATAGTCTTGGGCTTTTCTGTGCTGGACAATTTTTTATTCCAAAATCAAATTTCATTCTTGTTATTGGTCTAAGAAGATTTCTTATTTATTGGATTCAAGATTCATTCAATCACGGTAACTTGTGCATTTTTAGGAATTATCTGTTTTTTTTTTCTTTTTTTTAATTGGAAAATTTTTTTAAATTAAATTTAATTTAATTTTATTTTTTAATATTTATTATATTATGTTAGTCACCATACAGTACATCCCTGGTTTTTGATGCAAAGTTCGATGATTCATTAGTTGCGTATAACACCCAGTGCACCATGAAATATGTGCCCTCCTTACTACCCATCACCAGCCTATCCCATTCCCCCACTCCCCTCCCCTCTGAAGCCCTTGGTTTGTTTTCCAGAGTCCATAATCTCTCATGCTTCATTCCCCCTTCTGATCACCCTCCTTTCTTTATCCCTTTCCTCTCCTGAATTATCTGTTTTTTTCTAAGTTATCTGATTTGTTAGTATATAATTGTGTATAGTAATTTGTCATCACACTATGTATTTCTGGGGTTATCTGTTGTATTGTTTTCTCTTCCATTTCACATTTTGGTTTTTGGGTCTTCTCTCTTTTTCTTATTTAATGTAGTTAAAGCATTGCCAATTTTGTTTATTTTTTTTGAAAAAACTGGTCATTACTTTCAATGTTATGTTACTGTCTCTATTTTATTTATTTCTAATTTTTCTTTGTTACTTCCTTCCTCTAGTAAATTTCAGCTAAGTTTCTTCTTTTTCTAGGTCCTTGTGGTGTAATGTTAAGTTCTTTATTTGGACTTTTTTTCCCTTAATACAATCTTTTCCTTTTTCTTCATTTGCAAAGGTAATAAAGGAAATAAAAATAAAATGTATCGATTTTCCTTTATAATTCATATCCTATTGTCCTATCTTTTTTTCCCTGCTTATTGTTTTACCTTAGTCTGATGAGTCCCAAAGCACCTGAAGTCTGAAATCCTAGATTTGATGCTTAATTGATTAGCTGACTTCACGCTGTGATAAATGCATACACTTCTTTCCCCACAAAACAACTAAACAAAGTTCTCTTTTTACACTATGGCAATTGTTAACGTGTATCACAAGTAATTATTTATTAATATGAAAGTACCACTTACAAATAATTTAAATAATACATTTGACTAGATTCACAATTATCTCTATAATTACATTCTCACCCATTTGGAAACTCTTAACGTGAAAAGGAAGGGGATGGATCTAGACTTCCTACTCTGGGAGTTGCACATATCTCTGGGTACTCCCATGGGAATGCATTGTTCATGGGAACGCCATCAATAAGATGTGTTGTCAAAGAAAGAAATGTTCAGAACTAAAGTGGTACAAGATAACAATACAAATGTGTCAACGTGTTTTTCATAGTTCTCCACAATTTGACCTATTTCAGCATATATATTCCTTATATGAAACCTCTCTTTCAGCTCAGCAGGGCAACTTATCCTCCCAAGAATATGAAATATGCATTCCTGCCCTTACTCTAGTTATAGAAAAAGAGTTTCTTATTAGAAGTGCAAACTCTCATTATTTGATAATGGTTGCCTAAAACACTATTAGGAAGTGGGATAGTCAGAAAAGGATTATTATATGGGATGTCTTATATCCAAATCCTAGTCAGTGCTAGTTCACCATCCTGAAATACCACTTCTTTTCTCTGTCAAAAAGTAATATTTTGATTTTACATATCTTTCAAGTTCTGATTATATACCAATACCTGCTTAAAAAATACATTCACTTATTATACTAGGCATTCATCTGTACTAGCCTAAGCAATGTTTGTCTGTAAATGCTACTTCTACTTTAGTAGCTTTGTGGTCTTTACCCAATTTACAAAACCCTTTCCTCATGTACACTTAACTTTGCTAACAAAACAGAAACTTTCTCTTTCTTTCTTTCTTTCTTTCTTTCTTTCTTTCTTTCTTTCTTTCTTTC
>NW_024423319.1:23534343-23535869 GCF_017311325.1 Ursus maritimus
TTTATCCCTTTCCTCTCCTGAATTATCTGTTTTTTTCTAAGTTATCTGATTTGTTAGTATATAATTGTGTATAGTAATTTGTCATCACACTATGTATTTCTGGGGTTATCTGTTGTATTGTTTTCTCTTCCATTTCACATTTTGGTTTTTGGGTCTTCTCTCTTTTTCTTATTTAATGTAGTTAAAGCATTGCCAATTTTGTTTATTTTTTTTGAAAAAACTGGTCATTACTTTCAATGTTATGTTACTGTCTCTATTTTATTTATTTCTAATTTTTCTTTGTTACTTCCTTCCTCTAGTAAATTTCAGCTAAGTTTCTTCTTTTTCTAGGTCCTTGTGGTGTAATGTTAAGTTCTTTATTTGGACTTTTTTTCCCTTAATACAATCTTTTCCTTTTTCTTCATTTGCAAAGGTAATAAAGGAAATAAAAATAAAATGTATCGATTTTCCTTTATAATTCATATCCTATTGTCCTATCTTTTTTTCCCTGCTTATTGTTTTACCTTAGTCTGATGAGTCCCAAAGCACCTGAAGTCTGAAATCCTAGATTTGATGCTTAATTGATTAGCTGACTTCACGCTGTGATAAATGCATACACTTCTTTCCCCACAAAACAACTAAACAAAGTTCTCTTTTTACACTATGGCAATTGTTAACGTGTATCACAAGTAATTATTTATTAATATGAAAGTACCACTTACAAATAATTTAAATAATACATTTGACTAGATTCACAATTATCTCTATAATTACATTCTCACCCATTTGGAAACTCTTAACGTGAAAAGGAAGGGGATGGATCTAGACTTCCTACTCTGGGAGTTGCACATATCTCTGGGTACTCCCATGGGAATGCATTGTTCATGGGAACGCCATCAATAAGATGTGTTGTCAAAGAAAGAAATGTTCAGAACTAAAGTGGTACAAGATAACAATACAAATGTGTCAACGTGTTTTTCATAGTTCTCCACAATTTGACCTATTTCAGCATATATATTCCTTATATGAAACCTCTCTTTCAGCTCAGCAGGGCAACTTATCCTCCCAAGAATATGAAATATGCATTCCTGCCCTTACTCTAGTTATAGAAAAAGAGTTTCTTATTAGAAGTGCAAACTCTCATTATTTGATAATGGTTGCCTAAAACACTATTAGGAAGTGGGATAGTCAGAAAAGGATTATTATATGGGATGTCTTATATCCAAATCCTAGTCAGTGCTAGTTCACCATCCTGAAATACCACTTCTTTTCTCTGTCAAAAAGTAATATTTTGATTTTACATATCTTTCAAGTTCTGATTATATACCAATACCTGCTTAAAAAATACATTCACTTATTATACTAGGCATTCATCTGTACTAGCCTAAGCAATGTTTGTCTGTAAATGCTACTTCTACTTTAGTAGCTTTGTGGTCTTTACCCAATTTACAAAACCCTTTCCTCATGTACACTTAACTTTGCTAACAAAACAGAAACTTTCTCTTTCTTTCTTTCTTTCTTTCTTTCTTTCTTTCTTTCTTTCATAA
>NW_024423319.1:23535879-23556438 GCF_017311325.1 Ursus maritimus
TCTTTCTTTCTTTCTTTCTTTCTTTCTTTCTTTCTTTCTTTCTTTCTTTCATAGAGAAGGAAGACAAATTTTAACCAGGTACTCCCAAGTGATCATAAATTCCAAATTACTGGCTGACTTCATTATGCCAATTTACTATGCATTATTAAGCCTTCCACAAATGAATGCGTGAATAAAGTCAAATCTTTAATCTTCCATTTTGTATTAAATATATTCTCTGAAATGTGCTGTTGAGATAGAAATGTTTAGTGTTATTTCCTACAAAAAATACTAAATATACTTCCACATGTAGCTACTTTGAAAAGAGATATGTTGGCTAACTGAACATAAGTAAAAAAGAGTATTTTTAATATAAGCCCTTCAAGCACCCAAATTTATTGTTATTAAAAGCTGTCCAAATGCTTCCTAAATGCCACATATGAATGAAATCATAGGGTCTTTTTCTATCTCTGACAGACTTATTTTGCTCAGTATTATACTCTCTAGCTCCATCCATGTTGTTGAAAAAGGCAAGATTTCATTCTTTTTTATGGTGGAATAATATTCCATTGATATATATACCACCACTTTTTTTTTAAGATTTTATTTCTTGGGACACCTGGCTGGCTCAGTCCATTAAGCCTCTGCCTTCAGTTCAGGTCATGACCCCAGGGTGCTGGGATTGAGCTCCACATAGGGCTCCCTAATCAGCAGGAGTCTGCTTCTTCCTCTTCCTCTGCCTCTCCTTCCAGCTTGTGCTCTCCCTCTCATTCTCTCTTTCTCACATAAATAAATTCTTAAAAAAAAGATTTTATTTATTCATGTGAGATAGGGAGAGCACATAAGCAGCGGGAGGCAGAGAGAGAGGGAGAAGCAGACTCCTTCCCTGCTGTGCAGGGATCCTGACTTGGGGCTCCATTCCAGGACTTCCATTGAGATCATGACCTGAGTCAAAGGCAGATGCTTAACTGACTGAGCTCCCCAGGCCCCCTATACAACCACTTCTTTATCCATTTATCAATCAATGGATCTTGGGCTGCTTCCGCAGTTTGGCTATTGTGGATAATGCTGCAATTAATATAGGGGTGCACATATCCTTTTGAATTAGTGCTTTTGTTTTTTTGTGTGTGTGTGTAAATACCCAGTAGTGCAATTGCTGGATCATAGGTAGTTCTATTTTTAATTTTTTTTAGGAACCTCCATATTGTTTTCCACAGTGGTTGTGCCAATTTGCATTCCCTCCAACACTGCAAGAGGGATCCCTTTTCTCCACATTCTCACCAACAGCTGTTGTTCCTTGTGTTTTTGTTTTTAGCCATTCAGACATCTGTGAGGTGGTATCTCATTATAGTTTTGATTGGCATTTCCCTGATAGTGATGTTGATCATCTTTTCACATGTCTGTTGGCCATGTGGATGTTTTCTTTGGAGCAGTGTCTGTTCAGGTCTTCTGCCATATTTTAATTGGATTATTTGTTTTGGGGGGTATTGAGTTGTTTAAGTTCTTTATATATTTTGGATACTAACCCTTTATTGGCTATGTCATTTGCAAATGTCTTCTCCCATTCAGTAGGTTGCCTTTTTAGCTCTGTTGATTGTTTCCTTCACTGTGCAGAAACTTTTTATGTTGATGTAATCTCAATAGTTTATTTTTGCTTTTATTTCTCTTGCCTCAGGAGACATACCTAGAAAAATGTTGCTACAGCCAATGTCATGGAGATTACTGCCTCTGTTCTCTTCAGGGATTTTTTATGGTTTCAGGTCTCACGTTTAGGTCTTTAATCCGTTTTTAGTGGATTTTTTTTATATGGTGAAAGAACATGATCTAGTTTCATTCTTTTGCTTGTGGCTGTCCAGTTTTCTCAACACAATTTGTTGAAGAGACTGTCTTTTTCCCAGTGTATATTCATTTTGTTGAAGATTAATTAACCATGTAATTGTAGGGTTTTATCTGGGTTTTCTGTTCTATTCCATTGAGCTATGTGTTTAACTTTATGTAAGTACTATATTGATTTATTTATTACCACTTTATAACATAACTTGAAATCTGAAATTGTGATGCCTCCAATTTTATTTTTCTTCTTCAAGTTTACTTTCACTCTTTAGGGTCTTTTGTGGTTCCATGTAAATTTTAGGGTTGTTTGTTATAGTTCCATAAAAATGCTGTTGATATTTTGATAGGGATTGCATTAAATGTGTAGATTACTTTGGAAAGTATAGGCATTCTAAAAATATTCGTTTTTCCAACCGATGAGCATGGAATGCCTTTCCATTACTTTGATCATCTTGAATTTCTTTCATCAGTGTTCAGAATACAGGTTTTTTGTGTCTTTGGTTAAGTTTATTCCTATATATTTTATTGTTTTTAGTGTAGTTGTAAATAATATTTTTTCTTAATTTTACTTTCTGCTGCTTCATTGCTAGTGTATAGGAGTGCAACAGATTTCTGTACATTGATTTTATATCCTGTGACTTTACTAAATTCATTTATCAGTTCTAGTAGTTTTTTTTGTGGAATCTTTAGGGATTTCTATATATAATAGCATGTCATCTGTATATAGTGGGAGTTTTACTTCTTCCTTACCAATTTGGATGTCTTTTATTTCTTTATCTTGTCTAATTGCTTTGGATTAGACTTTCGGTACTATGTTGAATAAAAGCAGTGAGAATTGACATCATTGTCTTATTCCTGACCTTAGGGGAAAAGCTCTCAATTTTTCACCATTGAGTATGATGTTGACTGTGTTTTTCATATAAGCAAAAGGAAGATGAAAAAGAAAAAAACACAGAGGGAGGCAAACC
The DNA here is from genome assembly GCF_017311325.1 of Ursus maritimus. Classification (NCBI taxonomy): domain Eukaryota; kingdom Metazoa; phylum Chordata; class Mammalia; order Carnivora; family Ursidae; genus Ursus; species Ursus maritimus. The sequence goes on from NW_024423319.1 coordinate 23,538,660, forward strand.
AAGAAACAGACTTAATAATAGAGAACAAAGTGATGGTTACTAGAAAAGAGGTGAGTGGAGGGATGGGGAAATAGTGAATAGGGATTAAAAAGTACATTTCTCATGATGAAAAACAATTTTAAAAAAGCTGTCCAAATGCAAATAGTCAAATGCAAAGAATGGTACTTTTAGAGTTGTCCTTTTTTATTGCAGAAGTAGTGAATACTGATGCTGACAAGCTCCAAAGTTGTGCTATTAAAAGAGACCAATTATGTTTGGCTTGATTTGTGTTTAAAAAAGCAACACTCCAGTCCATACTAGCTTTGCTGATTTAAAAAAAAAGTGGTTTATATTTTCCTCTTAGAACTGAGTTTGATGGAGTTTCTTGCCTAGTGAATACTGTAATGATTTATGGGGATAAAATTTTAGTAATCATTTCTGGCAGCTACAGTACAACACTTGAGCAGTTTCCTCTTTTTAAATTTGGTGTTGCTTCTATGTTTGACCATTTTCATCTGGGGAGAAATGATGGAGTGGCAGAAGAGTTTTTTGAAGATGGGAGAAATAATACCTTTCCATAATGCCTCATTATGGAGAGAATGTTCTAGTTATAGTCCTTGATATTTCCACATCTAGAAGAAAATTGAAAAACCGCTTTACATAACCCTGAGGTGCTTTTAGTTAGAAATGGCTGCTATAACAAGATGTTTTGAATGCCCTGGATTTTCCTGTTTTTAAATTTACCTGAGATGTCATCATCTTTACAACATTCTCTTCCACTAATTCTCTCTCTCTTTTTAATTGTGTTTGCCCATATTTAGTGGATAATATATTAATAAGCATACAAACTTACTTATTAATGGTCTCTCTGTCTTTTTGGCTTTGTCTTCTGCAATGTCTCTGCAGTTGGCTACAAAACTATAATCATAGCATGATAATGAAAAATAATTTAAAGTCTTAATTTATGTTATACCACCTTTCTTTATTTCTTTTCTTTCCAAGTTTTTATTTATATTGTAGGTAGCTAACATGTAGGGTAATATCAGTTTCAGGAATATTAATTAATTAATTAATTAATTAAATTTATTATTTCAAGTTTTTATTTAAATTCTAGTTAGTTAACATATATGTCAAAATTGGTTTCAGTTGTAGAATTCAGTGAATTATCACTTACATATAACATCCAGTGCTCATCACAAGAGGTGTCCTCCTTAATACCCCTCATCCATTGAGCCCATCACTCCCCACCTCCCTCCATCAACTCTTGGTTTGTTCTCTGTTATTAAGAGTCTCTACAGTTTGCTTCTCTCTCTCTTTTTATTCCCCTTCCCCCATGTTCATCTGTTTTGTTTTTTAAATTTCACATACGGTGAAATCATATGGTATTTATCTTTCTCTGACTGACTTTTTGCTTGGCATAATACACTCTAGCTCCATCCACATAATTGCAAATGACAAAGTTTCATCCTTTCTGATGGCTGAGTAATATTGCATTGTATATATACCACCTCTTCTTTATCCATTCTTTCCATAATTTGGCTATTGTTGATAATGCTGCTATAAACATTGGGGTGTATGTGCCCCTTCAAATTGGTATTTTTGTATCCTTTGGTTAAATACCTAGTAGTGCAATTGCTGGGTTGTAGGGTAGTTCTGTTTTTAACATTTTGAGGAATATCTATACTCTTTTCTGGAATTGTTGCCCAAGTTTGCATTCCCACCAATAGTGTAAAAGGGTTCCACTTTCTCTGCATCCTTGCCAATATCTGCTATTTCCTGTGTTGTTAATTTTAGCCATTCTGAAAAATCACCTTTCTTTATTTTTTTAAATTTTAATTTTACTTTATTTAAAATCAATTAACATATAGTGTATTATTGGTTTCAGAGGTAGAGTTTAATGATTCATCAGTTGTATAGAACACCCAGTGCTCATTACATCAAGTGCCCTCCTTAATGCCCCTCACCCAGTTACCACATTCTCCCACCCCTTCCCCTTTCCATAGTTTGGCTATTGTGGACATTGCTGCTACAAACATTGGGGTGCAGGTGCCCCTTGAGACCACTACATTTGTATCTTGGGGTTAAATACCTAGAACTGCAATCTCTGGGTCATAAGGTAGCTCTATATTCAGCTTTTTGAGGAACTTCCATACTGTTCTCCAGAGTGGCTGCACCAGCTTGCATTCCTACCAACAGGATAAGAGGGTTCCCCTTTCTCCACATCCTCGCCAACATCTGTCATTTCCTGACTTATGAATTTTAGCCATCCAGACTGGTGTGAGGTGGTATCTCATTGTGGTTTTGATTTGTATTTCCCTAATGCTGAGTGATGTTGAACATTTTTTCATGTGTCTGTTGGCCATTTGGATGTCTTCTTTGGAGAAATGTCTGTTCATGTCTTCTGTCCATTTCTTGACTGGATTATTTTTTTCTTTGGGTGTTGAGTTTGGTACATTCTTTATAGATTTTGGATACTAGCCCTTTATTTGATAAGACATTTGAAAATATCTTCTCCCATTCCATAGGTTGTCTTGGTTTTGTTGACTGTTCCCTTTGCTCTGATACCATGTTCAAGTACAATTTGTTATCTGAATAAATTTATTTCTAGTTGGATAGACAAATTCTGACATGTAATGATAAAGATTAAGCATAGAACTAATGTCTGTGGAATAACTGATTTCTGTTCTTTTACTAAGATTGTTTTTCTAATTTATATATATATATATGTATGCATATATATATACATATATATACACACACACTCATATATATAATTGTTATTATTGTTATTTATTGACACCCCCATATTATTTATGATTTTTACAACATAATTCTCTTAAAGAAGGAGAAGTTGACCCAGAAATATGGCAATCACGTTTTTGTATTTTTGTTTATTTGTAAAAATATGCAAAGAAGAATACTAAATTTAAACCTTTCAAGGAATAGTCATTGTTTATTTTTTGTGGACCATGATTTTGTTTTTATATCAAGGTAAAGGGGAGAAAAGATAAAGATATTTTGTCATCATCAAAATGTCTCAAACTCTAAAAATGACATCAGAGGATTTAGCAAATTTAAACATTACAATTAACTAGATTGTTGAGTCAATTAACACTTTTCTCACGTGTTGATATCCCAACCTTACTTACATATTTGAGAGATATAATTATATAATGTGGTAAAAAAATACTTAATCTTAAACACTCTGGGCTATTCCCACAGATTTCAAAACATATTTGAGACATAACACTGCCAAAGCAAGTATAACTTGTTATGAAAATCCATGAGGGCAGAAGACATTTGTTGTTTTTAAACATTTTATCTTCAATATTTAGCATAACACTATTATTCAATGATCAGCATACAGAAAATATATAACAACAAATATCTGTTTTATTATTGAATACATAGATTGGCACAAATTGTTCCACTAATAAATAGATTTCTAAAAATTATCACCACTAATGATTCTGAGAGAACTTAGACTCCATCATAGATATTTTTCCCAAGACATTTTATATTTTTAAATATTCGTGTTGAATCATAGTAATCTCTCAAATATATTTTAATTGAAATAAGTGCAATGATCATAGGTATTGTAAAAAAGTACACACACACACACACACACACAGACAGAAACTATTTTAGAAAAAAATTAGTCAAAGTTGGATGAGTGGGACATGCATTTGTGAACTGAGGAGCCTATCATTTTGTACTTTTCTATTGTAATGTTATAGACTGTGGAAGTAAACCATTCAGTAATAAATTAAGAAATGTACTGTTAGTAATGTTCATTAACTTCTCTATATATGCAGTAAAATCATGGCTTTCTAAGTATTAGGTAAGATATAATTTTTGATGACTAAAACTTTCTCAAACATTTCACAAGTATTTTATACTACCTTTATAATTTTTTGTTTGGCCAAGACCAATGATGCCTAGATCAGGAATAATGAACCTGCCTGGTTCTTTTGAACCATCAAAAGAACATAATAATATGTTAGAAAAATTATGAATTCATTTTAATTATTTTTGAGTATTTGTCTAATAAACATCATTGGTTAGAAAGTTGTCTGGTTTTAGAATTACTGTTTTCTTTTTAGCATTTTAATTTGTGTGATAAAGACTTTTTTTTAAAGTTTCCCTTGTTAGAAAATATAACAATAACTATTAATGTTTTCTGTAAGGCTTGGAAAGATGGCATAGTAAGAGGACCCTTAGCCTGTCCAATGTTTACATCTAGATATCACTCACATCCAAGTAAACAAACAAGAGAGTGATCTGAAGACTGTCAGAACAAACCCCACAACTAAATGTTGAGAAGTTGCATCTGAGAGATTATGAAGGGCAGAAATAGTGGCTGGAAACTGTCTGCAGGAGGGTGGGAGGTATGGATGCAGACAGGGGAAGCATCAGGGAGCCCACACAGGGAAAACAAATGCCCATAATATCTGGCCTTGAAAACCAGAGGGGCTGAATTCCATGAGTTTGTATGACCACTAGTGGGACTTGGAACCTGGAACTTTAAGAATCAGCTGACTCAGCACCAAGCCTGTGAAACCCTGGCTCCCACTGTGCTTCAGAGGATCTGGCCTAAGACCAGCAGCTCAGTGCAAATGTTGTTAATACCTCTGGCCTACCCCCAAGCCCTTCTGCATTTACACTCCCTCAGAACCAGCCTGGCTCAGTCTCACTAGCATCACAAAAAGTAAACACAGCCCACAACTAGCAGAGAGTCAGTGCAGATGTCTGGACTGAAAGAAAAAGTGACATACACAACAACACGATGCAAGCATCACACATAGGACCCCTTTCAAAAAGTCACTGCTTTCAAGAGTAGAAGATGTAGCTGACTTTCCTAACACAGAGAAACAGACACAGAAAGGTAGACAAAATGAGAATACAGAGAAACATGTCCCAAATGAAAGGACACAGAAAAAATTCACAGCAGGAGATCTAAATGAAACAAAAATAATTGTAATATGCACAAGAGAGAATTTAAAGTAATGATTATAAAAATACTCACTAGACTACAGAAAAAGAGTGGAGGACATCATTGAGACTCTGGACAGAGATTAAAAAAACATATCAGAGATGACGAACTCAATAAATGAAATTAAAAATACATAGATGGAATAAAGAGGAGGCTATAGGAAGCAGAGGAATGTATCAGTGACCTGGAGAACAGAGTAATAGAAAGCAATCAAGCTGAACAGGTGAGAGACAAATACTGCAAATAATAAGAATAGACTCAGAGAACTCAGTGACTCCACCAACAGTAATGACATTTTCATTATAGGGATCCTGGAGGGAGAAGAGAGAAAGAGGGGCATGAATGTATTTGAAGAAATAATAGCTGAAAAATTCCTGAATCTGGGGAGGAAAACAGAGATCCAGATTCAGCAGGCACAACTATCCCCCAAAAAACTCAACCCAAGGAGGTCCACACCAAGACATATAGTAATGACAATGGCAAAAAAAAGTGATAAAGAAAGAATTTTAAAGGTTGCAAGAAGAGACAATAATATACACAAGAACCACATAAGACTATCAGCTTATTTGTCAGCAGATACTTTTACAAGCCAGATGTACAGGTATGATGTATTCAAAGTGCTGAAAGAGACAAATCTGCAGCCCAGAGTACTCTATCCAGGAAGGATATCATTTGGAAAAAGAGAGATAAAGAGTTTCTCAGACAAACAAAAGAATTAATGACTACTAAACCAGCCCTATAAGAAATGGTAATGGGGATTCTGTGCATGAAAAAAACAAAACCCAAAAGGAATAAGAATAAGATTAAGAAGCACAAAAGCCAAAAAGAAAAAAAAAAAGTATATCTGTAAAAATCGGTCAAGAGAAACACAAAATAAAAGGATGTAAAATATAATACCAAATATCTGAAATGTGGAGGGGAGAAGAGTAAAGAATGAGTTCAAATTTAGCAACCATCAGCTTCATATAGACTGCTATATGCAGAAGATGCTATATATGAACCTAATGCTAACTGCAAATCAAAAAAACAATAATAGATATGCAAAAATATAGAGTAAGGAATCCAAGTAAATCACTAAACAAAACCAGCAGACCATGAAAGAGAGAAAGAAAAGAGAGAATCAGAGGAAAACTATAAAAACAATTGTAAAACTGAACAAAATATCCATAAATACATATCTATCAATAATTACTTTGAATGTAAATGTAATATGCTCCAATAAAAACACATAGAGTGACAGAGTGGTTAAAAAAAACAAGACCCATCAATCTGTTGCCTACAAGAGACTCACTTCATACCTAAAGGTACCCGCAGATTGAAAGTGAGGTGATGGAGAAATATTTGTCATACAAATGAATGTCAAAAGAAATGCAGAGTAGCGATACTTACATCAGTCAAAATAGACTTTAAAAGAAACTCTGTAAAAAGAGAAAGAACACTATATAACTATAAGGGGAACAATCCAACAAGAAGGTGTAACAATTATCTATCTCTATGTGTATCTCTATCACTATGTATATGTACGGGTATATCTATAGCTATATATCCCCAACATGGAAGCACAAAAATACATAAACCAGTTAAAAAACATAGAGAAACAAACTGATAGTAACACAATAATAGTAGGGATCTTCAACACACCACTTATATCAAAAGACAGATCATCCAAACAGAAAATCAACAGGAGTGGCTTTGAATAACACACTGGACCACGTGGATTTAACAAATATATTCAGAGATTTCCATCCCAAAATGGCAGAATACACATTCTTTTCAAGTGCACATGGAACACTCTCAAGAATAGATCACATATTATACCACAAAACATGCCTCAAAAATTCAAAAAAGATCAAAGTTACACTGTGTATCTTTTCTCTTTTTTAATTTGCTTTTTTTAATAATAATTTTTTATTATGTTATGTTAGTCACCATACAGTACATCCTTAGTTTTTGATGTAGTGTTCCATGATTCATTATTTGAGTATAAAACCAAGTGCACCATGCAATATGTGCCCTCTTTAATACCCATCACTGGCCTATCCCAATCCCCCACACCTCTCCCCTCTGAAGCCCTCAGTTTGTTTCCCAGAGTCCATAGTCTCTTGTGGTCCATTCCCCCTTCTGTTCACCACCCCCCCTTAGTTCTTCCCTTCCTTCTCCTACTGATCTCCCTGCTATTTCTTATGTTCCATAAATGAGTGAAACCGTATGATAATTGTCTTTCTCTGCTTGACTTATTTCACTTAGCATTATCTCCTCCAGTCTTGTCCATGTTGCTGCAAATGTTGGGTAATTGTTTTTTCTGATGGCTGAGTAATATTCCATTGTATATATAGGCCACATCTTCTTAATCCAGTCATCTGCAGAAGGGCATCTTGGCTCCTTCCACAATTTAGCTATTGTGGACAAAGCTGCTATGAACATTGGGGTGCATATGGCCCTTCTCTTCACTATGTCTGTATCTTTGGGGTAAATACCCATTAGTGCAATTGCTGAATCATAGGATAGCTCAATTTTTAACTTTTTGAGGGACCTCCACACAGTTTTCAAAATGGCTGTACCAACTTGCTTTAGCACCAACAGTGTAAGAGGGATCCCCTTTCTCCACATCCTCTCCACCATTTGTTGTTTCCTGCCTTGTCAATTTTTGCCATTCTAACTGGTGTAAGGTGGTATCTCAAGGTGGTTTTGATGTGAATATCCCTGCTGGCTAATGATTTTGAACATTTTCTCATGTGTCTGTTAGCCATTTGTATGTCTTTGTTAGAAAAGTGTCTGTGCATATCTTCTGCCTATTTTTTGATTTATTTGTTTCTCCTGTATTGAGTTTGAGAAGTTCTTTGTAGACCTTGGATACCAGTCTTTTATTGTAGTATCATTTGCAAATATCTTCTCCCATTCCGAGGGCTGCCTCTTAGTTTTTTTGACTGTGTCCTTCACTGTGCAGACACTTTTTATCTTGACGAAGTCCCACAAGTTTATTTTTTCTTTTGTTTCTCTTGCCTTTGGAGATGTGTCATGAAAAAAGTTGCTGTGGCCAATATCAAAGAGGTTGCAGCCTATGTTCTCCTCCAGGATTTTGATGGATTCCTGTCTCACATCGAGGTCTTTCATCCAGTTGGAGTTGATCTTTGTGTATGGTGTGAGAAAGTGGTCAAGTTTCATTCTTGTGCATGTAGCTGTCCAATTTTCCCAGCACCATTTATTGAAGAGACTGTCTTTTTTCCCCTGGATGTTTTTTCCTGCTTTGTCAAAGATTAGTTGCCCAAAGAGCTGAGGGTTCATTTCTGGGTTCTCTAGTCTGTTCCATTGGTCTATGTGTCTGTTTTTGTGCCACTACCATGCTGTCTTTGTGATCACAGCTTTGTAGTACAGCTTGCAATCCGGCATTGTGATGCCGCCAGCTTTCTTTTTCGTTTTCAACAATACCTTGGCGATTCGGGGCCTTTTCTGGTTCCACACAAATTTAAGGGCTGTTTGTTCCAGTTCTTTGAAAAATGTCATTGGTATTTTGATCAGGATGTCATTGAAAGTGTAGATTGCTCTGGATAGCATAGATATTTTAACTACGTTTATTTTTCTGATCCATGAGCATGGAATGTTTTTCTATCTTTTTGTGTCTTCTTCAATGATTTCAAGAGTGATCTGTAGTTTCTAGAGTATAGTTCCTTTACCTCTCTGGTTAATTCCGAGATATCATATGATTTTTGGTACTATTCTAAATGGAATGGATTCCCTAATTTCTCTTTCTTCAGTCTCATTGTTCGTGTATAGAAATGCAACTGATTTCTGAGCATTGATTTTGTATCCCACCATATTACTGAATTGTTCTGTAAGTTCTAGTAATTTCGGGGTAGAGTCTTTTGGGTTTTCCATATAGAGTATCATGTCATCTGCAAAGAGAAGAGTTTGACGTCTTCTTTTCCATTTTGAATACATTTTATCTCTTTTTGTGCCTGATTGCTGTTGCAAGGACTTCTAGCACTATGTTGAATAATAATGGCAAGAGTGGGCATCCTTGTCGTGTTCCTGATCTTAAGGGAAAGGCTTTCAGCTTTTCCCCATTGAGAATGATATTCGCCATAGGCTTTGCATACATGGTTTTTATGAGATTGAGGAACGTACCCTCTATCCCTACACTCTGAAGGGTTTTAATCAGGAAAGGATGCTGTATTTTCTCAAATGCTTTTTCTGCATCAATTGAGAGGATCATATGGTTTTTGTCTCTTTTCTTGTTGATGTGATCTATCGCACTGATCGATTTGCATATGCTGATCCACCCTTGTATCCCAGGGATGAATCCCACTTGTTCATGATGGATAATCCTTTAAATGTACTGTTGGATCCTATTAGCTAGGAACCTGTTGAGAATTTTGGCATCCATATTCGAAGGGGATATCAGTCTGTAATTCTCCTTTTTGATGGGGTCTTTGCCTGGTTTGGGGATCAAGGTGATACTGGCCTCATAGAATGAATTTGGTAGTTTTCCTTGTGTTTCTATTTTTTGAAACAGCTTTAGGAGAATGGGTATTACTTCTTCCATCAATGTTTGGTAGAATTCCCCAGGGAATCCACCAGGCCCTGGACTCTTGCTTTTGGGGGGGGGGGGGTTGATCACTGCTTCAATCTCTTCATAATTAATTGGTCTGTTTAAATAATCAATTTCTTCCTTTTTGTAATAATAATATTTTTATTATATTATGTTAGTCACCATACAGTACATCCCTAGTTTTTGATGTAAAGTATCATGATTCATTACTTGCATATAACATCAATTTCTTCCTGTTTCAGTCTTTGTAGTTTATAGGTTTCCAGGAAGGCATCCATTTCTTCCAGGTTGTTTAATTTATTGGCATAAAGCTGTTGATAAAAGTTTCTAATGATCCTTCCTATTTCATTAGTGTTGGGCGTGATCTCTCCCCTTTCATTCATAATTTTATTAATTTGGGTCTTTCTCTATTCTTTTGTTTTTTGTTTTTTTTTTAAAGATTTTATTTATTTATTTGACAGAGATAGAGACAGCCAGTGAGAGAGGGAACACAAGCAGGGGGAGTGGGAGAGGAAGAAGCAGGCTCATAGTGGAGGAGCCTGATGTGGGGCTCGATCCCATGATGCCAGGATCACGCCCTGAGCCAAAGGCAGACGCTTAACCGCTGTGCCACCCAGGCGCCCCTCTCTATTCTTTTGAATAAGTCTGGCCAGTGGCTTTTCAATCTTATTTATTCTTTCAAAGATCCAGCTTCTGGTTTTGTTGATCTGCTCTACTGTGCTCCTGGTTTCTAATTCATTGATCTCTGCTCTAATCTTGATTAACTGCTTTCTCATGCGTGGGTTAGGCCTGTTCTTCTGTTCCAGCTCCAGATTTTTGAGGTGAGAATATAAAAACTGTGTTTTAGATTTTTCTAAAATCTAAATACATAGCCATCCAAGGATGGCTGGCTATTTGGATGGCTATGTATTTTCGCCTTAGGACTGCCTTTGCTATGTCCTATAGGTTTTGGACCGATGTGTTTAATTCTCAGTGGTTTCCAAAAATGCTTAATCTGGTTTTTGATTTCCTTGTTTACCCAATCATTCTTGACGAGTATGGTTCTTAGTTTCCAAGTGTTCGATTTTCTTCTAAATTTTGCCTTGTGATTGAGTTCCAGTTTCAAAGCATTATTGCCTGAGAATATGCAGGGAATAATTTCAGTCTTTTGTATCGGTTGAGACCTGTTTTGTGACCCAGTATAAGGTCCATTCTGGAGAAAGTTCCATGTGCACTGGAAAAGAATGAGTATTCTGTTGTTCTGGGGTGTAGTGTTCTGTATATATCTATGAGGTCCATCTGGTCCAGTATGTCTTTCAACGCTCTTGTTTGTTGATTTTCTGCTTAGGTGATGTGTCTATTGCTGATAGTGGAGTGTTGAGGTCCCCTATTATTAATGTATTACTGTCTATATGTCTCTTTATTCTGGTTAAGAGTAGGCTTGTGTATCTAGCTGCTCCGTTGTGGGGGCATAGATATTTATAATCATCATATCCACTTGTTGGGTACATACTTTCAGAATAATGTAGTATCCTCCTGTTTCTCTAACTACAGTCTTTAGTTTAAAATCTCATCTGTCTGATATGAGAATTGCTGGCCCAGCTTTCTTTTGAGGTCCATTGGCATGAAAAATCATTCTCCATCTCTTCACTTTCAGTCTGGATGTATCTTTAGGTTCAAGATGAGTTTCTTGTAGACAGCAAATGGATGGGTCATGTCTTTTTATCCAATCTGCCACCCTGTGGCGTTAATGGGAGCATTTAGGCCATTGACATTGAAAGTGATTATTGAGAAATATGATTTTAATGATGTCATGTTGCCTGTGAAGTCTTTGTTTCTACAGATTGTAAATTTTTGTTCTGTATCACTCTTGGGGCCTTTTTACTTTTAATCTTTTTTTTTTTTTAAAGATTTTATTTATTTATTTGACAGAGAGAGAGACAGCCAGCGAGAGAGGGAACACAAGCAGGGGGAGTGGGAGAGGAAGAAGCAGGCTCACAGCAGAGGAGCCCGATGTGGGGCCCGATCCCACAACGCCGGGATCACGCCCTGAGCCGAAGGCAGACGCTCAACCGCTGTGCCACCCAGGCGCCCCGGGGCCTTTTTACTTTTATAGAACACCCCCCTTAATATCTCTTGTAGGGCTGGCTTGGTGGTCACAAGTTCCTTCAGTTTCTGCCAGTCTTTGAAGGCCCTTATCTCTCCAACAATTCTGAATGACAGCCTTGCTGGATAAAGGATCCTCGGCTGCATGTTCTTCTCAGATAGAGCTTTGAAAATACCATGCCAACCCTTCCTGGCCTTCCAAGTCTCTGTAGATAGGTCTGATGTTATTCTGATATTCTTCCCTCTGTAAGTAAGGATTTTCTTCTCCCTGGCCACCTTCAAGGCTGTATCCTTGGATCTAATATTTGCAGATTTTACTATGATGGATGTGGTGTAGGTCTGTTCTCATTGATCTTGGGAGGGGTCCTCTCTGCCTCTTGGACATGAATGCTTGTTTCCTTTGCCAGATTAGGGAAGTTCTCAGCTACAATTTGTTCAAATATCTCTTCTAGACCTCTCTCTTTCTCCACCCCCTCAGGGATGCCAATGATTCTGACATTGGGACATTTCATTGAATTAGTAATCTCTCACAGTCTACATTATTGAGATTGGATTTTTTTGAGCCAAGTTTCTGGTTTTACTTTCTCTTTTACCATCCCATCTTCCAATTCACTAATTCATTCTTCTGCCTCATTTACCCTGGCCATCAGCGTGTCTAGTTTAGACTGCAATTGATTCATAGCATTTTTAATTTCTGCCAGACTCGCTCTCATTTCTGCCCTTAGGGATTCTATATTCTCATTAATATTTTCATTTATATTTTTTTCCAGCCTACACATCATCTTGACCATTGTTACTCTGAACTCCATTTCTGATAATTTGGTTATATCCATATCCATCAGTTCTGTGGCAGAGACCACAGTCTCTGTGTCCTTTCTTTGCTCAGGGTTTCTCCTCCTTGTCATTCTGATGAGGAGAGGTTGAGGGAATGCACAGAGCCCAAACTATTGATCAGGACCCAGGCAGGGTGCACTTGATTTATAGGGACCTTAGGGATGTGGGCTTGTTGATTTTTTAGCCTGCCTTCTGGGGGAGGGGCTTGTTGGGCTTATACTCAGGAAACCCTGTTTGGGTAGAGTTGCCCCATCCCATGTGAGGGGAGGATGTGGATGGGCACAATGTGAACTGGTATTTCTGGGCTTTTGTTCTCTGGCAGTTTTCCCTGGCGGTTTTCTGTGCCTCTTCTGAGAGTCAGAGTGACAGTGGCCGTATCCTAGCCTCTGTCTCAAAACAGAGAGATCGCAGTCCGCTCTCCACTGAGCTCTCCTGGCCACTTTAAGTCTGTTTCCGTTGATGCTGCTAAAAACCCTGCAGCATCCCAGGATGTGCGCCCTGCAGCCACTCTCCCAGCCCTCGCTTCTAGGGATGGCATGTCTCTGTCCTTTGTGCTTCTAACATCACCAGCCACCCCTGGTTCCTGCTCGGGCTCCCGAGCTCCCTGTTTCAGTCTAGTTTGAGTGTGTGCTCCAGAGCTCTGGTTTTCAGTCTGGTCGTGCACGTGCTCCCAAGCTCCCGGTTTTAGTGTGGTTTGGGTGAGCGCTCTGGAGCTCCGGTTTTCAGTCCAGTCACATGCGCATTCCTGGGCTCACGTTGTCAGTCTGCTTTCTCGCGGGTGCCGGTCCATGAGTCTGGCCCACTCCCCAGTGCAGGTGGCTACTGCTTCCCTGCGCCCAAGCACAGTGGCTCCCTCCCCCTTCTGTTTATCTTCCGATATCTGTGCGCAGATTCAGGGCTCCCTGCTTCATACCTCAATATTGAGTGCTGGAGATGTTCATTTGTAGAGATCCTAATGTATCTTCCTACCTCTCGGCCTGATTTTGTGGGTGTTCAGGATGATCTAGTAGATATCCAGCTTGATTCAGGGGACCAGCTGAAAAAAGTTCCCCTACTCCTCTGCCATCTTTTTCCCTCCCTCCCATACCGTGTATCTTTTCTGAACACAACACTCTGAAACCAGAAATCAACCAAAAGGAAAAATCTGGAAAGGCCACAAATACATGGAGGTTAAATAACATGCTACTAAACAATAAATGGGTCAACCAAGAAATCAAAGAAGAAAATAAAATGTACATGGATAAAAACAAAAATGAAAACACAATTATCCCAAGCTTTGAAAGCAGCAAAACCTTTTCTAAGAGACAAGTTTATAGCAATACAGGACTATTTCAAGAAACAAGAGCAATCTCAAATAAACAACCTATCCTTACACCTAAAGGAGCTAGAAAAATAACAAGCAAAACAAAAATCAGCAGAAGGAAGGAAATAATAAAGATTAGAGCTGAAAATGTATTCTGGGTGCCTCAGTCAGTTGAGTGTCCAATTCTTGGTCTCAGCTTGGTTCTTGATCTCAGGTTGTGAGTTCAAGACCTGTGTTGGGCTCCATGTGAGACCTGCTTAAAAAAAAAAGATTAGAACAGAAATAAATGAGATAGAAACTAAAAAAATCAATAGGACATATCAGTAAAACTAGGAACTGCTTCTATGAAAAGATCAAGAAAATTGATAAACCTTTAGCCAGATTCATCAAAGAGAGAGACAGTGAAAGAGAGAGAAAGAGAAAGAGAGGATTCAAATAAACAAAATAACAAATGAAAGAGGAGAAATGACAGCCAACACCACAGAAATAAAAAAGAAATTATAAAAGAATATTATGAAAAACTATATACCAACAAATTGGACAACCTAGAAGAGATGGAGAAGTTCTTACAAGCATATAACTTACCAAAACTGAACCAGAAAGAAATAGAATGATTGAACAGACCAATTACCCACAAGGAGATTAAATCGGTCATCAGAAACTTCCAAGAAACAAAACTTCAGGACCAGATGCCTTAACAGGCGAATTTTATGAAATATTTAAAGAAAAGTTAATACCTAATGTTCTCAAACTATGCCAAACAATAGAAGAAGAAGGAAAATGTCCAAAAACATTCTATGGGGCCAGTATCACCCTGATATTAAACCAGAAAAAGACACACGGAAAAAGAGAGCTAAGGGCCAGTATCTCTGAAGAACATAGATGCAAAAATCAACAACAAAATACTAGCAAACCAAATCCAACAATACACTAGAAAAATCATTCACCACAAACAAATGGGATTTATTTATGGAATGCAAGTGTGCTTCAGTATTTGCAAATCAATCAACATAACACATCACATCAATAACAGAAAGGATAAAAACCATATGATCATTTCAATAGATGCAGAAAAACTTTGACAAAGTACAACATCCATTCATGATAAAAGCTGTCAACAGATTAAGTTTCAAGGGAACATACCTCAACATAATAAATGTCATATAGAAAAAACCCCACAGTGAACATCATGTTTAATGGGGGATAAACTGAGAGATTTTCCCTTAGGATCAGGAACAAGAAAAGTATGTCCACTCTCACTATTTTATTCAACATTGTAGTGGAAGTCTTAGCCAAAGCAATTGGACAACACAGAAAAATAAAAGGCATCCAAATTGTCAAGGAAGAAGTAAAACTTTCACTATTTGCAGATGACATGATATTATATAGAAAGGTCATATATACAGAACCCTAAAGACTCCACCAAAAAACAGCCAGAACTGATATATGAATTCAGTGAAGTCACAGGAAATCTGCTGCATTTCTATACACTAAAAATGAAGCAGCGGAAAGAGAAATTAAGAAAACAATGTATTTATAATTGTACCAAAAATATATCTTTGAATAAACTTAATCAAAGAGATGAAAGATCTGTATTCTGAAAACTATAAAACATTTGTGAAAGATATTACAGATGTCACAAAGAAACTGAGAAGCATTCCATGCTCATGGATTGGAAGAACAAATACTGTAAAAATATTTATACTACCCCAAACAATCTACAGATATAATGAATCCCTATCAATGTACCAACAGCATTTTTCACAGAACTAGAAGAAAAATCCCAAAATTTATATGGAACCACCAAAGACACCAAATAGCCAAAACAATCTTGAAAAGGAAAAGCAAAGGTGGAGGTATCACAATTTTAGACTTCAGGTTACATTACAAAGTTCTAGTATTCAAAAGAGGATGGTAGTGGCACAAAAACGGACACATAGACCAATAGAACAGAATAGAAAACATTGAAATAAACCCACAATTATATGGTGAATTAGTCTTCAACAAAGCAAGAAAGAATATCCAATGGGAAAAAAATAGTCTTTTCAACAAATGGTGTTGGGAAAATTGGTCATATACAAGCAGAAGTATGAAACTGAACTACTTTCTTACATCATACACAAAAATAAACTCAAAGTGGATGAAGACCTAAAAGTGAGACCTGAAACTATAAAAATCCTAGAACAGAGCACAGGCAGTAATGCCTCTGACATCAGCCCTAGCAACAAATTTTCTAGATATTTCTCTTGAGGCAAGGGAAATTAAAGCAAAAATAAACTATTGGTATTATATTAACATAAAAAAAATTCTGCACAGTGAAGGAAACAATCAACAAAACTAAAAGCCAACCTACCAAATGGGAGAAGATATTTGCAAATGATATAGCCAGTAAAGGGTTAGCATCCAAAATATATAAAGAACTTATACAAATCAGCAACCCCAAAACAAATAATCCAATTTAAAAATGGGCCAAAGACAAGAATATACATTACTCCAAAGAAGACATACAGATAGTCAACAGACACATGAAAATACACTCAACATCACTCATCATTAGATAAATGCAAATCAAAACTATAATGAGATATCACCTCACACCTCTCAGACTGGCTAAAATCAACAACACAAGAAACAACAAAAGTTGTAGAGGATGTGGAGAAAAAGGAACCCTCCTGTACTGTTGGTGGGAATGCAAAGTGATGCAGCCACTCTGGAAAATAGTATGGAGGGTCCTTAAAAGTTAAAAATAGAACTACTTTATGACCCAGTAATTATACTAACTGGGTATTTACCCAGAGAACACAAAATCACTAATTCAAATGGATACATGCAGCATTATTTACAATAGCCAAATTACGAATGCAGCCTATGTGTCCTTTAGTAGGTGAATGGATAAAGATGTGGTGAGATTATATATATATTCCTTTTTCTCCACATCCTATATATATATATTATAAAATATAATTCTGCTATAAAAATGAATGAGACCTTGCCATTTGCAATGACATAGATGGAGCTAGAGAGTATAATGTTAAGTGAAATAAGCCAGTCAGAGAAAGAAAAATATATGATCTCACTCATGTGGAATTTAAGAAACAAAACAAATAAGCAAAGGAAAAAAGAGAGAGAGAGAGAGAAACCAAGAAATAGACTCTTAACTATAGAGGACAAACTGATGGTTACCAGAGGGGAGGGGGGAGGGGATAGATAGGTGAAATAGGTGATAGGGATTTAAAAATGTACTTGTCGTGATGAGCACTGGGTGATGTATGAAATTGTTGAATCACTATATTGCACACATGAAACTAATATAACACTGTATATTAACTATGCTGAAATTAAAAGAAAAAAAAGAATATAGTCTGCTCTTTCTTTCTAGGCAACAAACTTGAAATGGGAGACTCAGATTACCTGAATTCTGATTCCTTGTTGTATTTGTTGTTTGACCTTGAAAAATGGTATTTAACCTTTCACCTTATTTCTATTATCCAAATAAATAGACATAATAGAGTCCAGAATACAGTCTACCTCATTGAATCTACCTCACTGAAAATAAAATTTACTGATGTTATACATCCTACCATTGTTTAAAATGTAATAATTTATAGTCTTCATTTTACAAATAAGGACAAAAAGACTTGAGAGTTGTAAAGTACCTAGTGCATGATTCTACATTAAGTATTTGGGAGAGAGGGGATGTAACGCAAGCCAATATTCTTAACACCAGATTTTCTCCTTTAATATCACCAAAATCATTCCTTTGATTTCTATTTCCTATGCTTTGTTGCCTTATTTGAAGGCTTTATCATTTACTGGATTACACTAAAAGCATGGTAACATTTGTCACTCCTTTCTGATGCATTTTCCTTAATTTGTTTTTTAAGAATGAATTTTCCAAAACTCAATTCCTCTCACAGCACATTTACACTTAAAACTTTATTATTGAATGGTTGTCTGTTGTTTCAATGTCACATGTATTTTAAAACATACGCATTTTAAATATATATATATATATATATATATATATATATATATA
>NW_024423319.1:23556448-23568175 GCF_017311325.1 Ursus maritimus
ATATATTCTGAGGACCAACACAGATCTACTGAATCAAAATGAAGATTGCCATGACTTTGGTATTAAAGGGTTACAGGATAAATTTTAATCTCCTTAGAATATGATGCAAGACTTTCCATGATCTGGACCCTTCCTACCTCTTTTTCAAGATCCCTTGCTTCTGTTCCCTGCCACTCTCTCCAGCAATACAAATATCATTGCGCGCGCACACACACACACACACACACACACACACACACACAGGACCAAATCATCTCCAAATATGTGCATGCACACATGTCCGGTTACTAGCTTGGAACTTTGGGCATGTAACTAAATCACCCTAGGCCTCATTTTCTCATCTGAACGATGTGAATAGCAAAACAATTTTTATGAGGATTAAACAGGATAATGAAATTATATATTTAAGAGAGTGCTTGACTCAAAATATGTTCTGAATTATTATTGTTAATATTATTACATATTACCTTAAGACATACTTTATTTAAGGGGACATCTGTTTCATATATGCCAATTCCAGTTCATAAATTAAAATTATAATTGATGGTGATCATCAAATAGTAAATTCCTCAAACACTTTGACTTGAAACAAACTTCCAGTTATAAAATAAATAAGTCATGGGGGTAAAAAGTACAACATAGAAAATACAGTTGATAATATCATAATAACACTGTACAGTAACAAGGTGACTACACTTACAGTGGTGAGCATTTCATAATGTATATAATTGCTAAATCACTATGTGGTACAAGTGAAGCTGATATAACATATGTCAATTATACTTAATTAAAAATTAAAAATAAATTAAAAAGAAGTGAAAACAAATCAAGTAGGAAGTGAGAACTTGTTATTTCCACAAGGCTGTAAATGGACATATTTTTTATAATGTTACTTTAGTATTAGCCACAATGAAAAATAGTATGTATTATGCACCTCCCATTTGTTTATAAGACAATGTTTAAGAAAGGATGAGTAATTTGTTTAATGTCACATAGGTAGTAAATTGTGGAATACAGTTTAAAAATCATCTACAGATCATGTTCTTAACCATTCTAATTGGTTAATCTACTAACTCAGTCTTGTGGATAAATTATAAATGTAGTTATCAGATAACTTTCTTTTCTTTCTTACTTTCTTTTTTTCTTTTTAATGACCATACCACCCTGAACATGCCTGATCTTGTCAGATAACCTTTTGACATCTAACAAATTAGTGGAACTAGTTTCACTTTCCCTGATTTACTAAATATCCAGATTTTAAGCTAAATGTATTTATTATTTATGTCACTGGTGTAAGAGGAAACCAGAGATTTCAATCTGCTTTTGAAAATGTGAAGGTAAATATCATTGTTCCCAAACTAAAAATACTCAATCTCTCATTCAATAAAGATTTATTGATCTTGGCATTGTTCTAGTTGCTAATGACAATATCCTTATGGAAAGAGAGATTTTTTAAAAATAATAAATAAGCTAAAAAATCTCTGTAAATCACTTGGTTGTTTCCTACAAAGTCAAAAGCAAATTGTAGGCATTTTTTTAAATTTTTTATTTTTATTTATGTATTTTCTTTGATGTAAAGTTCGATGATTAATTGTTTGCACATAAGACTCAGTGCACTGTGCAATATGTGCCCTCCTTATTACCCATCACCATCCTATCCCATTCCCCCACCCCCTCCCCTCTGAAGCCCTCAGTTTGTTTCTCAGAGTCCATAGTCTCTCATGCTTCATTCCCCCTTCTGATTACCCCCTTCTTTATCTCCTTCTTCTCCTACCAATCTTCCTAGTTCTTATGTCCCATAGATGAGAGAATCCATATGATAATTGTCTTTCTCTGCTTGACTTATTTCACTTAGCATTATCTCCTCCAGTGCCGTCCATGTTGCAGCAAATGTTGAGAAATCATTCTTTTTGATAGCTGAGTAATATTCCATTGTATATATGGACCACAACTTCTCAATCCAGTCATCTGTTGAAGGGCATCTCGGTTCCTTCCATGATTTAGCTATTGTGGACAATGCTGCTATGAACATTGGGGTCCATGTGGCCCTTCTCTCTACTATGTCTGTATCTTTGGGGTAAATACCCAGTAGTGCAATGGCTGGATCATAGGGTAGCCCAATTTTTAACTTTTTAAGGGACCTCCACAATGTTTTCCAGAGTGGTTGTACCAACTTGCATTCCCACCAACAATGTAGGAAGGATCCCCTTTCTCCACATCCTCTCCAACAATTGTTGTTTCTTGCCTTGTCAATTTTTGCCATTCTAACTGGTGTAAGGTGATATCTTAGTGTAGTTTTGATTTGAATTTCCCTAATGGCTAATGATTTTGAACATTTTTTCATGTGTCTGTTAGTCATCTGTATGTCTTCCTTGGAAAAGTGTCTGTTCATATCTTCTGCCCATTTTTTGATTTGATTATTTGTTTCTTGTGTATTGAGTTTGAGAAGTTCTTTGTAGATCTTGGATACCAATCTTTTATGTGTAGTATCATTTGCAAATATATTCTCCCATTCCATGGCCTGCCTCTTAGTTTTTTTGAATGTTTCCTTGGCTGTGCAAAAGCTTTTTATCTTGATGAAGTCCCACAAGTTCATTTTTTCTTTTGTTTCTCTTGCCTTTGGAGATGTGTTATGAAAAAGGTTGCTGTGGCCGATGTCATAGAGGTTGCTGCCTATGCTCTTCTCTAGGATTTTGATGGATTCCTGTCTCACATCGAGGTCTTTCATACAGTTGGAGTTGATCTTTGTGTATGGTGTGAGAGAGTGGTCAAGTTTCATTCTTTTGCATGTAGCTGTCCAATTTTCCCAGCACCATTTATTGAAGAGACTGTCTTTTTTCCCCTGGATGTTTTTTCCTGCTTTGTCAAAGATTAGTTGCCCAAAGAGCCGAGGATCCATTTCTGGGTTCTCTATTCTGTTCCATTGGTCTATGTGTCCGTTTTTGTGCCAGTACCATGCTGTCTTTGTGATCACAGCTTTGTAGTACAGCTTGAAATTTGGCATTGTGATGCACCCAGCTTTGTTTTTCCTTTGATCAAGATTAGAGCAGAGATGAATGAATTAGAAACCAGTAGCACAGTAGAGCAGATCAACAGAACTAGAAGCTGGTTCTTTGAAAGAATGAATAAAATTGAAAAACCCCTGGCAAGACTTTTCCAAAAGAATAGAGAAAGGACCCAAATTAATAAAATTATGAATGAAAAGTGAGAGGTCACAACCAATACCAAGGAAATTGGAAGGATTATTAGAAACTTTTATCAACAGCTTTATGCCAATAAATAAGCAATCTGGACGAGATGGAGGCCTTCCTGGAAACCTATAAACTACCAAGACTGAAACAGGAAGAAATTGATTTTTTAAACAGACCAATTAATTATGAAGAGATTGAAACAGTGTTTAAAAACTTTCCAAAAAGCAAAACCCCAGGGCCTGACGGTTTTCCCGGGGAATTCTACCAAACATTTAAAGAAGAAATAATACCTATTCTCCTAAAGCTATTTCAGAAAATAGAAACAGAAGGAAAGCTACCATACTCATTCTATGAGGCCAATATTACCTTGATCCCCAAACCAGGGAAAGACCCCATCAAAATGAAAATTATAGACCAATTTCCCTAATGAACATGGACGCCAAAATTCTCAACAAGATCCTTGCTAATAGAATCCAAACTTACATTACAAGGATTATCCATCATGACCAAGTGGGATTCATCCCTGGGATGCAAGGGTGGTTCAACATTCGCAAATCTATCAGTGTCATAGATTTTATCCAGAAGAAAAAAGCCAAAAATCATATGATTCTCTCAATAGATGCAGAAAAAGCATTTGACAAAATACAGCATCCTTTCCTGATTAAAATCCTTCAGAGTGTAGGGATAGAGGGTACATTCCTCAATCTCATAAAAACCATCTATGAAAAGCCTACAGCAAATATCATTCTCAATGCAGAAAAGCTGGAAACCTTTCCCTTAACATCAGGAACAGGACAAGGATGCCCACTCTCGCCATTATTATTCAGCATAGTACTAGATGTCCTAGCAACAGCAATCAGACAACAAAAAGGGATAAAAGGTATCCAAATTGACAAAGAAGAAGTCAAACTGTCTCTCTTCGCAGATAACATGATACTCTATATGGAAAACCCAAAGAATCCACCCCCAAACTACTAGAAGTTATAGAGCAATTCAGTAATGTGGCGGGATACAAAATCAATGCTCAGAAATCAGTTGCATTTCTGTACATGAATAATGAGACTGAAGAAAGAGAAATTAGGGAATCCATTCCATTTACAATAGCACCAAAAATCATACGTTACCTTGGAATTAACTTAACTAGAGACGTAAAGGTTCTCTATTCTAGAAACTACAAATCACTGTTAAAAGACATTGAAGAAGACACAAAAAGATGGAAAAATATTCCATGCTCATGGATCGGAAGAATTAACATAGTTAAAATGTCCATGCTACTCAGAGCAATCTACACTTTTAATGCCATCCCGATCAAAATACCAATAACATTTTTCAAAGAACTGGAACAAACACCCCTTAAATTTGTGTGGAACCAGAAAAGGCCCCGAATCGCCAAGGAATTGTAGGCATTTTTATAGTGTAAATCAGGACTGAATTGTCTCTGTATCCTCCAAAAGAGCTAGTTTAGTCGCTAACTGGAGCTCTGTAAATATTAAATTTAATTGAAAGGCAGTTAAGGAAGGAGATTGATTTTTAGTGTTTTTTTTTTGTCTATATTTTTTTGATTTGCCTAGAAAATTAAGAAAGCTGCTTTTTTTCTCTAAAATGCAGCAGTTATTATTTTTTAAATTGTAAGTGGTTACATATTATATCTGACATTTCTGTGAGTGATGATTTCACTTAATTGGCAAAATGTACCAAAAAAGGGGTTATATAAGAATATCCAACACTATTTTGATACTTAACCCCTATATTTTCAATTCAGTACACTCCATTCACAAGAACCATACTCTTTTTTCTCACAAAGGTTCATCTGTGTACATTTTCTTGGTTAATCTGGTTAATTTATTTTGCTCACATCTAAATTGCTAATTAGTGTTTGTAAGCTATTGACAGAATAAATGCAGTTGCTCTGATTAGTTGCAAGAATTAAATATTGAAAAGTGTTAGGAATTAATCTCAGAATGCATAGACTGGTTCTCAAGTATGACTGCAGGCATTTATTAACTCAAAATTTAGTCCTCTTCCACAATATGCCTGGATTAAAAAAGAGTGAATGTTGAGTAGAAATGGCTCCTTTCAGGATGGTATTTAAAATTTAGATATATGTTAAGTCCTTTCAGTAGAATGATATTAGACTGAAGAACTAAATAAAATAATTATTTTTTGTGTGCTTGGATTATCACTCCATTTTTTTAACAATGGATTCTAATTTGATATTTAGTCAATGTAAATGTTTAATAATAGCAAGTGATTAATGAAAACTAAATGTATAACAAAAAGAAATACATCAATCCATAACTTCTCATTGTATTCACAGCATTGTGGAGTTTACAAGGAGACATCTACTTCAAACCTCAATTTATATTCAATGTAAATAATGTCCAGAGATTAAGAGGTTTACCCTACGTAACACATAGCTTGTCAGGCCTTCTGATTCACAGTCCAGGATTTTTCCATCTTTATACTGTTTTCTTTGCTTTAGCTACTGGTAAGATGTTTAAATCACCATCTCTTTCAGAAAATGTCTGTGTTTAACCTGCTGCACTAGGGTGATAAATGATTTCTCACACAGGAATTTACACCTCATTGGCAGTTTCCCATGGGAGTCCCAAGTAGAGCTGAGTGAAGAAAGGAAGGAGAAAGGGTAAGGTACTGAAGAAAGTAGAACCAGAAATACTGTTAGTGAGAAAGAGCTACTTGAAAAATATGGTAACTTGTTCAGGTGGATTGGTGAAGCAAGATAAAGCAGAATAATGCAATCTGACAGAAAATGAATTGAGGGTTTTTTATTAGAGCATATACTGATGAAAAAAGAGAATTCCAATTAAATAAGTCAGGTATATTCCAACCTATATTTTTATTATGGTCTGCTATTATTTATTTCCCATAATACTGTGACCCCATGAAACCCAAGAGTCTTGTATGAAATTTGGAGTTTGAAAACTCACATCTAATAATAATAAAAATAAATAATACAAACTAGCTTTCAGTGGGTTTTTTGTTTGTTTCTGTTTTCTTGTTGTATTTCCTTTTTATTTTTGGTTTAAATTAATCAGATTTCATTGGACATATTGTTTAAAAGGACCCATTCAGTGTTTCCTAATGTTTTACAATGAACTGTTTCCCATACTTCATACACCAAATAAACACTGTATGTCTCTAATTTTCATTTCGGGTATTAGCAAGACCAAAAGGACACAAATCAAAAATCCTTGATATAAAATGTATTGTCAAATACTACTTCAAATTTTTCCCAAAACTTCAAAGAGACAAATGGATCGGTCTTAAGATAGAGAACACATTTACAAACCAGAAATCATTAAAGAAATCCATCAAATAATTGATGCTCTAAACTCTTTCATTTTTAAAATTAAATACCTAGATAAGAAGTTATAGCTTAATAACCTCTTAGGAAAGCACTATTTTTGTGGGATATTAAATTCTACTTTATGTCACATAAATGTAGAATGTTTGCCTTATTTGGCTTCACTGAGGAAGGTGAATAACTAAATTTCAAGATAATGGAATTACAACTAAAAATAGTCATTTCTGATGGCAACCTTTCTAACGTCTATTTTACTCCCTGGTAGTCCAATAATAACACTGAACATAATATAACCATTTCTTGATAACTCAAATAAACATTAAGAGTACCTTTTATTGTACTGTACAAGAGTAAAATTCATGACTATCTCTTTTGTTAACCTATTCTCTGTGTTTAAGTCACATTTTGAGCTATTATTTCTCCTGCTGCCATTCTAAAGTGCCTTTAACAGTTTTTTTTTCCTGGTTTGTTACTTTTAATCCATTCTGAGTCAGAAAAACAGGTAACCAACTGGTATATTAAAACAAAGTTTGTGAGAAAAATGCATAGATCAAGACTAGGATTTATGTGTCTACTATCTTAAGAACTAAAAACTTTACCCGTATTTCTTAGATTGTATCTACATTCTTGAAGGTTGAGGTTTTATTTTAATTTTCTTTGAACATTTATGCAATATATTCTAATATATGTATATATTAGACAGTTTTATTTAAAAGCAAATTGGCACTTGGAAATGTGTTCATTTTAGAAGATTTACATTGTAAAAGCCAATAGTTAAACTTTGAGGAAAAAAAAAGTGTAATGATAATTTGTTCCCATCAGAAGATAGAATTATCCTTCAAGGTTGAGTGGATATAATTGGCCATCATATAACTCTCTTGACAAATTGTGCCTTCAGGCCGTGTGGCTGTAATAATTGTTCAATTACATACTTTTGGCTTTCAAGTGACCAAAGCCATTATTATGCATCACATTAATAGATATACAGGCATATTTTAAGCACGTGGATAAAATATTTTTCTTTGGAGGATGCGTTTAGCTTTGAAATTAAGCTGTATTGTAATTACCTGCAATTTTTAGTAATTGTAATTTAATTCCTTCTAATCTAATACTGACAATTACTCTCTAATTAAATAATTTTACCAAATGCAATCTCTGTTATCCAATTGAATTTCAAGAAGACAGTTCCCTATTGAATTTAATACAACTGGTAAAAAAAGTATTTACTTTTGTTAAAATAAAGATTGTGCATTTCAACAATACATCTAGAACTTGAAATGTGGTGACTGCGTGTTGGGTACTCTGAGTAGAGAAGTTCAAAATACTTGAGGTATTGGTATTTTTATAAACTCATTTTATTGACCATATATATTTTCCTTGTAAAATTATGTTCAAATTTTTAAATATATCCTTAACAAGAAACATTAATTTTTCAACATTTTATTATCATCCCTTATATATGGAAGAGGAAAGGAAGTCTATTTTCTATTTGCCATACTCTCACTAGAAACATTAAGGTGGTTTACACTACCTTTTTTTTTCCTTTAAAAAGGAATTATTTCAAACATAACACAGTATTTCCATAGGAATAATGTCCTTTTTTCTTGAAGGGCTTTATCTTATTTAGCCCAACAGATAAGTGAGATAACAGGGACATTTTGAATTAAAATGAAAGGTGATTTGCCATAGTTATCATTGCAAGCCTGAAACCTGTGACATACTTACTTTTCATACATGTGACATTTGGAATTCAGGATTTGTTATTTATGGAAATAATGAAATGACCAATTAAAAACAAAACTCAGTGCATTCAAGAATTGTAGCACAGAATCACAAACAAGGTAAAACAAAATTGGAACTGGTTGCAGGAAACAAAACAAAGTTACAACTAGTGACTTATTAATAAGGGAAAGGCTTTATATCTGAGTCTCTCAAGTCACTGAGGCCAATTTTATTTTATTTTTTTAAACCATAGTGAAATGTGAATATTATCTGGAAAATCCTAATACTTTTGTTTGACTCCTAGATTCTAAAAGAATTTTGGTTGGAGTATCCAGAAAAATGGGCAAAAGATATATTGTCAAGTTTTATTTAACTATTTGAACAGATATCTCCAAGTTTTCTACTTAGGAATGGATTTCTTCAGCTTTGTGTCACTTAAATGTGAAGTACCTCAATTTATTTATTATGTAATACATTATATAGAATTTCCTATCACAATCTCATTTGAGATACATAATCATTCTTGCTCTCCAGCCTTTAAAACTGAAATTCAACCAGGTTTATAAAGCTGGTTTGGTTCATTAGCAACATTTTGTGAAATTCAGGTAACAACCCTTCAATTTTATTTATTTATTTATTTATTTATTTATTTATTTATTTATTTATTTATTTTAAATAGAACACAGTCATGACTTCTTTGGAAAGTGTTGAAATGGGTGAGTTATAAGATAAAGAAAGGCACATTCCATTCTCAGAGAGAGCTCCTTACATTTCCTACTGATCTAAATTTTAAATGGAAATTTGCTTTTATTAAAAAGTATATAATTTCCATCTTACCTTGATTTCTTAATGAATATTGAAATATTCATTTATTGAAATAAATACTTCTTATAAATTATATTTATATATATGTATATATATAATTAAGAGAATATAAAAAATAGATACTCACATGTTTTAGGATAAACTGTGCTCCCTCAAAAATGTTGAATTCTTACCCCCAGTACTCCAGAATGTAACTATATTTGGAGATAGGGCCTTTGAGACACTATGGACTCTGGGAAACAAACTGAGGGCTTCAGAGGGGAGGCGGGTGGGGGATTGGGATAGGCCAGTGATGGGTATTAAAGAGGGCACATATTGTATGGGGCACTGAGTGTTATACACAAACAATGAATCATGGAACACTATATCAAAAACTAAGGATATACTGTATGGTGACTAACATAACATAATAAAAAAATTTTAAAAAATAACACTTTTCCAATGAAAACATACAAATGGCTAGCAGACACATGAAAAAATGTTCAAAATCATTAGCCATCAGGATAATTCAAATCAAAACCACACTAAGATACCACCTTATGCCAGTTAGAATGGCAAAAAATGACAAGGCAAGAAACAACAATTGTTGGAGAGGATGTGGAGAGGGGATCCCTCCTACATTGTTGGTGGGAATGCAAGTTGGTACAGCCACTCTGGAAAACAGTGTGGAGGTCCTTTAAAAAGTTAAAAATTGAGCTACCCTATGATCCAGCCATTGCACTACTGGGTATTTACCCCAAAGATACAGACGTAGTGAAGAGAAGGGCCATATGCACCCCAATGTTCATAGCAGCAATGTCCACAATAGCTAAATCGTGGAAGGAGCCGAGATGCCCTTCAACAGATGACCGGATTAAGAAGTTGTGGTCCATATATACAATGGAATATTACTCAGCTATCAAAAAGAATGATTTCTCAACATTTGCTGCAACATGGACAGCACTGGAGGAGATAATGCTAAGTGAAATAAGTCAAGCAGAGAAAGACAATTATCATATGGTTTCTCTCATCTATGGGACATAAGAACTAGGAAGATTGGTAGGAGAAGAAAGGGATAAAGAAAGGGGTAATCAGAAGGGGGAATGAAGCATGAGAGACTATGGACTCTGAGAAACAAACTGAGGGCTTCAGAGGGGAGGGGGGTGGGGGAATGGGATAGGCTGGTGATGGGTGGTGGGGAGGGCACATATTGCATGGTGCACTGGGTGTTATACACAACTAATGAATCATCAAACTTTACATCAAAAAAATAAAAATAAAAAATAAAAAATATATAAAATAAAATAAAACTGGAGATAGGGCCTTTAAAGAAGTAGTTAAAGCTAATTGAAGTCATATGGATATGTCTTAATCCGATCTCACTGGTGTCCTCATAACAAGATAAAATTTGGACATATAAAGACACACCAGCGATGAACAAACACCAAAAAAAGCTATGTAAAGGTGCAGTGAGAAGGTGGCCATCTGCAAGCCAAGGAGAGAGGCCTCAGAAGAAATCAAATCTCTAGAACTGTGAGAAAATATTTCTGTTGTTTAAACCAATCAGTGTGTTATTTTGTTATGGCACTTGTAATCTTGAATACATATATTCATTCTACCATTGCACATTGTTCTGCATTTTTGCCAAGTAATAATATAATATTTTTTAAAAATATATTTATTTAATTTTTAAAAATTTGAGTATAGTTGACTCACAGTGTTACATTAGTTTCAGATATACAACATAGTTATTTGACAAGTCTATGCATTATACTATGCTCACCACAAGTGTAGCTACCATCCGTTACCATATAACATTATTACAATACCATTGACTACAGTCCCTACATTGTATCTTCCATCCCAATGACCTATTCATTCTCTAACAGGAAGCCTGTATTTCCCACTCCCCTTCACCCATTTTACCCACTCCCCATCTCCCTTTCTTCTGTATTCTCTGAATTTATAGGTCTGCTTTTTGTTTACTTGGGTTTTTTTTGTTTTTTTAGATTCCCCATATAAATGAAATCACATGGTATTGGTCTATCTCAGTCTGGCTAATTTCACCTAACATAATACCCTCTAGGTCCATCCATGTTGCCACAAATGGCAAGATCTCTTTTTTTGTGGCTGAGTAATATTCCATCGTGTGTGTGTGTGTGTGTGTGTGTGTGTGACATCTTCTTTATCCATTCTTCCATCAATGGACACTTAAGTTGCTTCTATACCTTGACTATTGTAAATCATACTATAATTAACATAGGGGTGCATATATCTTTTCAAATTAGTGTTTTCATTGTCTTTGGGTAAATAGTAGTGGAATTATTGGACCATATGGCATTTCTATTTTTCAGTTTTTGAGGAACCTCCATACTGTTTTCCACAGTGGCTGTACCAATTTACATTCCCACTAAACGTGCATGAAAGTTCCTTTTTTTTTTTTACCTCCTTTCTAGCAGTTGCTATTTCTTGTCTTTTTTATTTTAGCCATTCTGACAAGTGTAGTTGATATCTCATTGTGGTTTTTTATTTTAATTTCCCTGATGATGAGTGATGTTGAATAGTTTTTCATGTTGCCTGTTGGCCATCTGTATAATCTTCCGTAGAAAAATGTCTATTCATTTTCCTCCAAAGGGGGGGAAAACAGTTGTAACTCTAATGTATCACTGATGACAGTTTGCATTG
>NW_024423319.1:23568185-23590582 GCF_017311325.1 Ursus maritimus
GGTGGGGAGGGCACATATTGCATGGTGCACTGGGTGTTATACACAACTAATGAATCATCAAACTTTACATCAAAAAAATAAAAATAAAAAATAAAAAATATATAAAATAAAATAAAACTGGAGATAGGGCCTTTAAAGAAGTAGTTAAAGCTAATTGAAGTCATATGGATATGTCTTAATCCGATCTCACTGGTGTCCTCATAACAAGATAAAATTTGGACATATAAAGACACACCAGCGATGAACAAACACCAAAAAAAGCTATGTAAAGGTGCAGTGAGAAGGTGGCCATCTGCAAGCCAAGGAGAGAGGCCTCAGAAGAAATCAAATCTCTAGAACTGTGAGAAAATATTTCTGTTGTTTAAACCAATCAGTGTGTTATTTTGTTATGGCACTTGTAATCTTGAATACATATATTCATTCTACCATTGCACATTGTTCTGCATTTTTGCCAAGTAATAATATAATATTTTTTAAAAATATATTTATTTAATTTTTAAAAATTTGAGTATAGTTGACTCACAGTGTTACATTAGTTTCAGATATACAACATAGTTATTTGACAAGTCTATGCATTATACTATGCTCACCACAAGTGTAGCTACCATCCGTTACCATATAACATTATTACAATACCATTGACTACAGTCCCTACATTGTATCTTCCATCCCAATGACCTATTCATTCTCTAACAGGAAGCCTGTATTTCCCACTCCCCTTCACCCATTTTACCCACTCCCCATCTCCCTTTCTTCTGTATTCTCTGAATTTATAGGTCTGCTTTTTGTTTACTTGGGTTTTTTTTGTTTTTTTAGATTCCCCATATAAATGAAATCACATGGTATTGGTCTATCTCAGTCTGGCTAATTTCACCTAACATAATACCCTCTAGGTCCATCCATGTTGCCACAAATGGCAAGATCTCTTTTTTTGTGGCTGAGTAATATTCCATCGTGTGTGTGTGTGTGTGTGTGTGTGTGTGACATCTTCTTTATCCATTCTTCCATCAATGGACACTTAAGTTGCTTCTATACCTTGACTATTGTAAATCATACTATAATTAACATAGGGGTGCATATATCTTTTCAAATTAGTGTTTTCATTGTCTTTGGGTAAATAGTAGTGGAATTATTGGACCATATGGCATTTCTATTTTTCAGTTTTTGAGGAACCTCCATACTGTTTTCCACAGTGGCTGTACCAATTTACATTCCCACTAAACGTGCATGAAAGTTCCTTTTTTTTTTTTACCTCCTTTCTAGCAGTTGCTATTTCTTGTCTTTTTTATTTTAGCCATTCTGACAAGTGTAGTTGATATCTCATTGTGGTTTTTTATTTTAATTTCCCTGATGATGAGTGATGTTGAATAGTTTTTCATGTTGCCTGTTGGCCATCTGTATAATCTTCCGTAGAAAAATGTCTATTCATTTTCCTCCAAAGGGGGGGAAAACAGTTGTAACTCTAATGTATCACTGATGACAGTTTGCATTGACATAAGCTATTCAGAAAGCAATGGGTAATATCCTGCAAATTAAAAAATATACATATATAATTATATATTATTTCAAATCCTAGGTACATGTCAAAGAAAAACTCTTGCATATGTGCACAAGGAAATATTCATACACTAAGTGTCACATCAAAAACCACAAAGATCAGTCAAAACACCCATCAGTAGAAATACATATAAAATTATGGTATATAAATACAATAGAATATTACTATATATGTTAAAATTAGGGAAATAAGGCGCACCTGGGTGGCTCAGTCATTAAGTATCTGCCTTCGGCTCAGGGCGTGATCCCAGGGTCCTGGGATCGAGCCCCGCATTGGGCTCCCTGCTCTGCTGTGAGCCTGCTTCTTCTTCTCCTGCTTCCCCTGCTTGTGTTCCTTCTCTCACTGGCTGTCTCTCTCTGCCAAATAAATAAATAAAATCTTTTTTTAAAATTAGGGAAATAAGTCTGTATATATCAACATTAATTGAAGAACAAATTAAAATGTAAAAGCAAATTGTAGAATGATACAATCAGTATAGTGCCATTAACACATATTTAAAACATACAAATACCAAAAACAAATAGCATATATGTTTTACTTATATGCAAATACATATATGTTATGGAATATTAAATCATATTATAATTATAAAAACATTCACAATAGTGATATGCTTTGATGAGGTTGGAAGGAAAATTGGACTGAGGAAAAAATGAGGGATTTAAACAATGTTCTCCATGTTAAATATATATGTGCTATAAATTTAAAAATGAAAAATATTTTCATTAATATAGAATAATTTTATTATTATTACTTATTTATTTTATTTTTTATAATGTTATGTTAGTCACCATACAGTATTTGATGTAGTGTTCCGTGATTCATTGTTTGCGTATAACATCCAGTGCTCCATGCAATATGTGCCCTCCTTAATACTCATCATTGGCCTAGCCCACCCCCGCAAAAAACCGTCAATTTGTTTCCCAGAGTCCATAGTCTCTCGTGGTTCATTCCCCCTTCTGTTTACCTCCCTTCATTCTTCCCTTCCTTCTCCTACCGATCTCCCTGCTATTCCTTATATTCCATATATGAGTGAAACCATAGGATAATTGTCTTTCTCTGCTTATTTGTAAAAAGTAATATCATGGGTATTTATCACAGTTTATATATTTTTCCCAAATTTTTTAGTGAATATAAATAAACAACAACAACAAAAGAACCCTAATAGAATAATTATATTTAGAAGCACTGAAACTTTCCACAGTGACTGAAAACTAACATCTAATCGGAGAAACTTCTTCTAAGTCTTAAATTTTCAGGTTGTGTGACCCTAGGTTCTAGGCATTGTTATACTATTTAAATGCAACTGACATCAATTAAAATAGCATTAATAAAATATGATAAATGTGGCATTACTTAAGATTGAATAGCCATTATTCAGATCATATTCTGAAAATACATTTTGTTTGTTTGTTTCTGTCATTTCTTGAGAATAAGGAGGAGTTTTTGGTTTTCGCTTTTTTTCATTTATTTCAATTCTAGTCTGATTGCTTTCTAAGTGTAAAACAAGCTTGCTGAAATGTATAGACAGGTAGGAACTGTTGAGCAGAAGTATGAGCCCTACTGGGAATTTCACAGCTAGTTTCTACTAGGTAAGCACAAGATCTTCTAAATTTCTCATGGATGAAAGTAATGTGTGTAAACACTAAGACTTTCCTGAAGTTTAAAATTAGAGTTGATCTTGCTTAAAATGCAAGACTTGCAATCTACCTTAAAGTAAGTTGGTATTGCAGTAATTTACCAACATTTACAAAATCAACAGTCATTTCTAGCCTATCCAGCTCTCCCAATTTTTGCATTTTTGACATTTTTGCAGAATTATCTCCTAGCATCTCTGTAGTAATTCGCATTGATTGCAATGTACTTGATCAGAGACATAGCAATAAACTGCAGGCCCCAGTGCTGCTATAGTCAGCAAATAAGCCAGTTATGGTTTCATTTTCTGTTTTTGCTTTTTGAGATTTTTTTTTTAAGTTTCGTGTCAGGGAATTTCTGTTCTCTTGAACTTAGAAACCATCTTCACACCAGGGTTGGTTAAACAATCTAAGCTAAATTCATTATCCCAAATGTTAATAATTGCATTTCAATAATGGCTTTCATTACTGTACCTCCAGGCACTTAACACACATCAATTAAGGTACAGCACGCCCCTGTGAAGCAGGTCAGGATTATTATATCCTCTGAGACTCAATGAGGTTACTGACTGAAGGTCATGGAGCAAATTAACAACAAAGTAATAGTAGAAGACCACAGTTTGAACAAAATTCTTGTTTTCTCTTTTAATATTATATTTGGTTTCCTGAATGCTCTCTGCATTTCATTTGCTTTTAATTATAAATGAAGTAGAAAACCATAATTCAAATGCTATGAACTTGAAATATATTACTATAGGTAGCTTAACCAATTCATATCTACACAAGATTGATCAATTTATGTCATAATTTCTAAACATTGTTGGGGCTTTATACTTCCTGTTCATGACAAATCATTATTTCAAGCCACTCGGATTTTAAATATTAATGCTCTTTAGTCTTATATATAATTTTCTCATAAATTCCCTGAGTAAGATTATACTTATCTATAGGTTAGATTACTTATTCTACTTCCTACAGAAGCCAAGTCAGTACTCATAATTCTATATAATGAATAACTGATAACTGTCATACTCTGGCAGGAACTAAAATAGTTAATAGAGAAATAATTGCTTCTTGATGGAGTATTTGGTAGGACTTAATTGGAAAAACATTTTCATTTGCCAGTTATTTTATTATGGAGCACTAGAGCAGAGTCCAGAGAAACTCAGTTGGAAAAGGTTTGGTGAAAGGAAACTGAAATATCTAAGAGTGGTGAGACACTCATGCATACTCAGGCAACAATATTAGGACTTGTGTGTCTAGGAAGATGAAAGTTATGGGAGATATGATAAAATTTTACAAAACCAAGAATTGTGTGGCAAAAGGTGTTCAGGGCTTTGAAATAGGACCATACCATTCCTTGAATTTTCAAAGAGTCATCATATGATGTGTTAATCTCCCAAAAATGGCACTAGCAGAAAGTGCAAAAGATTCAAAATTGTATGAGATACATTCTATAACAATAGTTTAAATTTATGCATAATTCACCAGATTACAGATGTTTTAGGAAAAGAACCAGGTTGTAAAATTTATTGTTTATTTAAAAAAGTTATCTGGGTTATTTATGTAGCTTATATCTTGAAAACTAGATATTGAATATTCATTCCATTTATATAAGATGATGGTGCACATAGGCCATTTAACTAATTTGAATAAATAACTTGGTCACTGACTATACTGAAGCAAAGATGCATCATTTACCCTGAGAGCGAATGGTCTGTTTTATCACCCAACTTCTCAACTTCTATATCAAATTTCTGTTGTAGGACAGAATGTTTTCTATGTTTAGTAGCTAAATATGAGAGCTATGCTATGCTGTGGGTAAACAGATTTCTAAACCTTTGTATGTTTAATTTAAATCATTTCTTTTTTTAAGATTTCATTTATTTATTTGACAGAGAGAGAGAGACAGCCAGTGAGAGAGGGAACACAAGCAGGGGAAGTGGAAGAGGAAGAAGCAGGCTCGAAGCAGAGCAGGGAGCCTGATGCGGGGCTTGATCCCAGGGACCTGGGATCACGCCCTGAGCTAAAGGCAGATGCTTAATGACTGAGCCACCCAGGCGCCCCTAAATCACTTCTTAATTCAATTAAAATATTCTGCATAATTTATCTTCCTCTTTTGGGGGTTTCTTATGCTATAGATATTTTTTGTTTTTGTCTTTTCATTAATCCCCCCAAAATCAGTGAAGAAAGGGGGACAATACCTTTTTGAACAAAAACCTGAATGGGTAGAAAACCTTAATGAAGAATATGATACTTACATATAACACATGGATGGCAACGTTAATGATGAAGTGATTTGGTCTCTAAAATCTCATTTCACCCAAGATGGTTTCCTTAGCATTTAGTCATCTTAGGAGAACCTGGGCAAGGAGAACAGGACAGGCTCTGGACTCAATGCTTCTCTCCTAATCTGCACCAGACATTTTGCAAATTACCTGTTCATTATTTTCCAATTATAGACAAGGTTGGTAATGATGGGTGGGTGACAATACCTACTAAATTTATATCTCTTTGAATTTCATATGGCAAGTTCTGGCTCACATTTGTGGCCAAGCAAATATGAAGAAAACCATGGAATAACTATAAAACCAAATTCTAAAATAAAAAAAATCAAAATTATATTTGGAGCTTTATTTAAAACAGAACTGACTAAAAATTCAGTGATATTGTAACATTTTTTAAAAAAATAGTCTGTGGTATAGGCTACATATAAATCAAGAAAACCTACTAACTATTCCAGGAAGTGAGGGAGTACTCAATAGTAAATTTACAACAAGTGCAGGTTTCCAAGTTTTACTGCATGCCAGTTATGAACAAATTTTTGTGAGCTGAGTAAAGAATGTGGGGGAAGGGGTGATGGGAAACAGTGAAAACTGCTAACTTCAAAATGATTAATTTTGAACTGTATTTCTATACCAGTATTGATGTAGTTATTTTATAAAGGCCAAAAAATGCAAAGGAAAATATCAAAATAGCTGCATATTAATGTAGAGGAATATTAATTAGATTCCCTTATTGTTTGATAACACTTAACAAAATCATGCATTCTATTCTGGCCATCACATGAAGATAAAATGAGATAAGGGAAAGGCCACTGAAATCACAGAATGGAAAAATTAACTCAGCTTTGGCTCTCTAATTCTATTTGAGCATCCAGTAGGTAGAAAAGAGAGAAGTGGTATAATTAAAAAAAAAGTTCATTGCATTGACTGGAATTTGTGAAAGTATAAGACAAAACTGCAATTTTCATTTTATGGCAGATAACTATAATACATATAGTTTATTTTTTAAATAAATAAAAATATAAAGTATAAGAACACAGATATGTGAAATAACTGCTTGAGCTCCTGGGTGAATTTGCAATAAATGAAGCAGTGATTCCTCCAAAGCAGCAGGACACTTATTTTGTTATCTCTTGTAGGATATCTTGAGATTTCTATCAGCTACCCTTTTGGAAAGACATATTAAACTTGATTGAATGATTTTACACTACACACAGACTTTAGGGAAGTCAGTGGTCAGGACAGTGTAATAGTTAGAATTAATGTATTAAAATGCAAAGTGGAAATTTGTCATTGTGCACAGTTTTCTTGGCATAAAAATTAAAGTAGGGCTGAAACTCTGTGAGCTAGAGCAAATATTGGCTCCTATTTCTATGTTCTCTATTTACAGATAATGCTAATGGTAATATATAGCTAAATCTTGACACATTGACAGAGAGGAAATTTGTCCATAATGTGTCTCCTATTGGAAAAGAGAAAAGTCCAGTTCTCAAAATCACCGCACAAAGATGGCGAATTTGTGGTCCTTACTTCCAAAACACTTATATTTAAAGAAAAGTAGAGATATAAACATTTAAATGGGTACTCTGAATACAAAGAAATATTACTAAGTTCAAAATAAAATATGTGAAGTACTGTAAAAATAAAGAGAAAGAAATCATGAATTTTGATGATCAACAATAATGGTTTCATTGAAGAGGTGGTACTGAAGTAATTTTTGAGGAAGGTACTAAGGATATGGATTTAAAAGTAGTAAATTCATAAGAAGATGAAGCCAAGTGTGTGAAGAATAAACTAGAACATGGAAAGAGAAGGAAGAAAATTTTAAAACATTGGAGAATATCTATAATTAAAATGTGAATAAAGTCAGAGGAGTTGGAAAAGAAGAAAGATAGGATGTGATCAAATAGAATGGGAGCTAGGAGAGAAATATATCTCCTAAAGGAAGGTGTGGGGAGAAGAGAATATTAAGAAAAGGGTGTAGTAACCAAATTCTGCTGAGAAATAATAAAAATACAGTAAACAAAGTTGGCTAATGAATTTGGTAATTAGCTCATTATTATATCCCATGAGGTTAATAAGGGAGTGTGTAGTAAAGAGTTATATAAATAGGATATATTCATCATTTTTTGTGTGAGTACAAGGAGACAGGAAGACAGCTTGAGAGGGATGCTGTCCCAAGGAAGTTTCATAATCATTTATTCTCAATGGAGATATTTAAAAATTATTGGGCTAAATACAATAGCCTAGAAAAGCCTGGAGGTAAAGGATGACAATGAAATACAGAAACAAACACATATATACATATTCAGAGGTTTAAGATGAGGTATGAAGGGATATAGATCAATAGAAGAGACATTTCTTCTAAATTAGAATGGATGAAAGAAAGATTGAAAGAATACGTGGAGACATTGTGAAGAAGAAAGTTGAAAGAGCTCACACTGGGCAGTTTCCTTTGTTTTAGTTAATGGGGAAAAGAGGAGAGCAAATTTAGTTGGAGTTTAAAAGGAAGGAGAAATGGGGCTCCTGGAATGCTCAGTCGGTTAAGCCTCCAACTCTTGGTTTCAGCTCAGGTCATGATTTCATGGTCATGAGATCGAGCCCACATCAGGCTCTGCACTAAGCTGAGCATCGAGCCTGCTTAGGATTCTCTCTCTCCTCTCCCTCTGCACCTCCCCCAGCTGCTCATACACTCTCTCTTTTAAAAGTAAATAATTAAAAAGGAGTGAGAAGACTCAAAACATTGACATGGAAGATTGAAATAACTAGATAAACTAATTGAACAGTGTTATTAGGACTTGGCTGAGGAAGGTCAATGTGGATTTGTTCCTAAAACTTCTCTGATTTCTAAGCATCCTTAGTGTTCAGTCACCTGGGATCAGGAGCAGAGTATATGGACATCTTATTTGATCAAGGTTTGGAAACCAGCCAATGACAGAGGTGTGTTAAAAGCAGGAGGGATTTCAGAAATTAAGAAAATAAAGAGAACGTGAGATTATGGTGGACTGTGTGTAATGGGAGTGAAGGACCACAGAAGATTATGGATTAGACAGAAATGTCCTAATTTAAATTTCAGGTGAGGACAAGTTACAATTGCTGCCACAAGAGAATAAAGCTACATTGAAGTAGAAGTAAATATCTTTGGAGATGAAAGAGTTAAAGAATTGCTGTGACAGAGAGTCACATGGGTTATGCATGTGAAGATTAATACCACCTTGGACAGGAGTTTGTGTAGAAGAAAACATTTAGAAACATGATTTAGGAGAGGAACATAGGGTGGGTGATGCCAATAGGGAGGATGAAAAGCTGAAGGTGTATTTGAACTACAGTATAAGTTTCAAAAGAGGAGTGTTAGCTGAAGGAAAGTGATAGAAACATGGATGGTAAGCAGCTGAGATGAGTAAGGAGAAGTTAGAACTACTTTTTTTAGCCCTGAAGTGAGAAGATTGTGTAACTTCTCTTCCCAGAATAAAATCTAGTAAACTGATGAAGATATTTTCCTATACTAATATTATGAGACTTATTAGTTTATCTCTCATACTGTCATCTAC
Source organism: Ursus maritimus (assembly GCF_017311325.1). Classification (NCBI taxonomy): domain Eukaryota; kingdom Metazoa; phylum Chordata; class Mammalia; order Carnivora; family Ursidae; genus Ursus; species Ursus maritimus. Next base: position 23,577,214 of record NW_024423319.1, read on the forward strand.
GATTGACTTGAATTTGTGTGTGTGTGTGTGTATGTGTACATGGTGTGAGTTAGCAATCTAGTTCCATTTTCCTTCACATTAATATCCAGTTAAATCAACACCATTTATCAAAAAGTATTTTATTTTCCTACTTATTTTCCATGACAGCTTTGAAATTAAATAAAATTCCATGTATATGTGGGTTTGTTTCTGGACTCACAATTCTGTTACATTGTTATATTTGTCTACCCTTGACTCCATAACATGCTGTCTTAATTACTGTTTCTTTATAGTTACATATTTGCTAAAACTTTATTTTACAGTGATTTTTTTGACTTAATAAATTACATCCTTCTACATTTTTTTTCTTCAGTAGTGACTTGGGCAATTTTCATCCTTAACATAAGCAAAAAATATTTAAGTGAGGTATGTCAGTTTACGCAAAAGACATAATGGAACTTTTTGTGATTGTAATGGGTGAATAGATACATTAAAGGAATATATCTTTAAAAATTGAGACTTTAGATCAATGAATGTACTATACTCTTTATTTATTTAGACCTACATAAATTTTTTCTTATTAATACTTTATAGCTTTCTGTGTTGAGCTTTTACATATCTTCCATTAACTTTATTCCTGGGTATTTTTTTACCTATCTATATTATTGTAAGATATTCTCTAGATATACTTAAGGAATGTCTATTTTAAGTGGCATAGTTTAAAATTTCATGTTTTAATTTTTTATAATTTCTGTGTACATATACAACTGATTTTTATATATTGTCCTCATATTGTGCTACCATGCTAAATTCATTGATTAATTTTAATAATTTATTTGAAGTATATTATCTGTGGATAATAAGAATTTTATTTCTCCCATTATAACCCTTATGTATTTTATTCCTTTTTCTTGATTTTGGCACTGGCTGTGAATCCTACTACAAAATTTTGTAGAATGTAGAAGTGGTGCTATACAGCATTATTTCAATCATTACCTTACAGAGAAAATTTAGAACATTTCCAATTAAGTATTGTGTTTGCTGTAAATTTTTGTTTATAGGTTTTTTTCAAGCTTTTATTTAAATTTCAGTTAGATAACATACAGTATAATATTAGTTTCAGGTGTACAATATGGTGATTCAACAATTCCATGCATCACCTAGTGCTCATCACGTCAAGGACACTCCTTTATGCCCATCACCTACTTAATCCATTCTCCCAGCCTCCCTCCCCTCATAACCAAGAGTTTGTTCTCTATATTTAAGAGTCTGTTTCCTGATTTATCTCTCTTTTTTCCTTTGCTCATTTGTTTTGTTTCTTAAACTCCACATGTGAGTGAAATCATATGGTATTAGTCTATCTCTGACTGACTTATTTTGCTTAACATTATAATTTCCAGCTCCATTTACATCCTTGCAAATGGCAAGATTTCATTCCCTTTTAATGGATGAATAATATTCCATTCTCTCTGTGTGTGTGTGTGTGTGTGTGTGTGTGTGTACCACAACTTTTTATCCATTCATCAACCAATGGACACTTGGGCTGCTTCCATATCTTGGATATAGTAAATAATACAGCAATAAACATAGGGGTGTATATATCCATTTGAATTAGTGTTTTTGTATTCTTTGGGTAAATACCTAGTAGTGCAATTGCTGGATGGTAGGGTAGTTCTATTTTTAAGGAACCTCCATACTGTTTTCCACAGTGGCTGCACCAGTTTGCATTCCCACCAACAGTGAACAAGGGTTCCTTTTTACCCACACCTGCTTTCCCTGATGGTAAGTGATGATGAATAACTTTTGATGTGTGTGTTGGCTGTCTATGTCTTCTTTGGAGAAATGCATGTTCATGTGTTTTGCCCATTTTTAAAATGGGTAATTTGGTTTTTGGGTGCCAAGTTGTATAACTTCTTTATCTATTTTCGATGCTAATCCTTTATCAGATATGTCACTTGTAAATATCTTCTCCCATTCCACAGGTTGCTTTTTAGTTCTGTTGATTGTTTCTACCACCGTGTAGAACTTTATCTATGTATCTGTTTGTGCCAGTGCCATACTGTCTTGATCACTACAGCTTTGTAATATAACCTAAAGTCCAGAATTGTGATGCCTCCAGCTGTGCTTTACTTTTTTCAAGATTGCTTAGGCTATTCAGGGTATTTTGTGGTTCCATACAATTTTAGTATACTTTGTTCTACTTCTTTGAAAAATGCTGTTAGGATTTTGATAGGGATTTCATTAAATGTGTAGATTTCTTTGAGTATTGTGGACATTTGAACAATAATTCTTTTTTTGATCCATGTGCACAGAATGTCTTTCCATTTATTTGTGTCATGTTCAGTTTCTTCCATCAGTGTTTTATGGTTTTTCAGAGTGAAGGTCATTTACTTTTTTGGTTAGGTTTATTTCTAGGTATCTTATTGTTTTTGGTGAAATTGTAAATGGGATTTCTCTTAATTTCTCTTTCTGCTGGTTCATTATTGCTGCATATAAATGCAACAGATTTCTGCACATTGATTTTGTATCCTGTATCCTTATTGAATTTGTTTATCAGTTCTAGCAGTTTTTTTGGTGGAGTTCCTGGTTTTCCTGTATGTAGTATCATGTCATCTGCAAATAGTGAAAGTTTTACTTCTTCCTTACCAATTTGGATGCCTTTTATTTTTCTGTGTTGTCCAATTCCTGTGGCTAGGACTTCTACCACTATGTTGAAAAAAAGTGATGAGACTGGATATCCTTGTCTTGTTCCTGACTTTGGTGGAAAAGTTCTCAAATTTTCCCCATTAAGGATGATTTTAGCTGTGGGTTTTTCATAGGTGGCCTTTATTATATTTAGGTATGTTCCCTTGAAACTTACTTTGTTGAGGGTTTTTTTTTAAAGGTTTATTATTTTTTTTTACTTATTTGAGAGAGAGAGAGAGAGAAAGTCTGAGTGGAGGGAAGGACATAGGGAGAGGAGAGAGATAATCCCAAGCAGACTCCACGTTGTGCACAGAGCCCAATGCAGGATTCAATCTCACAATCCTGAGATCATGACCTGAGCAGAAATAGAAACTTGGATTCTCAACTGACTGAGCCTCCCAGGTGCCCTTGTTGAAGGTTTTTATCATGAATGGATGTTGTACTTTGTCAAATGCTTTTTCTGCATCTATTGAAATGATTGTATGGTTCTTATCCTTTCTTTCATTGATGTGATGTATCACATTAATTGATTTGTGAATATCGAACTACCTTTGCAACTCAGGAATAAATCCCACTTCATCATGGTGAAGGTTTTTTAAATTTATTGTTGGATTAAATTTGATAATATTTTGTTGAGGATTTTTGCATCTATTCATTTATGTTCATCAGGGTTATTGGCCTGTAGTTCTCTTTTTTAGTGGTGTGTTTATCCAGTTTTGGTATTAGGGTAATACTGGCCTCATAAAATGAATTTGAAACTCTTCCTTTCTCTTCTATTTTTTGGAATACTTTGAGAAGACTAGGTATTAGTTCTTCTTTAAATGTTTGGTAGAACTTGCCTGTGAAGCCATCTGGTGCTTGATTTTAACCTCCATGTATTTGTGATTTTCCAGAATTTTTTTTTTTTGTGTGGCTGATTTCTAGTTTCATAGCATTGTGCTCAGAAAAAGTGCATGGTATTACATCGATCTTGAATTTGTTGAGGCTTGTTTTGTGGCCTAATATATGATCTATTCTGGAGAATGTTCCATGTACACTTGAAAAGAGTGTGTATTCTTCTCTTTTAAGATTGAATGTTCTGAATATATCTGTTAAATCCATCTGGTCCCCTGTGTCCTTCAAAACCATTTTTTCCTTGTTGATTTTCTGTTTAGATGATTTGTCCATTGATATAAATGAGGTGTTTTATTATTGTATCATTATTGATTAGTTCCTTTATGTTAATTATTAACTGTTTTGTGTTTGGGTGTTCCTATGTTGGGTGCATAAATATTTACATTTGTTATATCTTCTTGTTGGATTGTCCCCTTTATGATTATATAGTGCCCTTCTTTGTCTCTTCTTATAGTCTTTGTTTTAAAGTCTTGGAGCACATGGTTGGCTCAGTCAGTACAGCATGCGGCTCTCAATCTCAAGGTTATGAGTTCAAGGCCCACTTTAGGCATAGAGTCTACTTAAAAAAACAAATGAAGTGTACTTTGTCCAATATAAGTATTGCTACTGAGGCTTTTTTTGACATTCCTTTGCATGATAAATATTTCTCCAGCCCTCTCTTTCAGTCCTCAGGTGTCTTTAGGTATAAAATGAGTCTCTTGTAGGCAGCATTGATATTTTTTATCCATTCTCTACCTTATGTCTTTTGATTGGAGAATTTAGTTCATTAACATTCAAAGTGATTATTGATAGATACATATTTGTTGTTGTTTCATTATTTCTTTTGTGGTTGTTTCTGAAGGTTTTCTTTCATTTCTTCTTGTCTTTCACTCTTTCATGGTTTGCTATTTTTCTTTAGTGGTATATTTGGATATTTTCTCTTTAGCTTTGCATATTTATTAGTGGATATATGGTTACCCTTAGTTTTGTATATAACCTTTCCTGCATACAGCAGTCTATATTATGTTGGTGGTCATTTAAGTTTGAACCCATTCTTTACTCTTTTCCTTTCCACATTTTGGGTATATGTTTTCATATTTTACATCCTTCTATTTAGTCAGTTGATTGATTTTTTAAAAGAAATATTATATTCAATTTTTATTACTTTTATGTTTCCTACACTTATACTGTCAATGTTGGTCTCTCCTTTCCACTTAAAGAGTCCCCTTCAATATTTCTTGCAGGGCTGGTTTAGTCATGAACTTCTTTAGTTTTTGTTTGCTTTGGAAACTCTTTGTTTATGCTTCTATTCTGAATGATAGCCTTGCTGGATAGAATATCCTTGGCTACAGATTTTTCCCATTTAGGAGTTTGAATATATCGTGCCACTTCTTTCTGACTTGGAAAGTTTCTGCTGAAATATTCCCTGCTATCCTAATGGTTTTTCCCTTGTACGTTACTGTCTCCTCTTGCTGTTTTTAGGTTTTTTTTTTCTTTATCACTATATTTTGCAAATTTAATTACAATATGTCTCAGCTTGGATCTTCTTTTTGTTGATTTTCATAGCAGTTCTCTGTACCTCCTGGATCTAGATATCTGTTTCTTTGCCCAGACTAGGGGAATTTCAGCTATTTTTGTTCAAATAAATTGTCTACCCCCTATTCTCTCTCTCTCTCTCTCTCTCTCTCTCTCTCTCTCTTTTGGCACTCCTAAAATATGAGTGCTATCAAGGGCACCTGGGTGGCTCAGTCAGTTAAGCGTCTGCCTTCAGCTTAGGTCATGATCCCAGGGTCCTGGGATTGAGCCCTGCATCAGACTCCTTCCTCAGTGGGGAGCCTGCTTCTCCCTCTCCCTCTGCCTGCCACTCCCTCTGCTTGTGCTCTTTTTCTATCTGTGTCAAATAAATAAAATCTTTTAAAAAATATGAGAGTTATCACATTTGGTGGAGTCACTGAGTTCTCTAAGTCTCTTCTCATTTTGCATAATTCTTTTATTTCTCTTTTACTCAGCTTGGTTACTTTTGATTACCCAGTTTTCTAGATCATTAACTTATTCTTCTGCTTCTTCTAGCCTGCTGTTCATTCCATCAAGTGTGTTTCTTATTTCATTTATTGAGCCCTTTATCTCTTCTATGTAATTCCTTATCCCTGTGTTAAATGTCTCACTCATGTCTTCCATTCTTAAGTCCAGTGAATATCCTATGGTGATTGCTTTAAATTCTCTATTAGGCATGTTAATTATATTTACTTTTGCTTATATCTCTGGCATGGCCTTGTTCTATTCTTTCATTTGGGATAAATTTCTCTGTCTTCTCACTTTATTTAAGTCTCTGTGCCTGTTTCTCTGTGTAAGGAAAGTCAGCTAAGTCTCCTGTTCTTGAGCATAATGTCCTTCTGAAGAAGAAGTCCTGTAATGCTCTGCCATGTAGTGTCTCCTCTTCCCCAGGACCTGCCACTTCTGGGATGTCTGCAGTGTGTGCTGTGTGTGCTCTGTTGTCTTGCCCTAGCCACTTTCTCTTTCAGTCCAGTTGTCTGGCTCTGTTTGCCTCTTGTAGGTAGTGTTTGGCCCCTGGCCTGAATGTTACACATTTTAAGAAAATGTGCATTGGTCTGTTTGTGAAATGAGACCTGCTGGCACTGCTGCCAGAACTGAGGCTCTGCAAAACTCCTGCATTGGGACACCTGGTGTGAACAAGGGCAGGTTTTCTGGGGGAGTAGGCCCACTTCGGTGAGACTGAAGCAAGGGTGACTGGGAGGAATGGTTCCACAGCAGTGTGGGTAGCAGGGCTTGGTGTAAGGAAGTTATATAGCAAGTGTTGGTGCTGAGCTGGTTCCCACAGGTAGCCCTGTGCATATGTTAGTGAGGGGAATGGCACTGACAAGTTCCTTTGTTTCCAGAGGGGTGTCTCCATGAATGCTGTTTCTCTGAGATAAGCTCTGAAATGAGCAAATTACCTCCCCACTGTGTGTATTGGGTGCTCTTCTGATTGCTGTTTCCACACTGTATGTCTATGGGATGTTTGTCTGCCTTTTCTCCAAAAGCATCTGAATGCCCTCCTGGCTCTATCCTAGCAAAGCCCACTGATCTTTAAAACTTTAGGGTTGAAGCCCTGCTGGTTGTAAGAATCAAGAAATTTGGTTCCTCTTTCTTTCCAAGCCAATTGGTGTGGAAATTTGTTTTCCCTATGTGCTCCCCTGTGTGTTATTCTGTCTCTTGACCTTTGTGACCATGGTTCCCTCCCAATCACAGTAGATCTGTTTCTCACCCCCGTATCTCCACACTTCCTAACTTTTAATGTGGGCCCTTCTCTACCTCTAGCTGTGAAGTTTCTTCTGCCAGTCTTAAGGTCAATTTCTGAGGTATTTAGGATGACTTGATAGTTATCTAGTTATATTCATGGGATGAGCCAAGCCTAGTGTCCTCCTAATCTGCTGCCATCATCCAACCTTTTCTTTTGTTCATAGTATTTAAAGATTTATGATAAAGAAAGCTCCTTCTATTATCAGTTTGTTAAAAAGATTTTTATGATTATTTGATGTTAAATTTTATTAAATACTTTTTGTTACATGTGATTGGGTTAATCACATAATTTTATTTATTTTTTTCTTGTTTTCCTTCTTTATTTCAAGTGTATGTTGTTAAGGGCATACCATTTAGGATTTTTAGATATTCACAGTGTACTGAAATTTTTATTTTTAAGAAGTGTTCCTATTTCTCTCTAGAAAAAAATTTATCCTTAAAATATACTTCTCTTATATTAATGTAACTATCTTATTTTTCTTTTGGCTACTGAATCAATGATGTATTTCATCCATTGCTTTACCTTAAAACTGTTTTCTTATAATTTATACACACATATTTTAAATATTATATAGTTATGATTTAATATTATATAAACTCTCAACATTATTTTGTTAGCCCATTTAAATTTAATGTAATTACTGATATATTTGGGTTTAAATCTACCATCTCAGTTTCAGCCTTCTATTTTTTTCATTGTATTTGATGTCCCTTTTTCTCTCCTTAGTCATTTGGAATTATTGAGTCAATTTAATTCCATTCTCCCTTTTAATTTACAGCTATAAGTTATAATTATTAATGCATATAATCAATACTCATTTATATTTTCCAACATATTTACACTTGGTATTGCTTTTCATTTCTTCTCTAATTGTCAAGCTGCCATCTGGCAACATTTTCCTTCTGCCTAAAGAACCCTTTATATTTCCTTAATGCAAGTCTACTGAACTAAAATAATGACTTTTGTTTTTAAAAAAGTCTATTTCAACTTCATTCTTGAAAGCTATCTTTGCTTGGTGTGGAATTCTATGCATGCATTTTAGTTCTTTAAGCACATTGATGGTATCATTCCATTATATTCTACTTTCATTATGGTCACTCTTTTATATTTTTTTTTAACTCCCAAAGCTCTTAAATTCTTTCTTGGTCATTGATTTGTAAGAATTTTATGCTCATGTTCCTAGGTGTTCTCTTCATTTTATTTATTCATATTCAGTTTTGTATAGACCATTGCACTTATAACTTGGTGACTTCATAATTTTTTAAGACATTTCCTCTGTTATGTTTTTAAAAATACATTTGGCACCATTATGATCCTTTCCCTTCTTGTGCTATGCTTATATGTAAAAGCTTTTCACTCTGGCCTCTATTCTTCTTACCCTCTTATGTATTTTTCATCCATGTTTTTCCTGACTTCATAATGTATATTTTTATCTACATTCTCTAGTTTTCTAATTATACTTTCAGGTAACTTTAATATTCTAGGAAAATCACACAGGAATTTCTTAATATTAGTTTTATATTCCCCAAATCTAAAATTTCCATTATTTTTTCAACTTTCAATTCTTGGCCAAAAGTATCATATTCTAACCAAATTAAGTTATTTAAAAATTTACTTGATATCTGCATTATTTGGAGCCCCACTAGACCTGCTTCTCTTGTGTGATTTTGATATCTTTCTTATTGTTGTTCATATTTTCCTTATCTCCTCATGTCCTTGGTTATTTGATTTGCTGAATTTTATTTTCTGTGAAAAAATGTAAAAAATATTTTGAAACCTTGGATGATATTATCTTCTTCAAGAGATGATTAGCATTCAGCTCTGATAGGGGGCTGGTAGTACTCATAATCTCTTTAATTCAATTATAAGGGTTAAGACAATTTGAAGCTGAGTTTTTTCAACTTCCTCATTTGAAGTGGGATAGTTGGTTTACCTGGTCAAATCTTGGCTGACAAATGACTCAAATTTTCAATGCCTTAATCAATTCAGTTATCAACAACTCCATTAACTTCTGAGCATATCTTCTGCCTCTCATAAAATCAACAAATGTTCATCTGGAATCAAAAAGGACGTTTCAGATTTCAGAATAATTTTTCTGAATTTTAATCATCTCCCAGATCTTGACTCCATAATTCTTCACTGCTTGTTAGTTCTCATATAACTTCAAACATATCCTTTCTAGTTTGCCATGTTCTATTTTTCTCAGCAGAAATATTGTTAAAATAATTCATCATTACAAGAAGCAAAATTTAAATTATATAACTTAAATAGCAAAAGGAAACAATAGACATGACAGTTAAAATGAGATTGACCTATACTAGTATTCTTATATCAGGTTGTCTTACAGTTTTTAAGAATAAGGAGAAAGGCATGTTGTCTTCTTTTTAAATTAAAGGCATCTTATGGGGAAAGTATTCTAGTAATCTATATATAGACAAGAAAGGAAAGAGCAAGGGGAGTGAGATTTAAAAAAAATAGGAAGGACAAAACATCCCAAGTTATAAAATGGTAAAGTGAAATACAAACATATCGATTATTACATTAAGTGTGAATTATGTAAAAGCAATCTTTTTAAAGGTTCAGATTAACAGAATGGGGAAAAAAAGCAAAACCATACTATATTCTGCCTGTATTGCTTGCCTCTCATATACAAAGGCATAGATAATTGAAAGTAAAAGAATTGGAAAAAAGTTATATCATGAATACAGTAAACACAAGAAGCCTCAAGTTCCTAGTTTAATGTCAGATAAAACAGGCTTGAAAACAAAACATATTAAAGTTACAGAATGATATATCATAATGATAAAAAGGAAAATTATCAGGAAATCATAATTTTTTTAAAAGATTTTATTTATTTATGTGACAGAGAGACAGCCAGCGAGAGAGGGAACACAGCAGGGGGAGTGGGAGAGGAAGAAGCAGGCTCACAGCAGAGGAGCCCAATGTGGGACTCGATCCCGGTAAGCCGGGATCATGCCCTGAGCCGAAGGCAGACGCTTTAATGACTGCGCTACCCAGGCGCCCCAGGAAAACATAATTTTTATAAAATATACATATACCTAATAAAAGTGTCTCAAAGTACATGAATCAAAAATGACAATATAAAGAAAGAAATAGATAATTGTGCAATTGTAACAGTAGCTTTTACAGCCATCTCTCAGTAATTGATAGAATGGGAAAAAAAAAACTCAGTAAGGACATAGAAGATCAAAATAACACCATCAATTACCTTGAGCTAATTGACATTTATAGTACATTAGACACAAACTTCAGAATACGTGCTTTACAAGGACACAATACTTTTACCAATAAGAAATTTTATCAGACTTTAAAAAAATATCCATACATTTAAAAAGATTAAATAGTAGAAAGTGTATTTTCTGAATACAACAGATTAAAATAGAAATTAATAACAATATCTAGAAATAGCCTAAATATCTGTAGAATAAACCTCACTCTTCTAAATAATTCATGGATCAGTCACAAAATTAACATATCAAAATTTGTGGGATTCAGCTCCAACAGTGTTTAGAAAGAAAATTTTAGCTTTAAATGCTGAAATCAGCACTTAGAGGGAAACTTTCAGTTTTAAGATATATCTATTGCCAATAACCTATGTTTCAAATTAAGGCACTTCAAAAAAACCCCACAAAGTATATTAAATAAGTAGAAGGAAATAATAAAGATTAGAACAGAGGTCATTTGGCATAGAATTTATATGTAAATAAAGAACTTTCATAATGGCAAAAGTGAGTTCTATAAAAAGACCAGAGAAAAACAGCAAGCTTCTAGATAAGGGTTTCTCAACTTATGGAATACTATTGATATAGATAGATCATGGATAGATGATTGATAGATAGATGATGGATAGAGAGATAGATAGATGATATAGATACAGATTTACAGAGATATATTTATTTTAATCTTTCCTCTTTTATTATTTTATTTTCTATGGATTTATAGAAGTATAACTGACAAAATTGTATCATATTTAAGTTATACAATGTGAAACTTTTTAAAAATTGTACAACATGATCATTTAATATTTATATCACCATTCCCACCAACAGGATAGTTTAATATACATTATCCATTCATCCTTCAATGGACACTTAGGTTGTTTTCAAGTATTGGCTACTGTAAATAATGACTCAATAAACATGAAGGAGCAGATGTCCTTTCAAGTTACTGATTCCATTTCATTTGTTTTATTTATTTTATTTTTTTATTAAGTTCAATTAGCCAACATATACCTCCATATTGTTTTCTATGTGACTGTACCAGTTTACATAACAGTTACTATCTCTTGTCTTTCAGATAATAGTCATCCTAACAGCTGTGAGATGATATCTCATTGTGGTTATTATTTATATTTCCCTGGTAATTAGTGAATTTTGGAGTTTTTCTATATGTGCCATTTGTATGTCTGGGAAAATGTTTTCTTTCAGGGCTTTTGTCCATTTTTAAATGAGGTTTCTTTTTTGTTTTGTTTTGCTGGCTATAGAGTTGTATGAGTTCTTTATGTAAGATATAAATCCCTTATCAAATACATCATTTGCAGATATTTTATCTCATTCCATGGATTGATATTTATTTTTAATGAGAGTCTCCTTTGCTATATAGGAGTGTTTTAATTTGATATAGTCCCACTCATTTAATTTTGCTTTTGTTGTTTATGTTTTGGTGTCAGAGCCAAGAAATTGTTGCCAAGACTGTCAAAGAGTTTTTTCTCCATCTTTTCTTTTAGTAGTTTAAAGTATTAGGTTTAAGCTTTTAATCTATTTTGAGTTAATTTTTATATATGGTGTAAAATAAGATTTTAGTTTTATTTGCTTGTGTGTGGCTATGCAGGTTTCTTTTTTCCCCCAACACCATATATTTAAGAAACCATCCTTTTCCAATTGTGTATTCTTGGTACCCTTGCCAAAGATTAGTTGATTTTATATGTGTGTTGTTTGCTTTTTTTTCTGGGATTTTAATTCTCTCCCATGTGTCTGTTTTTATGCCACTGCCACACAGTTTTGATTGCTATAGCTTTGTAATATAGTTTGTAATCAGCTTTATTCTTTTCTTTCAAGATTGCTTGGTGTTTGGTTGTTGTTTTGTTTTTGTTTTTGTTTTCTTTTTGGACTTCTGAGGTTCCATATGAATTTAAGTATTGTTTTTTCTGTGTCTGTAAAAAAAATGACACTAGAATTTTGATAGAGATTGCACTGAATATGTATTTCACTTTGTGTAATATAGACAGTTTAACAATATCAATTTATCCAATCCATGAACATAGGGTATGTTTCTATTTATTTGTGTCTTTTTAAAAATTTCTTTCATCAATGTCTTATAATTTTTAGAGTATAATTCTTCACCCCGTTGGCTAAGTTTATTCTTAGGTATTTTATTTTTTGATGCTATTGTAAATGCATTGTTTTCTTAATTTCTTTTTCAGATAGGTTTTTGTTGGGGTATAGAAATGCAACTGAATTTTGTATAGTGATTTTTCATCCTTTGGCTTTATTGAATCATTTATTAGTTCTACCAGTTTTGGGGTAAAGTCTTAAAGGTTTTCTATATGAAAGATCATGTCATCTGAAAAACAAAAATCCTTTAACTTCTTCCTTTCTGATTTGGATGGCTTTTAGCTGTTTGTGTTGACTAGTTGCCCCTAGTTAGGACTTCCAGTACTATATTTAGTATAAATGGTGAGAGTAGACTTCATCCACTTCCTTGGAAGTAAAGCTCTCAGCTCTTCAATATTGAGTATAATGTTAGCTGTTGTCTTGTTATATATGATCTTTGTTATGCTGAGATACATTTCTTCTATTCCTAATTTGTTGAGTTTTTTTATCATAAAAGATTGTTGAATTTTGTCAAATACTTTTTCTGCATCTGCTGAGATAGTCATAAGATTTTTGTCCTCCTTTCTCTTAATGTGGTGTATCACCTTAAATGATTTGTGTATGTTAGAATATCTTTGTTTCCCAGGGATTAATCCCACTTTATATTGGTGTATGATCCTTTTAATATGCTGCTGAATTAAGTTTGCTAGTATTTGGATGATGATTTTTGCACCTTTGTTCAGCAAGAATATTGGCCTGTAATTTTCTTTCTGTGTACTGTCCTTACCTTTGGCATGGAGTAATGCTGGTCTCATAAAATGTGTTCAGAAGTGTTCCCTCCTCCGTAATTCTTTGGAATAGTTTGGAAAGGATTGACAGTAATTTTTCTTTAAACTTTTGGTTGAATCTATCAAGGACATCATTTGTTCTTGGGCTTATCCTTGTTGCAACATTTTTGATTACTGTTTCAATCTCCTAATTCATTATTGTGTTCATATTTTCTACTTCCTCATGATTCAGTCTTGGTGGGTTATATGTTTTTGGAAATGCATCTATTTCTTCTAGGCTATCAAATTTGTGGGTGTAGCTGTTGTTAGCAGTTTCTTGTGATCCTTTGTATTTCTATGATATCAGTGGTAATGTCTCCTTTTTATTTACAATTTTATTTATTTGAAGCTTCTCTCTTTTTTCACTGATA
>NW_024423319.1:23590587-23618652 GCF_017311325.1 Ursus maritimus
GCTAAGGCTTTGTCTTATTTAAAAGAAACTGTTGGTTTTGTTTATCTTCTCTACTGTCTTTCTAACATTTATTTCATTTATTTTTGCACTAATCTTTATTATTTCCTTTCTCTTATAAGTTTGAGTTTAGTTTGTCTTTTTTCCAGGTCCTTGAGGTAAAATATTAGGTTTTTTACTTGAGATCTTTCTTTCTTTTTTCATTTTATGTATGTATGTATGTATGTATGTATTTATTTATTTATTTATTTATTATTTTTAAAGATTACATTCATTCATTTGAAAGAGAGAGAGAGAACACACAAGCAGGAGGAGAAGCAGAAGGAAAGGGAGAAACAAGCTCCCTGCTGAGCCATCTGGTAGCTTGATGTGGGGCTTGATCCCAGCATCTGGAGATCATGACCTGAGCCAAAAGCAGATGCCCAACCATCTGAGCCACCCAGGTGCCCCTCTTTCTTTTTTTAATAAAGGCATGTATCATTATAAACTTCTCTCTCAGGGGTGCTTTTGACACTTTGATTATAATATGTTTTGGGGGTAATTATTTTTGGAATGATCTTGCTTAGGATCCTTTGAGTGCCATATTTCTGGATATCTGCATCCCTCCCATATTTGGGAAGCTTTTTACCATTATTTCTCTAAATCATTTTTGTGTCCCTTTCTCTCTCTCTTCTCCTTCTATGACTAACATAATATGTATATCCATTCCTTGATAGTAATCCATTGGTTTCATGATCCCATATGCTTTCTGCCCTCTTTTTAATTCTTTTTTCCCCTTTCTTTTGTTCCTCTAACTGGCTACTTTCAAATAACTTGTTTTTTTAGTTTGTTGGTTGTTCTGCGTAATTGATCCTGCTTTGAAGCTTTCTTTTTTTTAACAGTATTTTTTTTAAGATTTTATTTATTAATTGACAGAGAGAGAGTACAAGCAGGGGGAGTGGCAGGCAGAGGGAGAGGAAGAAGCAGGCTCCTGCTGAGCAAGGAGCTGGAAGTGGGGCTCAATTCTAGGACCCTGGGATCATGACCTGAGCCAAAGGCAGACACTTAGCAGACTGAGCCACCCAGCCGCCCCTGCTTTTGAAGCTTTCTATTGAAATTTTAAGTTATATCATATTCTTCAACCTCAGGAGTTCTGTTTTTTTTATGGTTTCTATTCCTTAATTAAACTCGTTTTGTTTATGTACTATTTCCCTAATTTTGTTTGGTTGCCTGTGTTCTGCATCTCAATGAGCTTCTTTAAGATTGTTATTTTGAATTTTTTATCAGATAATTTGTAGATCTATCTCTTCAGAATCAGTTACTGGAAATTTATTAGTTTTCTTTTGTGATGTTATGCTTACCAGATTCATGATCCATGTAGCTTTGCACTGGTGTCTGTGCATTTGAAGGAGCGAATACCTCTTCTAGTCTTTATAGACTGTTTTCAACAAGTAAAGGCCTTCTCCTTCCAAGTCTGCAAGCTGATGGTATTATCTCCAGGATTACAATCACGTGGGGTTGGAGCCATGTCATGTGGCTGCAGCTGGGTCCACAGTGAGATATATAGTTAATGGGCTTGTTACCAGGAGCTTGGGTGGACATGGATTCTGTCTGGTCCTTAGGTGAATAGGAGTGCCTTGAGACCTTGGTCAGTTAGGCTAGCACTGGGATAAAAGTAAATATCAGAGTCTGCAGATGATAGGCCTGGTACCAAGTGTGAAAATCAATATGGCCCACATTGGGTCCCTTGGAGGGCTCCTGACAGGTCACTCACTAGGTTAGTCCTTGGACAAGCAAGATTGACCCAGCACTACAGCTGAGAGGGGCTGAAACCAAGGCACAAGTCTTCTTCAAAGTCCATAGTCAAGACCAATGTCTGCAGCCCTGCCCCCCCAAGGACCTGGACAGGAATGATATCTCTTGCATTTCTGAGTTGCCAAGACTTCTCCCAGAACTCAGCTGAGATAGGCTGGAACTGAGTTACAGGGCCACTTTAAGATACATGGTTAGCTGAAGTCTATAGTCCTGCTCCAGGGGTAAAGATAGATGTGTTTCCCACCTGGTCTCTGGGTGGGGAGAACTAGTGACAAATTGGGATTGGAGCTGGGTCATAGTCTGCTTCAGGGTGTACAGCCAGGACTGAGGTCAGCAGGCCTTTTACCCAGGGCACTGGTGGGTATGACGCCTGTCAGGTCCCTTGGCAGATGGTGTTGATGTCAGGTAAAGACCAAGCAGGGCTGTAGCTGAGTCGATAGTGGGCTGAAGATGTTTCTAGGCTTGTAGCCAGGATCATGATGGTCAAGTGTGATACCTAGACATGGACTGACCTTCTCAAAACAGGCTTCCTTGGTGTTGGGTTCTACTGGTGTTTCATAATCTCCTACGTGGATCACAGAGTCCTCACAAAGGCACTTTTGTTAATGGATGGCCTAACCACAGGTTCTCCTCCTCACTCTGCTCTGGAAGATAAAGCCTTTTAGCCAAGGAACACTCCTTATCAAGGGAATCAAGCACAATTCCTGTTCATTCCAGAATAGTGGGTTTCGGTTCCCTGCCCAACTACAGAATATTTGAACAAATCAATCATACTTTCAGATAGGAACTAGGGGACACTTCATCCTTTTGAGACTATAAAGTCTGCCTCACACAGCTCCTAGTTTTTCACTATTTCTGAGCAGAGTCCCTATGTGGCCGTGTATAGCATAGAGTGTTTTTTTCCCCTGGGGTATGAGTGCTTGAGACTAATACACTGCTATCAATCTCATCTGTCCATTGTGTTATGTGCTCATCCATTCTTATAACATTAAGGTGGGAATTTCTCCCTTTTTAATGGTGATTTAAATGGGTTTATCCAGTGTATTGTATGATTTTTAGAAATACCCGTAGTGTTTAATCCCTAGATGCTAGTAGCACCCTCCCAGTCATGACAATCAAAATGTCTACAGACATTGCCAAATGTTTTTATGATAAAATACAAAAGCCCAAAACATAAAAGAGGAAAAAAATGAAAAACTATGAATGAATATCAAAGACTTTTCAGTTCTAAAGTTAATTTAAAAAAGGGAAAAGGGGGCAAAGACTGTGAGAAAAATAATTGCAAACAAATGACCTGAATATACATATAATATTATTATATATAATTTATATATACATACACATACATATGTAATTTGTTACATATTGTGTATATCATCAACATATAAATGATTACATAAAAATTATATGTTTTTATATGTATATGTAATCTCTCATAATTGAGTAATAAGAAAATAAGCAAAATATTTAAAGGACACTTTTTAAAAAGATCTTATGTTGATTGTTTATAAGCAGCTGAAAAGATACTCAACATTATGAATCACAAGTGACATGCAAATTAAATCACTGTGAGATACCACCACAAAAAGGAAAAAAATGACTGTACAAAATAGTGGCAAGGATGTGGAGCAACTATCACCGTCATACACTGTTGGTAAAAATGTTACATTTTAAAGTCATATTGGAAAAAGTCTTGGTACTTAAAATGTTTAAAGCAAACATTCATATGTATAACCCAGTCCACTTCTATTCCACTTGTGTTTACCCCCAGAAACAAAAATACACCCACATTCAGACTTTTGTACAAATGTTACTGGTAACTTTTCTTGTAATAACCAAAACCTGAATACAACTCAAACTTCCATAAGCATATTAATTGATGAATAAATTTTGGTTTCTGCATATAATAGAACACTACGCAGCAATAAAAAAAGGAATGAAATATTGATATACACAATCACACAAATCAGAAAAATATTATGCTGATAGAAAAAAAAAACGCCAGAACAAAAACCTCATATACTGGATTTTGGGGAAGATGGTGGAGTATGAGGACCCTGAGTTCACTCTGTCCCATGTTTACAACTAGATATCATCCACACTCAAGTTGATAAACCAGAGAGCAATCTGAAGACTGGTAGAACAAACTACACAACTAAATGTAGACAAGAAGTGGTATCCGAAAAATTAACAAGATCGGGAAGGCAGAGGGAGGCTACCAACAAGAGAGAGGGAGCTGTGCATGTGGAGAGGGCAGAGCAATGGGATCTTATACTAGGGAACTCACACAGGAAAGACTAATCTCATAATATTTGGCTTTGAACCAGAGGGGATGAATTTCATGAGTTTGTAAAACCAGTGGGACTTGGAGTCTGGAGCTTAAAAAGTTAGCTGACTCAGCACTGGGTGAGGAGGAAGACAAGTGATAGTTGGGTCACTACCTTTAAAAGCAACCTGCACAGAGAGACGACATAAAAATGGCAGTTTACACAATGCCAAGGGCAAAGAAGAGACAGATATGTTGATACTGGTTTCAGAGCATGTTAGGGGATTTGTTTGAAAAAAAAGGAGCTGTTATGCACCAATTTCCTCCCTACCCTCAGCATAAACACACAGCCACCTGTGGAAGGGAGGGTTGCAGAGACACTTGCAACCTCTATCCAAGGCTCAGGGAAAATTTTGTTAAAGCTGAGAGCATGCCCCACCTAACCATCATGTTTACAACTGCCACTGCACACCATGCCCAGCTGCAGTGCCCAGCCATGTGCCCCCAACTACTGAGATGTGTCACACCCAGTCATCAGCTGCACCACTACTGTTTTGTATAGCACCTAGCTACCACCATGTCCAACTTTACAACCCCAACCACCATCATACACCACACCCAGTTGCCAGGTGTGACTGATGCAATATGCCCCTCCTAACTGCTGCACTATGCCCAGGCATGGGTCCCAAGCCACCTTCACGCACTGGGCCCAGCTGCACCTAGCCATTATCCCATGTTACACCCAGCCTTGTGCCACTAGCCACCCTGGCAACCAGGCCCCACCTGCCACAGTGCCTTGTGAAATCTGGCATATGACTAGTAATCCAAAGCAATTTTTAAATTATTTTATTTATTTATTTATTTATTTATTTATTTGAGAGAGAGAGAGCACATGAAAGAGAGAGAGAGAGAGATCATGAGCAGAGGGAGGGGCAGGAGGAGAAGCAGATTCCCCACTGAGCAGGGAGTCTGACATGGGGCTCAATCCCAGGACCCCAAGATCATGACCTGAGCTGAGGGCAGATACTTAACCAACTGAGCCACCCAGGCACTCCCCCGCCAATTCAAATTTTGCTAACACAACCACCCTACTATCAGTTCCTCAGTGGGCCAACTAATAGCTGACCTGCCTGGGTTCCACTAACATCAAAAAGAGCAAACACATCCCACAATGGACAGAATGCCAAGGCAGACAACTGCACTGAAAGGAAAAGTGACTCAGACACAAAAGCAGAACATAAACAACTCTACTGAAGTGCCAGGATCTAGTGACCAGGGGACACTTCACTGCAGTGCACTCCAGGACCTCCTCTTCATAAGTCACTACTTTCAAGAGCAAAAGACATAGCTGACTTTCTTAACACACAGAAAAAGACAAAGAGACAAAGATAAAATGAGGAGACAGAGCAATTTATCCCAAATGAAAGAACAGGACAAGGCCACAGCCAGAGATCTAAACAGCACAGATACAAGTATGCCTGATAGATAATTTAAAACAGTGATCATAAGGATACTCACTGGACTTGAGAAGAGCATGAAGACATGAGTGAGACCCTTAACACAGAGATAAAGAATAACATAGCAGAGAGGTCTCAATAAACAAAATGAGAAACATGCTTGATTAGAATGAATAGTAGGATGGAAGAAGAAAATGAACAAATTAATGACCTAGGAGAAAGTGTAATGGAAAGCAATCCAGTTTCCCTCTCTGAATAAGAGAGAGGGAAAAAAAATTACACAAAATGAGAATCGGCTAAGGGAACTCAATCACTCCAACAAATGTAATAACATTCATATTATAAGAGTCCCAGAAGAAGAAGAGAAAGAAAGGGGGACAGAACATTTATTTGAAGAAACAAGAGCTGAAAATTTCCCTAATCTGGGAAAGGAAACAGATATCTAGATCCAGGAGGCACAGAGAATTCCCATCAAAATCAACAAAAGCAGGCCAACAAAAGGACATATTGTAATTAAATGTGCAAAATATAGTGATAAAGAAAAAAAAAACATGTAAAGCAGAAAAAAAAAAAGATGTCAGTAATATATGAGGGGAAACCCACAAAGCTAGCAGGAGATTTTTCAGAAGAAACTTTCCAAGCCAAAAGGGAAAGGCATGATATATTTAAAGTTCTAAATAGCAAAAATCTGCAGCCAAGAATACACTATCCAGCGAGGCTATCATTCATACTAGAAGGAGAGATAAACAACTCCCAAGACAAACAAAAACTAAAGGAGTTCAAGACCACTATGCCAGCCATGGAAGAAATATTAAAGGGGACTCTAGTGGATAGCAAATATCAAAATTGACAATATAAAGGTAAGAAACACAAAATCAATAAAAATGAAAATTTCTGTAAAAAAATCAAAGAACTCACAAAATAAAAGGATATAAAATATAATAACATATATCTGAAATGTGGGGAGGAAAGGAGAAAAGAAAGGGTTCAAACTTAAATCACCATCAACTTAATATAGACTACTCTATGCAGAAGATGTAACATACAAAGCTAATGGTAGCCATATATTGAAAATCACTAATAAACATGTGAATAATAAAGAGAAAGAAATCCAAATGTGTCCCTAAAGAAAATCAGCAAACCATGGAAGAGGGAAAGGCAAGAAAGGATCAGAGAAAATCTTCAGAAACAACCCCAAAACAAGTAATGAAATGGCAATAAATACATATGTACCAATAATTACTTTGAATATACATGGACTAAAAACATCAATCAAAAGATATAGGGTGACAGAATGGATTAAAAAAACCCTACAAGACCCATCTATACATTGCCCAAAAATGACTCATTTTAGGCCTAATGACACCTGAAGATTGAAAATGAGAGCATGAAGAAACATCTATCATGTAAATGAATGTCAAAAGAACGCTGGAGTAGCAATATTTATATCAGACAAGATGTCCCTAAATAAAGACTGTAACAAGAGACAAAGAAGGACACCACATAATCATAAAGGGGACAATACAACAAGAAGATATAACGATTGTAAATGTTTATGCACCCGACATAGAAGCACTCAAATACATGGAACACTTAATAACAAACAAAGGAACAAATCAATAGTAATACAACAATAGCAGGGGATTTTAACATCAGACTTACATCAATGGATAGATCATCTAAACAGAAAATCAACAGAGAAACAATGGCATTGGATGAAACACTGGACCAGATGGACTTAACAGATATATTCAGAAAATGCAATCTTAATACACCAGAATACACATTCTTTTCAAGTGTACATAGAACATTCACCAGAATAGATCATATATTAAGCCACAAAACCAGACTCAACAGATTCAAGAAGATTGTAGTCATACCACACATATTTTCAGACTACAATGCTATGAAAACAGAAGTCAAACAAACAAACAAAAAATCTGGAAAGACCACGAATATGTGGAGGCTTCCACAAAGTCAGGAAAAAGACAAGGATATCCACTCTCATCACTTTTTTCCAACATAGTAGTGGAAGTCCTAGCCACAGTAATCAAACAACATGAAGAAATAAAAGACATTCAAATTGGTAAAGAATTAGTCAAAATTTCGCTATTTACAGATGACATGATACAATATATAGAAAACCCAAAAGACTCCACCAAAAAAACTACTAGAACTGATACACAAATTCAGTAATGTTGGAGGATACAAAATAAATGTACAGATCTTGGGATGTACCGTATGGTGACTAACATAACATAATAAAAAATTATTATAAAAAAAGGAAAAAAAGAAATGTGTTCCATTTTTATATAGCAATCATGAAGCAGCAGAAAAGGAAATTAAGGAATCAATCCCATTTACAATTGCACCAAAAAACAGTAAGACATCTAGGAATAAAATTAACCAAAGAGGTGAATGAATTGTACTCTGAAAACTATAAAATACTGGTGAAAGAAATTGAAGGTGACACAAAGAAATGGATAGACATTCCATATGCATGGTTTGGAAGAACAATTATTGTTCAAATATCTATACTATCCAATGAAATCTACACATTTAATGCTTTCCCTATCAAAATACCAACAACATTTTTCACAGAACTAGAAAAAATAATTCTGAGATTTGTGTGGAATCACAAAAGACCCCAAGTAGTCAAGGCAACCTTGAAAAAGAAAAGCAAAGCTGGAGGCATCACAATCCAGACTTTAAGTTATATTACAAAGCTGTAGTGATCAAAATAGTATGATACTGGCACAAAAATAGACACATAGATCAATAGAGTAGAATAGAAAACCTAGAAACAAACCCACACTATACAGCCAATTGATCTTGGACAATGCAGGAAAGAATATCCAATGGGGAAAGGACAGTATCTTTAACAAACTTCATCACCAGTATTCAAAAGAAAGAAACTGGACCACATTCTTATACCACATACAAAAATAAATTCAAAATGGATTAAAAACTTAAATGTATTAAAAACCTAAATGTGAGACTTGAAACCATAAAAATCCTAGAAGAGAACACAAGCAGTAACCACTTTGACACGAATCATAGCAGTTTTTTCTAGCTATGTCTCCTGAAGCAAGGGAAACAAAAGCAAAATAAGCTAATTGGGACTACCTCAAAATTAAAAGCTTTTGCACAGTGAAGGAAACAGCCAACAGAACTAAAAGGCAACTGATGGAATGAGAGAAGATATTTTCAAATGAAATATCTGATAAAGCGTTCGTATCCAAAATATATAAAGAACTTACACAATTCAACACCCAAAAAAGCAAATAATCCAATTAAAAATGGACAGAAGACATAAGCAGGCATTTCTCCAAAGAAGACATACGGTGGCCAAAACACATATGAAAAGATGCTCATCATCACTTATCTGCAGGGAAATGCAAATCAAAACTACAATGAGATAATCACCTCACACCTATCAGAATGGCTAACATCAACATCACAAGAAAGAACAGGTGTTAGCCAGATTGTGGAGAAATAGGAACCCTCTTGTACTGTTGGTGGGAATGCAATGTGGTACAGCCACTTTGGAAGACAGTATGGAGGTTCCTCAAAAAGTTAAAATTAGAACTACCCTCCAATCCAGCAATTCCAGTACTGATTACTTACACAAAGAATACAAAAACATTAACTCAAATGGTTACATGCATCCCTAGGTCTATAGCAGCATTATTTATAATAGCCAAATTATGGAAACAGACCAGTGTCCATTGGTAGATGAATGGACAAAGAGGTGGTCTATATACACAATGGAGTATTATTCAGCCATAAAATGAAAGAAAAGTTGCCATTTGCAATGACATGGATGGAAATAGAGTTTATAATGCTAAGTGAAATAATTCTGAGATAGACAAATACCATATGATTTCACTCATATATAGAATTGAAGAAACAAAACAAAGGAGCAAAGGGAAAATAAAAGAGAGAAAGAGAGAGACAAACCAAGAAACAGGCTCTTAATTATAGAGAATAAACTGATGGTTACCACTGGGGAGAGGGTGGAGGTTGGGTTAAATAGGTGATGGGGATTAAGGAGTTCACTTTTCTTAATGAGTAAGGGTGATGTATGGAATTTTTGAACAATTATATTATACGCCTGAAACTAATATAACACTGTATATTAACTAACAGAAATTAAAATAAAAACTTAAAAAATTAATACAAAGAGACAAACTAGGTATTTAGAAAGGGTAGTACAGAGAATTTTATTTATCTTTTCTAAAGCTTTAAAATATTCAAGTGTATTTCTAATACTTTAATAAAATGAAAATTGTTGAAAAATAGCTCACTTATGATTTAATTTACATGGAATTCTTAAGATACATATTAATATATAACAACAGAAAGTAGATCAGTGTTTACCCAGAGACAGGAGTGAAGTTAAATATGAATTAAAAAGGGGCACAAGGAACTTTTGGAGTTATCAAAATGTTTGTTATATTAATTTGGGTGATGGAACCACTGGTGTATATATTTCCCATAATTTGTCAGATTGTTCATTTAAATATGTGCAATTTATTGCACTTCAATTACACTTAAAGTTGAAAACAAATGATGTTGTGAAAAATCACGTTAGTGTACTTTTTTGCTTCTGGTTAGTGGTAATAGAAAATATATATCTATCCATTCTAACTAATGCAACAAATGTAACAGAATTGGGGACTATATCTTTGTATATCTGAGAGTCCTTTTTAAGTTAATAAAATCACACAGGCTGTGGGCAATAAGAATGAGCAATCTGAAGTTTTTTTTCATATTAAGAACACTTTGCAAAAGGACTGTATAAGTGGTAGTGGGGCATTTAGACACTATGTGCTTAACACAATAGATGCTCTGTCATAGAGAAATATACACCATTCTTGTTATAAGAAAGCTGGAAAATAGACATCAAAAGAATTGCATCATGGATAGAAATAGTTGTCTTTTTACAATTTTATGGTTACTCAAGACAAAGATCTTTCAAAAAACATACTTTAATTATTGCATCAGCTTCACTGAAAAAAAAACACATCACAGCTAGTCAAATGATACAGAAGATAATAAATATAACCTATATCTATACATGACCTTTGTTCGGGTTTCTTCACAGTATTGAGATTGAAAAGATTGAAGCAAGACAAAGGTTGTTATACCTCCCAAATTCTGGGTATTTGACTTCCAAAATGTGGTGTGTTTTCAGTTCTGAATCCTATTGTAAGGTTTATTAGAATGTACCATAAAATATGCTTCAAAATAACCTGAGAATGTATGGAAGGATATATGTGAATAGATGAAATAAAACTGGTGATTAGTAAGTGTTTTTTTGCCAGATGATGAGTATGGGGGTTTTCTTCATGTCATTACTCTTTTGGATATGTTTGAAATTTTAATAAGACAAAGAAAGAAAACAAACAAACAAAAAAGCATAAAAAGAAAAATGCTCTAAGGTAAATATATATATATATATATATATATTATATATATGTCAATATATATATATATGAATGCATTTTAGTTACTGACTACCTTGTTTAAAGACAGTGAAACTGTAAGTAAACCACAACTTAGGCCCATAAAATCATAACATCTTAAGTGCAAAAGAGATATTATGTACACTGGCATAAATAGGAAATAGGTACCTGAATTGGTATTCATTTATTCATTCATTCATTTAATCCTATGTTTTAGCACTGGGGAAGTACCTAGAAATTCAAGAAACAAAACAATGAATCTGGAACACTACATCAAAAACTAATGATGTGCTGTATGGTGACTAATATAACATAATAAAAAAAATTCTTCAGGGGCGCCTGGGTGGCGCAGTCATTAAGCGGCTGCCTTCAGCTCAGGGCATGATCCCAGCATTCTGGGATCGAGCCCCACATCAGGCTTTTCTGCTGGGAGCCTGCTTCTTCCTCTCCCACTACCCCTGCTTGTGTTCCCTCTCTCGCTGGCTGTCTCTGACAAATAAATAAATAAAATCTTTAAAAAAAATTCTACTTCAAAGTATCTAACATTTTACTGGAAGTCACAGAAAAAAAAAACAGATAGTAATCAGAGTGTCAGAGTTCATCCATGAAGAAAAATAAAGGTGGTTTAAAAATAGAGAATGATAGAGGCCTAGGAGTTTTGGGGAAGTGGGATCAGGTGCCATTTTAGATAAGAAAGGTAAGATAAGTCTTCTCTGAGATGGGGAAGGAAGTTAACAGGACACATTCTATTGAAGGTTGTTTGATAAAAGCTAGTAAAGGTCAGTATATTATTCAACTCTGTACCTTTTCCTTTAGAGTAATTCAAGTAGAAATAAATGCAAGAAGAGAGTTGTATGCAAAATAAAGAGTAAACATGAGAAAACAAAAATTACAAAATAAAACTGAAAGCGTGTGCTGTAATTGAAATTGAACTACATCATTGATATGGGTATCCTATACAACGTGTGTGGCAAAAGGGCTTCTAAGGTTTTTATTGCACACTAACTTATCCCACTGAGCTTCCTTCTACATTGGCCCCCAATCACAACACAGTAGAATGCACACATTGGCTACAATATTCTCTTGTCTTTGGGTCAAAAATAGAAAGAGAAAGTTTTATATATCTAAATTGCACAGATTACTGTAAAGTTTGTCTACTGATAGCCTTCTCATGAAGAGCTAAAAAAAACTTTGCACTTTCTGGCAATGGGAAGCAGTGAAAATGTGAATAGTGTACTAAGAGTAAATGTTTTTTAATGATTTTATTTATATATTCAAAAGAGAGAGAACAAATAGAACAAGAGAGAGAGCATGAGAAGAGGGGGGAGGGGAAGGGGCAGAGGAAGAGGGAGAAGCAGGCTCCCAGCTGACCAGGGAGCCCATGTGGTGCTCTATCCCAGGACCCTGGGGTCCTGACCTGAGCCAAAGGCTACTACTTAACTGAGCCACACAGGCACCCCAAGAGTAAACATTTTTAAATATTAAAGATGTGGGATGAGCACTGGGTATTATATGCAACTAATGAATTGTTGAACACTACAACAAAAACTTATGGTGTACTATATGCTAACTGAACATAATTTAAAAAACATAAATATTAAAGATGTATATTTTTTTAATTGGGTCCACTCTGTTCACGGAAAGTATTATTTATTTTGTAGAATGTTAAAGAAGTCAATATTTACATGTATACCTCAAATAATATTTTATTCTATAAATTTTATTTTCTTTTAATTCTAGTGTAGTTTACATGCAGTTTTATATTAGTTTCAGGTATATAATATAGTGATTCGACAATTTCATATATTACTCAATGCTCATCAAGTTAAGTGTACTCTTAATCCCCTTTATGTATTTCACCTATCCCCCACGCTTTTTTAGCATAAAATCTCTCAAGACAAAAAAAAAAATACTGAATATTTATGCTGGTTTTCTCTGTAATGATTGGTATAGAATAAATTAATAAAATAATTATCTAGAAGTTAAAAGAGAGAAAGAGAGAGAGAATCTAGATGAAATAATTATTCAATCATTCTACACTGTTGATAATTTCCTAAATTTTTAATCTGGAAGAAAATTCACATCCTTTTTACAAAAGCAATGCTGTTCTTTGGGTGGTTTTAAAATTTTATCATGCTGATAATGCCAACTTTCTTCATAATAAAGAAGCCATGCATGTAACTTCACAATTTTTATATGCATGGTCTCCTGCAGCTGGCTCACACTGGCTCAAGAAAGTTGACTGTACATATTTCAGAGAGCTGGCTCACTAGCATGCCACTGGTTATATAGCAACTGCAGTGGTGTACTGGTAAGTGTTTAACAACTGGCTTTCTTGGGGATAAAAGTTTTCATTTATACTATTTGTCAATATCGATGGTATATATACTTCCACCAGATCAATTTCATGTTACCAAAGTAATATTACAGAAGGTGGAGTTGGGAATAGAAGCACAAAATCAGTACTTGAAAGCCTGAATGGGTTGGCTCCAGCACACAATTAAAATGTACTCATCACAAACCTTTCTCTCTGACACTACAGTCAATTTTAGTGCTACATGATGGAAACAATAGGGGAGAGAAATCTATCATTCTTAACTGTAGCAAGGAAGGGAGAAGAAAAGACTAGTGTGTTTCCTTACATAGGTTAAGAATATTGTCCTATATGTAATAAAACACCTACTCTTCCATTATGTAGGTGTTTAGATTCTCACTTTAGTATGTTAGGATAATATTGTTTCAATCTTTCTAGGATTTGGGATCATGAATACTATTGAGAAAAATGTAGAAGATGTAATTTAAGCAAGAGAACTTACACTAAAATGGTAATGATAGACAACATGTTGCAATAGATTTAAATATAGAAAGCCAAAGGAGCTTGTCTTAGATTAGTGGTTCTTAAAGTGTGGACCCCAGACCAGCAGTAAGAACTTGTTAAAAATGCAAATATTTGAGTTCTATCATAGACCTGTTGAATAGTAAACTCTGGGGTTAAAGTCCGGTTATCTGGCTTTTAACAAGCTCTCCAAGTGGTTCTGATGCATGCTTAAGTTTGAGAATTGCTGTTTTAAATGGAAAGAAGATTGAGTGTACAGAGGTTGTAAGTGATCACATGGTCATGGATGGTTTATTCCCTTTGTTTTGTTCAAAATGAAAACATGAATTTATTATTATGATTATAAAAAAGGAGGGGGAGTCAGAAAGAGAAATCAGATATTGACAGGACAGCATATTAGAAGAGACTAAATTGATTGGATCAAGCAGGGAAATGTGACTTCAAATGTGTGATTACCTCTTTTTTTTTTTTAAGACAAGGGAAGGAGGGTGTGGGAAAGAAAGGAGAGAGAAAAGATGCAGTTCTGATTTATTTGTAGGAGGATGAGGGGAAAATAATAAATTATAGTTTGTCTCTGGTCTGTGAAGAAGAGCAAGTTTATCTCATGAGAGTGAGAAAAGAAGGGATTTATAAAAAGTAGTTTTGAAATTGGTCTTTTGCTATGTGGGAGGTATTTGTATAGGGACATAAAATAAAATTTTAACAAGAAGTCCTAAGGGCTCAAATGGTTTTCCTCTGTTCTCACAGATATATTTTACAGAAGAAATTCTGGATAAGGTGTTGAATTGAGCCAGATTTGTAACACAGATGTAAAAGAATAAGTGGGTAGTGAATTGAGTTGCATTTAATCACAAAAAATAAATAAATATTTCTGGAAATGATGCAATTTCAACTAGAAAATAAATGACTAGTGAAAAAAAGTACATCCTTTGCATTCAAACTCCATAATGGCTTCAGAAAGGGAAAATATTAGATATGTTACTGATAAACATGGATCAATGAACTGAATGTAATCACTTATGAATGTCTTTTAAAATTTTTGCAAATACATCTGTATATTACCAAAAATAAATAAATAAAAACAAGCATTAAATCTTTCAGCACTGGGGCACCTGGGTGGCTCAGTCGTTAAGCGTCTGCCTTCGGCTCAGGGCGTGATCCCGGCGTTCTGGGATCGAGCCCCATGTCAGTCTCCTTTGCTGGGAGCCTGCTTCTTCCTCTCCCACTCCCCCTGCTGTGTTCCCTCTCTCGCTGGCTGTCTCTCTCTCTGTCAAATAAATAAATAAAATCTTTAAAAAAAAACTTTCAGCACTAATAAGAATAGGCAAAGAATATCACACCAGCTCAAAATTAAATATTTATGTTTACTTGAGCACTTTAGTCTCTGTTTATCAATATTTCATCAATATTAAGACTGTGAGTCTGTGGAGCAATGATTAAGAAGTAAAGTGGGGTCACCGTAATGTAAAAATGGGGTAAATGGCTATAATTTTCATAAGATATGATGGATTCTGAAGGGTCCCATTGCCTAAAATAATTTTCCCACTTTGCCTGTAGCTGAAATTTATGTTCATTTTACTTCAATAATTTAAGATATTATTGTTATAAGACCTAAATATGAATAAATGAGAATTCTGAAAAAGGCTTACAAGTGTATGAACCTAACTAACTAATAGTCGTTAAGAATACCAGCACATATTATCTTATCAAAAAACATTCAGGGGCGCCTGGGTGGCACAGTTGTTAAGCATCTGCCTTTGGCTCAGGGCGTAATCCCGGCATTCTGGGATCAAGCCCCACATCAGGCTTCTCCGCTAGGAGCCTGCTTCTTCCTCTCCCACTCCCCCTGCTTGTGTTCCCTCTCTCGCTCGCTGTCTCTCTCTGTCAAAATAAATAAATAAAATCTTTAAAAAAAAAACAAAAAAAAACCATTCAAACTAGGGTATAAACGACAACAATTTTGAGAGGGATGAAAGTAAGAAAAGCTCAGAATACAGATCATGGGGCAAGATAATTGGATGAAAAATCAGCCTAGAATTTATTTTACTTATCTGCCAATTGCTAGCTATGTGTCTTTTTATATGCTTCAGTTTCATCATCTGGGGATAATAGCACTTAATAGGATTGTATATTAAGGATTACATGGGAAAATGCATTAAAACTTTGTCGTAATACTTGGCAAATGGTTAGCACTCAACAGTTATCATCATCATCATTACTGTCATCATCATCATCATTATTGTCATCATCATCATCATCATCATCATCATCATCTGTTGTGGTGAATAAAGGGAAGCCCAGGATTTAATAAAGCCATACTTTGTAGATTACAATGAATTGATGATATGATTACTGAAGAGAAACATCATATTGATGCTACATTTTTCATTAAAAAAACCTAGGAGAATAACACTATACATAGAGTAAAAAGATAACCCATGGAATAGGAGGAAATATTTGCAATATATAATGAACTCTTACAACTCAATAACAAAAGACAACATATTTTTAAAAAATGAACAAATAACCTGAAGATATTACTCTGAAAAAATATATATACAAAATGGTCAATAAACACATTTTTGACAACAATGCAACACTGGATCAATATTCAAAAGTCAATTAGTGTAATTTATCATATCAATAAGGAAAAAAGAAAAATCACCGGATTATATCAATAGATTCTGATTTGACAAAATCCAATACCCATTCCATAATAAAATGAATAAAGGAAAATTTCCTCAACAGATAAAGAATATCTACAAAAAAACTTACAGCTAACATCATACTTAATGGTGAGAAACTCAAAGCTTTCTGACTAAGATCAAGTACAAAGCAAGGATTTCCCCTCTCACCATTTCTCTTCAACTTTGTATTAGAAGTCCTAGCTAATGTAATAAGACAAGGAAAGGAAATAAAACATACACAGATTGGGAAGGAAGAAATAAAACTCTCTTTG
The DNA here is from genome assembly GCF_017311325.1 of Ursus maritimus. NCBI lineage: Eukaryota > Metazoa > Chordata > Mammalia > Carnivora > Ursidae > Ursus > Ursus maritimus. The sequence goes on from NW_024423319.1 coordinate 23,607,365, forward strand.
TTCACAGGTTATGTGATTGTCTATGTAGATGATCTGAAAAAAATCAAACCCCAAAACCATCTTGGGACTAATAAGAAATTACAGAAAGGTTTCATAATACAAGATTAACATACAAAGGTCAATCATTTTTCTATGGAACACAATGAACAAGTGAACATTGAAAAAAATTACATTAACATCCCTAAAGATGAAATACTTAGGTATAGATCTAATGAGATGTATACAAGATCTTTTTAAGGAAAACTATAAAAGTCTGGTGAAAGAAATTAAGGAAGAACAAAATATATGGAGAAATATTCCGTGTTCATGCAGAGGAAGAAACAATACTGTCAAGATATTAGTTTCTCCCAACTCGACCCAGAGATTCAATGCAGTGACAATCAAAATCCCATCAAGCTATGTTTCAGCTATCTATGAACTGATTCTAAAGTTTATATAGAGAGGAAAAAGACCTAGAATAATAAACATGATGTTGAAGGAGAAAAGCAAAGTTGGAGGACTGACATTACCTAACTTCAAAACTAACTATAAAGCTACAGTAATCAGAGGTACCTGGGTGGTTCAGTTGGTTAAGTCTCTGACTCTTCATTTCAGCTCATTTCATGATCCCCTGGGCTCCACACTCAGTGGGGAGTCTGCTTGAAGATTCTCTCCTTCTGCCCTTCCTCTCTCTCTAGCTCTCTCTCTCCCTCTCTCAAATAAACAAATAAATCTTTTTTAAAAAAGCTACTGGGATGCCTGGGTGGCTCAGTTGGTTAAGCGTCTGCCTTCAGCTCAGGTCGTAATCCCAGAGTTCTGGGATCGAGTCCTGCATCAGGCTCCTTGCTCAGCCAGGAGCCTGCTTCTCCCTCTGCCTCTGTCCCTTCCCCTGTTTGTGCTCTCTCTCTCTGTCAAATTAAATAAATAAAATCTTAAAAAAATAAAAAATAATGCTACAGTAATCAAACAGTGTGGCATTGGTGGAAGAATAGAAAAATAAATCAATGGAACACAATAGAGAACCCAGAGACAGATCCACAGAAATATAGTCAACTAATATTTGACAAAATACCAAAGCAAAGGAATGTAATGGAGCAAAAAAAAAAAAAGTCTTTTCAACAAATTGTACTGGACCAATGAGACATCCACATACAAAGGGGGAAAAAAATCTTGACATAGACCTTATACCCTTCACAGTAATTAACTCAAAATGGATTACAGATCTAAACTGAAAACTGTAAACTGTAAACTGAAAAAGTATAAAACTCCCAGAAGATAACAGAGAGAACACCTAGGTGACCTTGGGTATGGTGATGATTTTTAGATACAACACCAAAGTCATAATCCATAAAAGAAATAATTAATGACCTGAAGTTTATCAAAATTAAAAACTCTTCTGCAGAAGAAAATTTCAAGAGAATGAGAAAACAAACCACAGACTAGGAGAAGGTATTTGAAAAAGACACATCTGATATAGACTTGTTATTCAAAATATACAAAGAACTCTTAACACTCAACAATAAGAATTCAAACCATCACTTATTTTATAACTGGAAGTTTATAACTTTTAATCCCCTTCATCTCTTTCACCCATTCTTTCACCTGCTCCTTCTAGCAGGCACGTTTGTACTCTGTATTTATGAATCTATTTCTGTTTTTCTGTTGCTCATTTGTGTTGTTTGGGTTTGGGTTTCACATATAAAAGAAATCATATGATATTTATCTTTCTCTGTCTGACATTTCATTTAGCATAATACCATCTAGATCCATTCATCTTGTCACAAATGGCAAGATTTCATTCTTTTTTATGGCTGAGTAATATTTCAATGTATATTTATACTACATTCTCTTTATCCATTTATCTTCTTTATCCATTCATGGACACTTAGATTGTTTCCATATCTTGGCTATTATAAATAATGCTTTAATAAGCATAGAGGTGCATATATTTTTTCTTCTTTTTAATATTTTATTTATTTATTTATTTGTTTATTTATTTATTTGAGAGAGACAGAGAGAGAGTGGGGGGAGAGGAAGAGGGAGAGGAAGAGGGAGAGAATCTCAAGCACACTTGGTGCTGAGTACAGAGCCTGACTTGCAGCTCAATTTCATGAGCCTGAGATCATGACCTGAGCTGAAAGCAAGAGTTGGACACTTAAGTGACTGAGCCACACAGGCAACCCACATATATCTTTTCAATTTTTTTTTTTGCTTTCTTTGGTGAAATGCCCAGCGGTGTAATTACTGGATCATATGGCATTAAAAACTGGGCCAAAAACTTTAACAGACACCTGACCAAAGAAGATATACAAATGGCAAAAGAAGATACACAAGTGGCAAATAAGAATATGAAAAGATGCTCCACATCATATGTTATCATTGAAATGCAAATTAAAGCAATGAGATATCACTCCATACTTATTAGAAAGGCCAAAATCCAGAATACTGAAAACACCAAATGCTGAAGAAGATGTGGAACAATAAGAGATTTCATTAATTTCTGGTGGGCATGCAAAATGGTATAGCCACTTTGGAACACAGTTTGACAGTTTGTTATAAAACTGAACATACTCCTGCCATATGATCTAGTAATCACACTCTTTTGTATTTACCAAGAATATTTGAGCCTTTATGCATGAATATTTATGACAAATGTATTCATAATTACGAAAACTTGTAAGCAACCAAGATGTCCCTTAGTAGGCAAATGGATAAATAAACTGGTGCTTCCAGACAATGGAATATTGCTCAGTGCTAAAAAAAAAATGAGTCATCAACCCATGAAAAGGCATTGAGGAATGTTAAATGCACATTAAAACACTTAAAAAAGCCAATCTGAAAATCTGCATACCATATGATTCCAACTATATGACATTCTGAAAAAAGGCAAATATATGGAGAAGGTAAAAAGATCAGTGGTTTCTGGGAAACAAACTGAGGGCTTCAGAGGGGAAGGGGGTAGGGGAATGGGATAGGCTGGTGATGGGTATTAAGGAGGGCACATATTACACAGTGCACTGGGTGTTATGTGCAAGTAATGAATCGTGGAACTTTACATCAAAAACTAGGGATGTACTGTATGGTGACTAACATAATAAATAAATAAATAAATAAATAAATAAATAAATAAATAAATAAATAAAAGTTCAGTGGTTGATGGGGGAGGGAGGTGAGAGAAAGATGAATAGGCAAAGCACAGAGCATTCTTAGGGCAGTGAAAATACTCTGTATTACAATGATTAGATTATGTCATTACACTTTTGTCCAAACTCATACAATGTATCACAGCAAGAGTAAGCCATAATGAAAACAATGGACTTTGGGTGATTATGATGTGTCAATGTAGGTTGATCAGTTTAACAAATGTACCACTCTGGAGGGGTATGTTGATAATGGGGGAAGGTTATATGTGGGGGGAAGTATATGGGAAATCTCTGTACTTTCCCCACAATTTTTCTGTGAACATAAAAATGCTCTAGGAAATAAAGTCTTACTTGAAAAAATATGTGATAGTATATGCTGGCTAGGATGCAAACAAACAAGAAAAAACAAACAAAACAAAAACAAAAACTACAGCCCTCATACACTCTTCATGGAAATGTAAAATGTTGGGAGTTACTTTGAAGAACAGACTATCAGTCTTTCAAATGATTGTACATAGAGTTACTATATTACTTAGAAATTCTACTCCTACATATAAACCTAAGGGAAATCAAAATGTATGTCCACACAGAGACTTATACATGAATGTTTATAGTAGCATTAATCATAATAGACAAAAGGTGGACACAACCCAAATGTCTGTTACAGTTGGATGGATAAAAAGATATTATATCCATAAAATCAATATTATTCAGTCCTAAGAAGGAATGAAGTGTTATTGGATTCTACAACATGTATAAACCTTGAAACCATGTTGAGTCAAAGAAGCTAGTAAAAAAAAAATATATTGTATGATTCCATTTGTATAAGTCTAAAACAGGGTTAGCTATACAGAGTGTAGAAGTGGTTGCTTAGAGATGGTGAGAGGAATAAAGGGATATGAAGGTAATAGTAAAAGAGTTTGGGCTTTCTTTTTAAGCTGATAAAACTGTTCTAAAATTGGCTGCGGTTGAGCATATCTGTGAATAGACTAAAAATCACTGAACTGTACAATAAACAGACAAATTTTATTATATGTGAATTATATCTCAATAAAAAGAAGTTAGTACATGGAATGCAGAGAATGATCTACCCATGAAATAGTCATTAAATGTATTTAAAATTATTATTATTATTATTGCTATTATCCTTCAATAGGAGACATAAATCATCTGGAAGTAAGGTTTAGTTTTGCCTAAATTAAAATCCATTTTTGCATATCTTTGCTTAAAGAAAATAAAGCTAAATTCCTCTTAAAAAGGAGGATGGAGAGAGAGGAGTTAAGACAGCGGAGGAGTAAGGGACCCCTTTTTCAGCTGGTCCCCTGAGTCGAGCTGGATAGGTACCAGACCATCCTGAACATTGATGGAATCAGCCTGAGACACAGGAAGATACATCTGGATCTCTACAAATGAACATCTCCAGTGATGAGTATTGAGGTACGAAGCGGGGAGCCATGAAACCGCGCACAGATACTGGAAGATAAATGGAAGCGGGAGGGAGCCGCCATATTCGGGTGCTGGGAAGCGGTAGTCACCTGCACTGGGGAGCGGGCAGACTCGAGGACCAGCACCCGAGAGAGAGCAGACTGAGACCGTGAGCCAGGGAATGAACGCGACCAGACTGAAATGGAGCTCCGGAGCACGAGGGGGCAGCTGGCAGCTGGCAGTTGGTGGTGTTAGAAATACAAAGGACAGAGACAAGCCGGCCCTGGAAGTGAGGGCTGGGACGCCCGTTGTGGGGCGCACATCCCGGGACGCTGTAGGGTTTAGCAGCACCAACAGAAACACAGTTAAAGTGGCCAGAGGGGCCCAGTGGAGAACTGTCTGTGATCCCTCTCTTATGAGACAGAGGCTGAGATTCGGCTACTGCTGCTCTGACTCTCAGAAGAGGCACAGCAAACCACCAGGGAAAGCCGCCAGAGAACAAAAGCCTGGAAATACCGGCTCACAGTGTGACCATCCCCATTTCCCCCACACAGGGGACAGGGAGACTCTACCGAAACAGGGTTGCCTGAGTATCAGCGCGGCAGGCCCCTCCCCCAGAAGGCAGGCTGAAAAAATCAAGAAGCCCACATCCCTAAGGTCCCTATAAAACAAGAGCACACTGCCAGGGTCCTGGTCAATAATTTGGGCTCTGGACAACCCCGCAACCTCTCCTCATCAGAATGACCAGAAGGAGAAATCTCCCCCAGCAAAGAAAAGACAATGAGTTTGTGGCCTCTGCCACAGAACTAATGGACATGGATATAACCACATTATCAGAAATGGAGTTCAGAGTAACAATGGTCAAGATGATGTGTAGACTTGAAAAAAGTATTAATGAAAATGTTAATTAGAATATAGAATCTCTAAGGGCATAAAAGAGAGCAAATCAGGCAGAAATTAAACATTCTATGAACCAAAAGCAGTCAAACCTAGAGGCTCTGACGGCAAGGGTGAATGAGGCAGAAGAACATATCAGCAAATTGGAGGATGGGATAGTAGAAGAGAAAGCTAAAATAGAAAATTGGCTCAAAAAATCCAATCTCAAGAATGTAGGTTACGGGAGATTACTGACTCAATGAAACGTCCCAATGTCAGAATCATTGGCATCCCCGAGGGAGTGGGGAAAAACAGAGGTCTAGAAGAGATATTTGAATAAATTGTAGCTGAAAACTTCCCTAACCTAGCAAAGGAAACAAGCATTCATGTCCAAGACGCAGAGAGGACCCCTCCCAAGCTCAACAACAACAAACCTACGCCACGTCACGTCATAGTGCAATTCGCAAATATTAGAACCAAGGATGCAGTATTGAAAGTGGCCAGGGCAAAGAAATTTCTCACGTATCAAGGCAAAGGTATCAGAATTACATCAGACCTGTCTACACAGACCTGGAATGAGAGAAAGGGTTGGGGGGGCATTTTTAAAGCTCTTTCAGAGAAAAACATGCAGCCAAGGATCCTTTATTCAGCAAGGCTGTCATTCAGAATTGATGGAGAGATAAAGACCTTCCAGAATCACCAGTCATTGACAAATTTCATAACCACAAAACCAGCCCTACAGGAGATATTAAGGGGGGTTCTATAAAAGTAAAAAGGCCCCAAGAGTGATACAGAAGAGAAAGTCACAATCTATAGAAACAAAGACTTTACAGGCAACATGGCATTATTAAAATCATATCCCTCAATAATCACTCTCAATGTCAATGGCCTAAATGCTCCCATAAAATGACAGAGGGTTGTAGATTGGATAAAAAGACATGACCCATCCATTTGCTGTCTGCAAGAGACTCATTTTGAACCTTAAGATACATTCAGACTGAAAGTAAAGGGATGGAATACCATCTTTCACGCCAATGGACCTCAAAAGAAAGCTGGGGTAGCAATTCTCATATCAGACAGATTGGATTTTAAACTAAAGACTAAAGTTAGAGACACAGAAGGGCACTATCTTATTCTTAAAGGATGTATCCAACAAGTGGATATGACAATTATAAATATATATGCCCCCAACAGGGGAGCAGCAAGATACACAAGCCAACTCTTAACCACAATAAAGAGACATATAGATAAAAATACATTAATAGTAGGGGACCTCAACACTCCACTATCAGAAATAGACAGAGCACCCATGCAGAAAATCGACAAAGAAAGAAGAGCTTTGAATGTCATATTCGACGAGTTGGACCTCATAGATATATATATAGAACACTACACCCCAGAACCAAAGAATACTCATTCTATTCTAATACCCATGGAACATTCTCAAGAATAGACCATGTTCTGGGTCACAAAACAGGTCTCAACTGATACCAAAAGACTGAAATTATTCCCTGTATATTCTCAGACCACAGTGCTTTGAAATTGGAACTCAACCACAAGGAAAAATTTGGAAGAAACGCAAACACTTGGAAACTAAGAACCATCCTGCTCAAGAACGATTCAATAAACCAGGAAATCAAAAATCAATTTAAACAATTTATGGAGACCAACGAGAATGAAAACACAATGCTCCAAACACTATGGGACACTGCAAAGGCAGTCCTAAGGGGAAAATGCATAGCCATCCAAGCCTCACTCAGATAAAAAAATCTAAAATTCAGTTTTTATATTCTCACCTCAAAAAGCTGGAACAGGAACAGAGGAACAGACCTAATCCATGTACAAGAAAGCGGTTGATCAAGATTAGAGCAGAGATCAATGAATTAGAAACCAGGAACACAGTAGAGCAGATCAACAGAACTAGAAGCTGGTTCTTTGAAAGAGTAAACAAAATTGACAAACCACTGGCAAGACTTATCCAAACGAATAGAGAAAGGACCAAATTAACAACACTATGAATGAAAAGGGAGAAGTCACAATCAACACCAATGAAATTGGAAGGATTATTAGAAACTTTTATCAACAGCTATATGCCAATAAATTAATCAATCTGGAAGAGATGGAGGCCTTCCTGGAAACCTATAAACTACCAAGACTGAAACACGAAGAAATTGATTTTTTAAACAGGCCAATTAATTATGAAGTGATTGAAACAGTGATAAAAAAAACCTTCCAAAAAACAAAACATCAGGACCGGATGGTTTTCCCGGGGAATTCTACCAAACATTCAAAGAAGAAATAATACCTATTCTCCTAAAGCTATTTCAAAAAATAGAAACAGAAGGAAAGCTACCAAACTCATTCTATGAGCCCAATATTACCTTGATCCCCAAACCAGGCAAAGACCCCATCAAAAAGGAGAATTACAGACCAATTTCCCTAATGAATATGGACGCCAAAATTCTCAACAAGATCCTTGCTAATAGAATCCAAACTTACATTACAAGGATTATCCATCATGACCAAGTAGGATTCATCCCTGGGATGCAAGGGTGGTTCAACATTATGGAAATCTATGTCATCATAGATTTTATCAGAAGAAGAAAAAGCCAAAAAAATCATGATTCTCTCAGCCTACTGGATGCAGAAAAAGCATTTGACAAAATACAGCATCCTTTCCTGATTAAAACCCTTCAGAGTGTAGGGATGGGGTACATTCACTCAATCTCATAAAAACCATCTGTAATACAATAAATCATTTTCTTCTAGAGGCTTAAAAGCCTGCCTTGAGATCAAGAACATAACAAGGATGCCCACTCTCACCATTATTATTCAAGCATAATGCACTAGAAGTCAACTTGCAACAGCAATCAGACAACAAAAAGGTATAAAAGGTATCAAATCGGAAAAGAAGAAGTCAAACTGTCTCTCTCTTCGTAGATGACATGACACTCTATTTGGAAAACCCAGAGCGAATCACTCCCAAACTATTAGAGTTGCATGATAATTCAGTAATGTGTGGTGGATACAAAATCAATGCTCAGAAATCCAGTTGCATTTCTATGCCACGAATAATGGGAACCAGAAAGAAATTAGGGAGTCCATCACACAATAGCAAGCAAAATCATACGTTACCCACAGATTAATTTAACCAGAGACATAAAGTGTCTATATTCTAGAAACTACAAATCACTGCATTAGAAAGACATTGTTGAAAAGACACAAAAGATGGAAAAAGCTATTCCATGCTCATGGATCAGAAGAATTAACATAGTTAAAATGTCCATGCTACCCAGAGCAATCTACACTTTCAATGCTATCCCGATCAAAATACCAATGACATTTTTCAAAGAACTGGAACAAATAGTCCTTAAATTTGTATGGAACAGAAAAGGCCCCAAATTGCCAAGAAATTATTACCAGAAAGGAAAAACAAAGCTGGGGCATCCTGTGCCAATTCAAGCTGTACTACAAAGCTGCAATCACAAAGACAGCATGGTAGTGGCACAAAAACAGACACATAGACCAATGGAACAGAATAGAGAACCCAGAAATGGGCCCTCGGCTCCTTGAGCAACTAATCTTTGACAAAGCAGGAAAAAACATCCAGGGGAAAAAAGACAGTCTCTTCAATAAATGGTGCTGGATAAATTGGACAACTACATGCAAAAGAATGAGAAACTTGACAACTCTCTCACACCATACACAAAGATAAACTCAAATGGGATGAAAGACCTTGATGTGAGACAGAGATCCATCAAAATCCTGGTGAGAACATAGGCAGCAACTACTCTCGACATCGGCCACAGCAACCTTTTTCATGACACATCTCAAAGCAAAGAGAAACAAAAGATAAACTGAAGTTGTGGGACTTCATCAAGATAAAAACTTCTACTGTAAGGAAACAGTCAAAAAACTAAGAGGCGACCCACGGAATGGGGGAATATATTTGCAAATGACACTACAGATAAAAGACTGGTATCCAAAATCTACAAAGAACTTCTCAAACTCAATATGCAAGAAACAAATAAACAAATCATAAAATTGGCAGAAGATATGAACAGACACTTTTCCAATGAAGACGTACAAATGGCTAACAGACACATGCAAAAATGTTCAACATCATTAGCCATCAGGGAAATTCAAATCAAAACCACACTCAGATACCACCTTACACCAGTTAGAATGGCAAAAATTGACAAGGCAAGAAACAACAATTGTTGGAGAGGATGTGGAGAAAGGGGATCCCTCCTACATTGTTGGTGGGAATGCAAGTTGGTACAACCACTCTGGAAAACATTGTGGAGGTCCCTTAAAAAGTTAAAAATTGAGCTACCCTATCATCCAGCCATTGCACTACTGGTTATTTACCCCAAAGATACAGACATAGTGGAAAGAAGGGTCATATGGACTCCAATGTTCATAGCAGCTTTGTCCACAATAGCTAAATCATGGAAGGAGCTGAGATGCCCTTCAACAGATTACTGTATTAAGAAGTTGTGGTCCATATATACAATGGAATATTACTCAGCTATCAAAAAGAATGATTTCTCAACATTTGCTGCAACATGGGCGGCACTGGAGGAGATAATGCTAAGTGAAAAGAGTCAAGCAGAGAAAGACAATTATCATATGGTTTCTCTCATCTATGGAACATAAGAACTAGGAAGATCAGTAGGAGAAGAAAGGGATAATGAAAGGGGGGGTAATCAGAAGGGGGAATGAAGCATGAGAGACTATGGACTCTGAGAAACAAACTGAGGGCTTCATAGGTGAAGGGGTGGGGGAATGGGATAGACTGGTGATGGGTAGTAAGGAGGGCATGTATTGCATGGTGCACTGGGTGTTATACGCAACTAATGAATCATCGAACTTTACATAAAAAACCAGGGATCTACTGTATGGTGACTAACATAAGAAAAAAACTTTAAAAAAATAGAAATCTAAAAAAAAAAAAGGAGGATTCCTTATGTTCCCTCCATTCATACTTCATCCTTTCATTTTAATATACTACAACTAAAGGTTGTGATTTTCTACATATTAAAGATCATATTGCCTCTAAAGCCATTCTACATAAATCAGCAAGAAATAATTTTACATATATCAGAAATGAGTGGTACAAAATTATTCTTATAGTCTCCACACTCAAGGATAGAGTTCAAAACAAGTTCTAGCTGGATCATTTCCCAAATGGGATTTGAGAGGCTGTTGTCTCTGTAGGAGTGCATTCAGTAGAGTTGAATTATTCATAAATTTTATGCCCACACCTGTACTATGCACAGTCTTAGAAAGATTAAATCTGAGATTAAAAAACTCTGAAATAATAGAGGTTAAATATACACCTCCTCTTCCTCAATGGAGAAATTACTGGAAACAGAAAAAGAGAGCAGATTTACACATGTTAACTACAGAGCAATTTACACACACACACACACACACGCACACACACACACACACCTGCCTCTTTAGCTTTAGTTTCTGATGAAGAAATTTATTTATTCAACAAACAGTAAATGGAAATATATACTAGGCTAGGCACTGACTATGCTTTAGTTACTTATATTACTTTAGCTATCTCCTCTTTGATGGTAGGGAAAAGAGAGTTATTTAAAGGAAGAAGGAAGCTTGTTTAGTAGTTATATATGAATTAGGAATTACCCTGAAAATAACTCTGATACAAATTGATACATTATCCACTATTTCCATATGCTATGGCCACTTTAAATCAGTTTTTGTAGGTGTAAGTTTATGTTTGGGTTAAATGTCATAGTGCCATAATTTAATTCCATAATTCCATAATATTATTTATGTTCCTACTCCATGAGTGCAAACTTTAAACAGTTGTTAAATACATTCAATATCTTT
>NW_024423319.1:23618662-23621150 GCF_017311325.1 Ursus maritimus
CCAAGGAAACAGTCCAAAAAACTAAGAGGCAGCCCACGGAATGGGGGAATATATTTGCAAATGACACTACAGATAAAAGACTGGTATCCAAAATCTACAAAGAACTTCTCAAACTCAATATGCAAGAAACAAATAAACAAATCATAAAATTGGCAGAAGATATGAACAGACACTTTTCCAATGAAGACGTACAAATGGCTAACAGACACATGCAAAAATGTTCAACATCATTAGCCATCAGGGAAATTCAAATCAAAACCACACTCAGATACCACCTTACACCAGTTAGAATGGCAAAAATTGACAAGGCAAGAAACAACAATTGTTGGAGAGGATGTGGAGAAAGGGGATCCCTCCTACATTGTTGGTGGGAATGCAAGTTGGTACAACCACTCTGGAAAACATTGTGGAGGTCCCTTAAAAAGTTAAAAATTGAGCTACCCTATCATCCAGCCATTGCACTACTGGTTATTTACCCCAAAGATACAGACATAGTGGAAAGAAGGGTCATATGGACTCCAATGTTCATAGCAGCTTTGTCCACAATAGCTAAATCATGGAAGGAGCTGAGATGCCCTTCAACAGATTACTGTATTAAGAAGTTGTGGTCCATATATACAATGGAATATTACTCAGCTATCAAAAAGAATGATTTCTCAACATTTGCTGCAACATGGGCGGCACTGGAGGAGATAATGCTAAGTGAAAAGAGTCAAGCAGAGAAAGACAATTATCATATGGTTTCTCTCATCTATGGAACATAAGAACTAGGAAGATCAGTAGGAGAAGAAAGGGATAATGAAAGGGGGGGTAATCAGAAGGGGGAATGAAGCATGAGAGACTATGGACTCTGAGAAACAAACTGAGGGCTTCATAGGTGAAGGGGTGGGGGAATGGGATAGACTGGTGATGGGTAGTAAGGAGGGCATGTATTGCATGGTGCACTGGGTGTTATACGCAACTAATGAATCATCGAACTTTACATAAAAAACCAGGGATCTACTGTATGGTGACTAACATAAGAAAAAAACTTTAAAAAAATAGAAATCTAAAAAAAAAAAAGGAGGATTCCTTATGTTCCCTCCATTCATACTTCATCCTTTCATTTTAATATACTACAACTAAAGGTTGTGATTTTCTACATATTAAAGATCATATTGCCTCTAAAGCCATTCTACATAAATCAGCAAGAAATAATTTTACATATATCAGAAATGAGTGGTACAAAATTATTCTTATAGTCTCCACACTCAAGGATAGAGTTCAAAACAAGTTCTAGCTGGATCATTTCCCAAATGGGATTTGAGAGGCTGTTGTCTCTGTAGGAGTGCATTCAGTAGAGTTGAATTATTCATAAATTTTATGCCCACACCTGTACTATGCACAGTCTTAGAAAGATTAAATCTGAGATTAAAAAACTCTGAAATAATAGAGGTTAAATATACACCTCCTCTTCCTCAATGGAGAAATTACTGGAAACAGAAAAAGAGAGCAGATTTACACATGTTAACTACAGAGCAATTTACACACACACACACACACACGCACACACACACACACACCTGCCTCTTTAGCTTTAGTTTCTGATGAAGAAATTTATTTATTCAACAAACAGTAAATGGAAATATATACTAGGCTAGGCACTGACTATGCTTTAGTTACTTATATTACTTTAGCTATCTCCTCTTTGATGGTAGGGAAAAGAGAGTTATTTAAAGGAAGAAGGAAGCTTGTTTAGTAGTTATATATGAATTAGGAATTACCCTGAAAATAACTCTGATACAAATTGATACATTATCCACTATTTCCATATGCTATGGCCACTTTAAATCAGTTTTTGTAGGTGTAAGTTTATGTTTGGGTTAAATGTCATAGTGCCATAATTTAATTCCATAATTCCATAATATTATTTATGTTCCTACTCCATGAGTGCAAACTTTAAACAGTTGTTAAATACATTCAATATCTTTTGAAAGTCTGTAGCCTCCATTACAGACTATGCCCTGTACAATAGGCAAATGCCTTGTTGTCTTCTAAGCAAGCAGTATATAATGAAACACCTTCATTTCTTGAGTAGTTAAGGACATCCGTAAGCACACATAAATAAGGTTGAAAATTATTCTAGTCAGGGACTCTTTAATCACAAGGAATAAAAACTTCAAGCTTGTTTATTTGAGTGGACATTATTGCAAAGAAACAAAGTAGTTTTTAGATATTATAGCCAGACTTCAAATACATTCTATAAGTCAGATTCTGTCATGTGTTTTGTGCTCTCTGTTCTTTCTACTGCAGTCCATCTATCTCTCTGAAGACAAGCTTTTTCTACGAGGCCATTAATTTTGGTCTTGCTTGTGGTCTAGTACTGTAAGGGTTTTTGTCCTGTATCTATTTGATGTTACAGCTCAAGTTCAAGTGCCCAACACCTTTTTTATTAAATCTATCTCTGTAACTAAAATTCTAATTTCCTGAAGAAAGAAAATCAGATCAT
>NW_024423319.1:23621160-23655611 GCF_017311325.1 Ursus maritimus
CAGTTAGAATGGCAAAAATTGACAAGGCAAGAAACAACAATTGTTGGAGAGGATGTGGAGAAAGGGGATCCCTCCTACATTGTTGGTGGGAATGCAAGTTGGTACAACCACTCTGGAAAACATTGTGGAGGTCCCTTAAAAAGTTAAAAATTGAGCTACCCTATCATCCAGCCATTGCACTACTGGTTATTTACCCCAAAGATACAGACATAGTGGAAAGAAGGGTCATATGGACTCCAATGTTCATAGCAGCTTTGTCCACAATAGCTAAATCATGGAAGGAGCTGAGATGCCCTTCAACAGATTACTGTATTAAGAAGTTGTGGTCCATATATACAATGGAATATTACTCAGCTATCAAAAAGAATGATTTCTCAACATTTGCTGCAACATGGGCGGCACTGGAGGAGATAATGCTAAGTGAAAAGAGTCAAGCAGAGAAAGACAATTATCATATGGTTTCTCTCATCTATGGAACATAAGAACTAGGAAGATCAGTAGGAGAAGAAAGGGATAATGAAAGGGGGGGTAATCAGAAGGGGGAATGAAGCATGAGAGACTATGGACTCTGAGAAACAAACTGAGGGCTTCATAGGTGAAGGGGTGGGGGAATGGGATAGACTGGTGATGGGTAGTAAGGAGGGCATGTATTGCATGGTGCACTGGGTGTTATACGCAACTAATGAATCATCGAACTTTACATAAAAAACCAGGGATCTACTGTATGGTGACTAACATAAGAAAAAAACTTTAAAAAAATAGAAATCTAAAAAAAAAAAAGGAGGATTCCTTATGTTCCCTCCATTCATACTTCATCCTTTCATTTTAATATACTACAACTAAAGGTTGTGATTTTCTACATATTAAAGATCATATTGCCTCTAAAGCCATTCTACATAAATCAGCAAGAAATAATTTTACATATATCAGAAATGAGTGGTACAAAATTATTCTTATAGTCTCCACACTCAAGGATAGAGTTCAAAACAAGTTCTAGCTGGATCATTTCCCAAATGGGATTTGAGAGGCTGTTGTCTCTGTAGGAGTGCATTCAGTAGAGTTGAATTATTCATAAATTTTATGCCCACACCTGTACTATGCACAGTCTTAGAAAGATTAAATCTGAGATTAAAAAACTCTGAAATAATAGAGGTTAAATATACACCTCCTCTTCCTCAATGGAGAAATTACTGGAAACAGAAAAAGAGAGCAGATTTACACATGTTAACTACAGAGCAATTTACACACACACACACACACACGCACACACACACACACCTGCCTCTTTAGCTTTAGTTTCTGATGAAGAAATTTATTTATTCAACAAACAGTAAATGGAAATATATACTAGGCTAGGCACTGACTATGCTTTAGTTACTTATATTACTTTAGCTATCTCCTCTTTGATGGTAGGGAAAAGAGAGTTATTTAAAGGAAGAAGGAAGCTTGTTTAGTAGTTATATATGAATTAGGAATTACCCTGAAAATAACTCTGATACAAATTGATACATTATCCACTATTTCCATATGCTATGGCCACTTTAAATCAGTTTTTGTAGGTGTAAGTTTATGTTTGGGTTAAATGTCATAGTGCCATAATTTAATTCCATAATTCCATAATATTATTTATGTTCCTACTCCATGAGTGCAAACTTTAAACAGTTGTTAAATACATTCAATATCTTTTGAAAGTCTGTAGCCTCCATTACAGACTATGCCCTGTACAATAGGCAAATGCCTTGTTGTCTTCTAAGCAAGCAGTATATAATGAAACACCTTCATTTCTTGAGTAGTTAAGGACATCCGTAAGCACACATAAATAAGGTTGAAAATTATTCTAGTCAGGGACTCTTTAATCACAAGGAATAAAAACTTCAAGCTTGTTTATTTGAGTGGACATTATTGCAAAGAAACAAAGTAGTTTTTAGATATTATAGCCAGACTTCAAATACATTCTATAAGTCAGATTCTGTCATGTGTTTTGTGCTCTCTGTTCTTTCTACTGCAGTCCATCTATCTCTCTGAAGACAAGCTTTTTCTACGAGGCCATTAATTTTGGTCTTGCTTGTGGTCTAGTACTGTAAGGGTTTTTGTCCTGTATCTATTTGATGTTACAGCTCAAGTTCAAGTGCCCAACACCTTTTTTATTAAATCTATCTCTGTAACTAAAATTCTAATTTCCTGAAGAAAGAAAATCAGATCATCCCACTTTGGATCTGGTTGATGGCCCTGGAAAGCACAGAATACATGGCATGCAAGCCTAACTCTTCAGGTCTGTGATTCTGTCAAATAATCTAAGAATAGAGGTGCATGAAGAAATGAAATAGTAGACGTCTTCAATATAACTATAAAATTAGAATATGGAAATTATCAGCAGCTACACAGCTGCATCTTCCCTTTAGTCTCCAATCCAAATTAGAATATTTTTTCAATGCCAACCTCTCATTTTTACTCAAGGGGCAATTTTGAAACAACCTCCCTAAATTAAACATATATGTGTATGTCTATATGTAAATGTATACATATAAATGTTCTGCATTTGTTTTATTTCTAAGGAACTATGAGAAAAACCTGACAAGAATTGAACTGATATTTGATCACTGTATATATTTGGACTTCTTTATTTGGAAAACATCCCTCAAAAATGTTTATCTGGACAAATTCCATATTTCTGATGTCTGATTTTTAGCAGTGTCTTAAAGGGTTTGTAACTTTATTTAGATATATTGTTTTTATCTCTCACATTTGTCTACATGTGTCTAAATTTTCTATTGGTGTACTGCTAGCAAATTTACAAAGGGACATGGAATAACATGGATCCGTAATATACACTGTCTTAACACTATGGAAGACATGTTCTTTGAAATTCAAAATAATAATTTATCCAGAGTTTCCTAGCTTAGCAATGAGCATTAAACATTCCATAGGCTGCAGGCTGTGTTGAGTGTGTCAGCAGCCTGTTCTTGGCTCGTGGGCAGTGGAGAGGTGTGGAGTGAACCTACCAAAATACTTTATGTTCATCCCCTTCCTCATGCTTATTTCTCATTGCTCATGTTAATTTCTTTGCCTAGAATTTCAAGCCTGTTTCTTATTTAAGGCTTATTACAAATTCAAATCCTTCATGAACCCTTCTCACAAACTCTTGCCCACAAGTGTCTCCCCCTTTCTACTTTTTCAGTATCACTAATTATCCATAATCACTCCTTTGATAGTAGATCATATAGTATGCTTTGTTTCATTACATATGACTGTCTTTTTCTTTAAACAATTTTTAAGTATTTCTAAGGATGGAATTTCTCTCTCTCTCTCTAAATCTCTTTCTCCTCTTTATCTCTCATTCCTTTCTCCCTTTTAGTTTTGTGTCATAGGAAGCTAATGATAAAAAATATTTTCTGTGCATACACTATGTGCTATAAATGTGCTAAGTGATTTGTATGATTAACCACAGAATATATGTTGAAAAGTCACCAAATTAAATGGAATTTAGTTGAAAATGTTGTATCAAATGTTTCCTGAAAACAGATGGAATTTTCTTCTCACTATATATTATGGACTGAGTTGTCTACACTCAAAATCATTGGTTGAAGCTTTACCCTTGGGTATTGGAAATATCCAAGAATTTCCAAATACTTGAGTGTATTTGGAAATAGAACACTTAATGAGATAATTAAGGTTAAATGAGGTCAAAAAATGGGCACTAATCCAATGACCAGTGTCCTTATAAGATGAGAGCCACCAAGAGTGCATGCACACAGAGAAGAAGTCACATAGAGGACGAGAGAAAAGATGGGCAACTGCAAGTCAAGGAGAGAGGCCTCTGGAGAAACCAAACCTGCTGACATCTTAATTTCAGACTACTAGCCTCCAGAACTATAAGAAACATACATTTCTGTTGTTTAAGCCTTCCTGTCTGGGTTATTTTCTTATGTTGGCCTATGTGACTAATACACAATGCTAAACATAAGTAATTATACAAAAAGCCAGCTATTCCTAGTATTTTTAGATAGGTAATCTTTTGCTCTCTTGGATGAGGTTAAAGTTTTATTTAATATAATAATTCTTAATGTTATTTCAAGAGCACATTTGAAATGCCCACCTATCTCTGACACACAGCTTATCATTGTGTAGAAAAAATCAAAATATCTGTTGATTTCAGTAGAAAAGAAATGAGCATAAAAGCTGAAGGTATGAGTCTTCCATATACACTTATATTCAAGCTCAGACACACAAATAGTTTTTGATAATTTTTTTTAATATTCAGTACAAAATATAAGTTGAATAACATTAGGAGGCAACAATATGAGCCATTTCTGCACTGCCAGAGAGAATCTGCCTGTCCCCTTGTTGAATAATAAGTTTTTGGACTGGACTGTCCACCTCAGGGCTTCCTTGTCAGGTTGTTGAATGTTTTTATCAAGTCTCTGCTTTATTTAAATTCATTATATGTTGATAATAAATTTCTTTAAGGAACCCTGTTCGTATTAAAAAGGGAAAAATCCTGCAAACAAAAAAAGTAGATGACTCTTATAAAGTTTTGGGCATTTGAGCTCTAAAAATTACTTATGTGTATATTATATACATGAATACATATTTACATAACACATGCATTGCATAATTAGATTAATAACACAGGACCACAAAAATTCCACCTAGATTGACTACTTTGACAAAATTGATCAAACAAACTGCAATTCAATCAAGTAGTGATATAGGCAGGGAAACAGGGAAACAGAGACAGAGAGAGATATTTTAATTTCATTCATTACTAAATTCAGTTGAAAAGTATGAACTCATGGCATGTGTAGAAATGCCTTCTATACAGTAGTTTTTGGGGCTATTGTCTTTGTCCTTTAGTAAGGATATAAGAAATATATATTGTCATTCACCCCTCCACCAAGGTAGCATAACCTTGCCACTTTTCTGCTGAGTTTCTAAGTTACAGAAGTTGTTTGGTGACAGTCACACCTCCTCTGTGAGGTGCTGCATTTGAAGATTGCATTGTCCTTCAACATGACTAAAAATATTGGACAGTGATTGAATGCCGTCTAGTGCTTATTAATATGCATGTTGTCATTTGTCATCTCAGTCATCACTGACACTTTGTCATTTATGTTACTGTAAGCATTATATCGACTGAGTTGCTGGATTTCAGACCTTCTCTTGCTTGCAAACTCATCAAAAATACAGATTACCATCTTCAAGAAGCCATGCTAATAAAAAAAAAAAAAGACGGGTTTAAGATTGTTTGACTCCTTTCATCGTTTAATACAATACAGAAAAGATCTACCAAAGTTATAAGAGAAAAAAAATGTATGACATGAATTGAACTTTTTGTCTTTTTAATGGATTGTTCTAAGTGTAATGATTACCAAATGAAAAGTTTGAATCTCCTTTCTTAAAGGTAACTAAATAATTCTTTTAAAATAAAATAGTACTTCTAAGTCAAAGAGCTTTCATATCTGTTCCATTTTATGATCATAATATCTTTTGAATTATGATAAGTAAGTATTACCATCACTTTGTTGGTAGGGAAACTGAGGCTCACATATTTTTAATGATTTGCCTAAGGACACAGTTTTTAAACATGAGGATTGACAATTGATCCCAGATCCTCATATCTTCCATGTGATGGTTCTCATCAATGTGTTTTTCTTCCAACTAAATCTTATTTCAAAGACTTATTTCAAAGCATTCTTCTTTTGAGATTCTTAACATTTGAGATTATGCAACAGGACTTTTATATCACCTGCTCAATATACCATACCATCCTTTTCCTTCCTAGGAGCACGATTTTTGTTGTAGTTATCCACTTGCCAGCATATCATCATGTGTTTCGAGGGAAGCTGCCTGATTTCTACCTACAGATGGTGGATAAAATTTGGATCAATTCACTCTTGGTAATCGTATCTATCTTGCCAGTGACTGGGTTAAGAATATTCAGTGACCAATGCTATATGAATGAAGTCCTCTAAGGGTTTTGTGGGAACATTTTCCTCACTCTTAAGAAAAGGACACATGAAAACATTTCATGTGGCTGTTAGGAACACACTTTCATGTGGATGTTTTCATATCACGATGGATGTTGAGAACTTCTATAGCTATCTTACTATGCAACTGGGAATGAAAACAATATCTGAAGGAGCTCAAACTCAAAAATAAGAAAGAAGTAAAAGTAGAACCCTCACATAAAACTCCTGTAGTCTGCCTTACTTTTAAATCTTATAGGACAACACATTTTATGATTAAAGCCAGTTTGAGTAAAGGTTTTCTGTTTTCATTCAAATCATACTGATACATAAAAACTCTACCCAAGGGTATTTTGCTAAATAATAACATAAGTAATTATTGAGTATTGCACATATTATCTTGAAACATCACTAAAGAATTGCAGTAGGAATCATAGAATGTACCTAGAAAGATCATCAGAGGAAATAATATGCTCTAACATTTCCGGGGGTATGCTCCATTGAATATGTTTTACATGGGAGTTAGGGATAGACAAAAGGGGAAGGAAGCTCCCATTTCAGATACAATTTAGGAAAAGAAGTGGGTTAAAATGTCTTAACATGTTCCTTTACTAAGTATATCTACAACCACATTACTGCACATCACAAATCTCCAATAAAAGTTTTAGCTTGGAGTATTTTTTCAACTTATATAACCACAGGATATTGTGTGTATAACATCGTGGGATGTTTTTCTCAGAAACATTTTAGGACAAAATGACAAACTAAAATTCAGAATGGATATGAGACTGTTCAGCATTTTCAGACCACTGAGTGGTATATTTAAAATTAGCGCACTGGACTGCTGATTTTCTGGCTGATACTTTTTCAAGCCTTTTCTTTAAGCAACCAAATAAAATATGGTTCCTACTCAAACACAGTTTTAACTATATATATTTGATGGTAGTGATGGAATTTTGGAGAGTATTCTAACATAGGAAGCAAATATTTTTAAAACAGGGGCAGAGAAACACAACAAAAAAGGATATAGATTTGAAGTCATACAGACATGGGTAACTATACTTATATCAGATGAAATATAATTTAAGCCAAAACAGTCACAAGAGACAAAGAGAAACATTAGGGATCAATGGATAAATCAATTTAAAACAAAGATACAATAAATTTAAATAAATATGACCCCAACATCAGAGGACCTAAATACATAAAGAAAATATTAGAAGAACTGAAGGGAGAGATAGACAGCAATACAATGATAGTAGACTAGTTCAGTACTCCATTTTTAACAATGAATAGATTATCCAGACAGAAAAATAATAAGGTAACAATGGACTTGAACAACATTATAGACCAAATGACTGATCAGACATATATGGAATATCCCACCCAACAGAAAGAGTATACATTCTTCTCAAGTGTACATGAAATATTCTCCAAAATGGATTACATGTTTGGCCACAAAACAAGAAGATTTAAATAATATCAAGTACCTTTTCTGACACATTCATATGAAACTAGAAATTAATAGCAGAATTACACTTGAAAAATTCAAAAATATATGGAAATTAAACAATGCATACCTGAAAAACCAATAGACAGACCAAAGAATAAATTAAAAGGAAATCATAGGGGTGCCTGGGTGTCTCAGTCATTTAAGCATCTGATTTTGGTTTCAGGTGAGTTAATTATCTTGGGATCCTGGGATGGAGCCCTACTGGTACCATACTGTTTTGATTACTATAGGTTTTTTTTTTAATTTTTTATTATGTTATGCTAGTCACCATACAGTATATCATTAGTTTTTGATGTAGTGTTCCATGATTCATTGTTTGCGTATAACACCCAGTGCTCCATGCTGATTACTATAGCTTTGTAAAATAACTTGAAGTCCAGAATTGTGATCCCCCCCCCCGCTTTGCTTTTTTTTTTTTCTTCCTTTGGCTATTTGGGGTCTTTTGCCATTCCATACAAAATTTAGAATTGTTTATCCTAGTTCTGTGAAAAATGCTGTTGGTATTTTGATAGGGATTGCATTAAATGTGTCGTTTGTTTTGGGTAGTATAACATTTTAACAAAATTTGTTCTTCCAATCCTTTGGCATGAAAACTCTTTCCGTTTTTTGTGTGTCATCTTCAATTACTTTCATCAGTGTTTTATAGCTTTTAGAGTACAGATGATTCACCTCTTTGGTTAAGTTTATTCCTAGGTATCTTACTGGTTTTTGGTGTAATTGTAAATGGGATTGGTTCCTTAATTTATCTTTCTGCTGCTTCATTATTGGTGTATAGAAATGCAACATATTTCTGTACATCGATTTTGTATCCTGTAACTTTACTGAATTCATATATCAGTTCTAGCTTTTTTTTCTTTTTTTTTTTTTGGTGAGTCTTTAGGCTTTTCTATATATAGTACCATGTCATCTACAAATAGTGGAAGTTTTTTCTATATAGTACCATGTCATCTACAAATAGTGAAAGTTTTACTTCTTACCAATTTGGAGGTCTTCTATTTCTCTTTATTGCCTAATTGCTGCGGATAGGACTTCCACTACTATGTTGAATAGAAGTGGTAAGAGTGGATATCCATGTCTTATTTCTGACCTTAGGGGGAAACATCACAGTTTTCTCCATTGAGGATGATGTTAGCTGTGGGTTTTTCATATGTGGTCTTTATTATGTTGAGGCATGTTCCCTCTAAACCTACTTTGTTGAAGAGATGTTGTATTTTGTCAAATGCTTTTTCTTCATCTATTGGAATGATCATATGGTTATTATCCTTTCTATTATTGATATAATGTATCACATTGATTGATTTGTAAATATTAAACCACACATGCAACCAAGAATAAATCCCACTTGGTCATGGTGAATGATTTTTTTAATGTATTGTTGGATTTGGTTTGTTAGTATTATATTGAGGATTTCTGCATTTGTTTTCATGAGGGATATTGATTTGTACTCTTTTTTAGTGGTGTCTTTATCTGGCTTTGGTATCAGTATAATGCTGGCCTCATTGGATTAATTTAGAAGTTTTTACTCCCATTTCTATTGTTTTGAATAGTTTGAGAAGTAGAGGTATTAACTTTTCTTCAAATGTTTGGTAGAATTCTCCTATGAAGTCATCGAGTTCTGGACTTTTGTTGGGCATTACTTCTTCCTTGTTCAGGTTTGCTAGTTTGTATGTTTCTAGGAATTTATTCATTTCTTTGAGGTTGTACAATTTGTTGGTATGTAGTTTTCATAATATTCTCTTACAATTGTATTTCTGTGGTGTTCATTGTTATTTGTCATTTCCCATTGTGATTTTATTTATTTGAATCCTTACTCTTTTCCTTGATAAGTCTGGCTAGAGGTCTATCAATTTTATTAATTTTTTTCAAAGAACCAGCTCCTGGTTTAATTGATCTGTTCTATTGTTTTTTGTTTTGTTTTGTTTTTAGTTTCTATATCATTTAATTCTACTTTATTCTTTATTATTTCCTTTCTTCTGTTCATTTTAGGGTTTTTTTGTTGTTGTTGTTTTTCTTTTTCTAGCTCCTTTAGGTATAAGGTTAGGTTATTTATTTGAGATTTTTCTTGCTTCTTGAGGTAGGACTATATTGCTATAAATTTCCCTCTTAGAACCACTTTTGCTGCATCCCAACGGATTAGAACCACTGTGTTTTTATTTTTGTTTGTTTCCATGTACTTTTTCATCTCTTCTTTTATTTCTTGGTTGACTCATTCATTATTTAGTAGCATGTTATTTAACCTTTATGTATTTGTGGTCTTTCCAGATTATTTCTTGTGCTCGACTTCCAGTTTCATAGCATTGTTAGAAAATGTGCCAGACTTAACTATAGAGAGGAAACTGATGGTTACCACAAAGAAGGTGGGTGGGGGGATGGGTAAAATAATTAATGGGGTTTAGGGAGTTCACTTGCTATGATGAGCACCAGGTGTTGTATAGAAGTGTTGAATCAATATATTGTACACCTAAAACTAATATTACACTGTATGTTAAGTAATGGAAATTTAAGTAAAAACTTAAAAAAATGTGCATAGTATGACTCTGATCTTGAATTTGTGGGTTCTGGTTTTGTGACCTAATATGTGATCTATTCTGGAGAATGTTCCATGTGAACTTGAAAAGAGTGTATATTTTGCTATTCTAGGATGGAATGTTCTGAATATATCTGTTAATTCCACTGCTCCAGTGTGTCATTCAATGCCATTGTTTCCTTACCGATTTTCTGTTTAGATGATCAGTCCATTGATATAAATAGGGTGATAAAGTAGCCTATATTATTGTATTATTACCAATTAGTTCCTTTATTTTTGTTATTAACCATTTTATGTATTTGGGTGTTCCTGTGTTGGGTGCATAAATATGTACAATTGTTAGTATATCTTTTTGATAGATTACCACCATTATTATTACATAATGTTCCTCTTTGTCTCTTGTTACAGTCTTTGTTTTAAAGTCTACTTAGTCTAATATAGGTATTGCTACACTGGCTTTCTTTTGAAATCCATTCACATGATAGATGTTTTTCCATCTCCTCATTTTAGGTCAAAAATGAGTTTTCTGTAGATAGCACATAGATGGATCTTGTTTTTTTAACTGTTACCTTATGTCTTTCGACTGGAGTGATTAGTTCATTTACATTCAAAGTAATTCTTGAGAGATACATTTATTGTCATTTTCTTATTTGTTTTGTGGCTGTTTCTGAAGATTTTCTCTGATCCTTTCCTGTCTTTCTTTCATGGTTTGTTGATTTTCTTTAGTTATTTCTTTTTCATTCTTTGTATATTTATTAATGGTTTTTGATATATTATTATCACTAGGTTTGTATATAACGTTTTCTGCATATAGCAGTGTATATTAAATTGATGTTTGTTAAGTTTGAACCCATTCTTTACTCCTGTCCTCCCCATATTTTAGGTATATGTTGTCATATTTTATACCTTCTTATTTGGAGACATTCTTGACTGATTTTTTTTTAGAAATATTCATTTGTACTGCTTCTGTGTTTCCTACCTTTATACTGTCACTTTTGGTCTCTCCTTTCCACTCAAAGTGTCCCCTTTAATATTTCTGTCACCAACCACCAGGGCTGGTTCAGTGATCAGGAACTCCTTTAGTTTTTATTTGTCTGGGAAACTCTTTATCTCTCTTTCTATTTTGAATGATAGCCTTGCTAGACAGAGTATTCTTGGCTGCAGATTTTTCCCATTCAGGAATTTGAATAGATCATGACACTCCCCTCTAGCTTGGAAAGTTTCTGCTGAAAAATTGCCTGCTAGCCTTATGGGTTTTCCCTAGTAAGTTACTGTCTTCTTTTGTCTTATTGCAATTAGAATATTTTCTTTATCACTATATTTTGCTTTTTTTATTATTATGATATATTATTCACCATACAGTACATCATTAGCTTTTGATGTAGTGTTCCATGATTCATTGCTTGCATATAACACCCAGTGTTCCAAGCAATGTGTGCCCTCCTTAATACCCTTCACTAGGGTAGCACATCCCCCCACACCCTCCCTTCTAAAACCCTCAGTTTGTTTCCCAAGGTCCATAGTCTCTCACAATTTGTCTCCCCCTCTGTTCCCCCCCCCGCTTCATTCTTCCATTCCTTCTCCTAATGATCTCCCTGCTATTCCTTATGTTCCACAAATAAGTGAAACCATATTATAATTGTCTTCCTCTGCTTGACTTATTTCACTTAGCATAATCTCCTCCAGTTCCATCCACGTTAATGCAAATGTTGGGTAATCATTCTTTCTCATGTTTGAGTAACATTCCATTGTATATATGGATCACATCTTCTTTATCCGTTCGTCTGTTGATGAGCATCTTGGCTCCTTCCACAGTTTGGCTATTGTGACAATGCTGCTATGAACATTGGGTGCATATGGCCCTTCTTTTCACTACATCTGTATCTTTGGGGTAAATACCCAGTAGTGCAATTGTTGGATCATAGAGTAGCTCTATTTTTAATTTTTTGAGGAACCTCCACATTGTTTTCCAAAAGGACTGTACCAACTTGCATTCCCACTAACAGTGTAAGAGGGTTCCCCTTTCTCCACATCCTTGCCAACATCTGTTGTTTCTTGCCTTGTCAATTTTTTGCCATTCTAACTGGTGTAAGGTGGTATGTCAATGTGGTTTTGATTTGAATTTCCCTGATGGCTAATGATGTTGAACATTTTTTCACATGTCTGTTAACCATTCATATGTCTTCATTGAAAAAGTATCTGTTCATATCTTCTACCCATTTTTTGATTTGATTATTTGTTTTCTGGGTGTTGAGTTTGAGAAGTTCTTTATAGAACTTGGATACAAGCCCTTTATCTGAAGTGTCATATACTTTGCAAATTTAATTACAATATGTTGTGGTGTGGATCTGCTTTTCTTGATTTCGATGGGGATTTGCTATGCCTCCTGGATCTGCATATCTGTTTCCTTACCCAGATTAGGGGAGATTTAACTATTATTTCTTCAAATAAGTTTTCTGCTCCCTTTCTCTTCTTCTGGCACTCCTATAATAGGAATGTTATTACATTTGATAATGTCACTGAGTTTCCTAGGCTTATTATCATTTTGCATAATTTTTTTCTTTTGTTCAGCTTGATGACTTTTCATTACTGTGTCTTCTAGGTCAGTAATTTGTTCCTCTGCTTCCTCCAGCCTGCTGTTCATTCCATCAAGCCAGTTTCTCATTTCATATATTGAGCCCTTTATCTCTGCTCTGTTATTCCTTATCTCTTTGTTAAGGGTCTCACTCGTGTTTTCCATTCTGTTCTCAATTCCAGCCAATATCCTTGTGATCATTGCCTTAAATACTGCATCAGGCATGTTACTTATATTTGTATCACTTAGATCTCTGACCATGGCTATGTCTTTTCCTTTCATCTGAGACAAATTTCTCTGTCTTTTCATTTTGTCTAAGTCTCTGTGAATGTTTCTCTGTGTTAGGAAAATTAGCTACATCTCCTATTGTCAAGGGTACTAACCTTATGAAGAAGAGGTCCTATAGTGCCCTGCTGTGTAGTGTCCCTTTTCCCCAGGGTCTGGCACTTCTGGAACTGTCTCCAGTGTGTGCTGGTGTGCTCTACTCTTTTGTCCTGGTCGCTTTTTCCCACAGGCCAGTCAAACAGAGGCTCTCTTTGCCTGTTGTGGACAGTATTTGGTCCCTGTCTTGAATGTGGTGTGTTTTAACTAGTTGTGCTATTGTCTGTTTATGAAATGACACCTGTTGCCACTGGCACTGGAACTGAGGCTTCACCAAACTCCTGGGTTGGGAGACATGGTGTGAAAAGGTGTTTGGGCTGGTTTTCTGAGGAAGGGGGACTGCCTTGCTGGGACTGAAGAAAGTGTGACTGACAATGGCAGTTCCACCAGAATGTGGGGGTGTCACCTTGATGTAAGCAAGTTAGGTAGCCAGTGTAGGTGCTGTGCTGGTTCCCACAGGTGGCCGTGTTCTTACACTGAGGGGCAAGGGAGGGAAATGGCACTATTCAGTTCTTTTGTTACCAAAAGTGTCTTCCATGAATGCTGCTTTTCTGGGACATGCTCACAGATGAACAAATAACCTCCCAACTGTGTGCCCTAGACACTCTTCAGATTGTTTTTTCACCCTGTATGTCTGGGTGCTGTTTACCCTGCCTTTTCTCCAAGAGCAGCACAATGCCTTCTAGAATCTATTCTAGCCAAGTTTGTTGACCTTTAAAACTCCAGGCATTCAGCCCCACTGATTGTAAGAACTCATGAAATTCTTCCCTTCTTGCTTTCCAAGCCAATTGCTATGAGGATTCACTTCCCCCATGTGTGTCCCTGTATGCTAGTCTGTCTGTCACCCTTCTCTGAGACTGTGGTTCCTTCCCCACCACAGCAGCCATGATCTGTTTCTTTCCCAAACTGTGTCTTCATACTTCCTATATTCTTTAATGTGTTATATTCTGTACCATTAGTTGTTTTTTAATTTTTTTTGTTTTTTTTCTTTTGTCAGTCTTCAGGTCGATTTCTGGGGTATTTAGGATGATTTGATAGTTATCTGGTTGTGTTCATGGGAAGCGACAAGCCTCAGTTACTTCTAATCCACTGCCATCTTCCAACTTTTTTCTGTGATATTTATCTTGCTCTTTCATTTGGAATATATTCTACTGTTTCTTCATTTTGCTTTCCTCTCTGTGTTGGTTTCTATACTATAGAGGAAACAACCACCACTCCCAATCTTGAAGGAGTAGTTTTGTTTAGGAAATGCAAATTTTTGTTCAGCCCTCCCTTTGGTCTTGGTTATCACTCAAACCTCTGTGCTTGACCAAGCAACCTATTATATTTTTGATAGCTCCCAGTAGTTGAGGATGTGTCAAGACCTTTCAGTGTTCTGAAGAGGATTTCAGCACCTAAATTCAGGCTGATTAGAAGCCAGAACCTCAGGCAGCAGCTTCTAAAAATATGCAAATATATACACAATCCTGAGGGGCTGCAAGCATAAGCCCCACTAGTCACCAAGAGCCAGGCAATGTGGAGGTATTCCT
This sequence comes from Ursus maritimus, assembly GCF_017311325.1. NCBI lineage: Eukaryota > Metazoa > Chordata > Mammalia > Carnivora > Ursidae > Ursus > Ursus maritimus. The sequence goes on from NW_024423319.1 coordinate 23,635,652, forward strand.
TGTGTGTCAATCACAAAAAATATGGGGCTCCATAGGGTGTATAAGCTTTTTTATGGAAGATACTGGCAGGCTGAATGAATCAAGGCAGAAGAAGAGCACCATAGTGAAAGAGCTCAAGCACAGTCTACTTTCCTTGAAAGCAGCTCCACAAGCCATTAAATGTGTGCCAAACCTAAAGCCTTCCCCTTGGTCCAATTCTCCAGGACAAGCAAAGTGAAAGGACAGCAGAGTGTTCCTCAGCCCACTATTTGTTTAGTATCCTGGGAGTGGTAGCATTGCATGGGCCTCCCTCTAATTATCAAAGCCCTGTGAGACCCAGGAATGCAAACCCTTCTGGCCACCAGAGTCAGGTGACCAAGGGGTGTCCACTACAAAAACTGGGCACCATATATGTAAAGCTCCCCTCCAGAAGACAGCAATTCTCTGAAGCATGGCAGAGGGTGACCACAAAGCACCCACTCTTCAAGGTCTCTGTTCCTAAAGGTGTGTTTAATTAGAAGCCTGCTCCCCCCGGACAATAGTCATAATGATTAGCTAATAGACCTCCTTCATAGAAAGAGGAGACCCCAGGGTTTATTGCCTTTTGCTGTGCTCTGGGGGTGGTAGCTATTTAAGAACTCTTTCCCCGTTACAGTCCTATGGGGCCCACAAGCATAAGCCCCAGTGGCCACTAGGCAATGCAATGTAGAGGTGTTCCCTGGTGGTAGTCACAAAACTCAGGGCACTAGACAAGGGTATGAGCTCTTTTCTGAGTGACACTTATTATTACAGCCCCTGTGAGACCATAAATGCAAGCTCCCTTAGCCTTCATAGCCAGGTGATCAAGGGGAATTCCCTGGGTGATAGCCACAAAGATTGGGTCACTAGATGAGTATAAATGTTCCCTTCTAGGAGGTAGTGGTGCTCTAGAGCATGGCAAAGTGAGAGTGCAAAGATGGCACCTATTAGTCTTTGCTCCTAGAGAGTGTTCTGGCAGGCTCCTAAATGTGTGCATTAAATTAAATGCTTGCAGGGCGCCTGGGTGGCACAGCGGTTAAGTGTCTGCCTTCAGCTCAGGGCATGATCCCAGCGTTATGGGATCGAGCCCCACATCAGGCTCCTCTGCTATGAGCCTGCTTCTTCCTCTCCCACTCCCCCTGCTTGTGTTCCCTCTCTCGCTGGCTGTCTCTATCTCTGTCAAATAAATAAATAAAATCTTTAAAAAAATAATAAAATAATTAATTAATTAAATGCTTGCCCCTCAGGCCTATGTTTTAATATAAGCAAGTGACTCCTCCACCTTAAGTCTCGGCATGATCAGCTGTCTCTGAGCTGGGTGCTGGGTAGGTGAGTCTGAGCATGCCAGCCATTTAAGACGCTTTTCTCAATCTGCTACCGTTTTGTAAGTCTCAGGATATGAACGCTGGTAGTTTTTAAAATTCTAAAATATTTTTGGGGCTTGTCTCTCAAGTGCATGTCATAAAAGTTGGGGCACCCGATAAGGGGTTTAAACCCTTACTCCTCAGGAAGAAGTTGTAGGTTTTGATTGCCCCCTAGTTGTGGGTTTTCTGACCAGGGATGAGGCTTATGGCAAGATTGTGTCCCAACCTCTCCTATCCATTTTGATGTGGTTTTCTTCTCATTTGCTCAATGTGTAGTCATCACTCAGATACCCTTTAGGTTTTTATAGAGGAAATTATTCCATATGAAGCTATAGACTCAATATGGCCATGGGAAAAGGTAAGTTTAGAATCTTCCTATGTCACTATCAACCAGAATCCTGAGCTATTTTCAGACAGTTTTTTTTAATATATAAAATCTTAATAAATCCCCTCACAAATTCTTAGAGCTAATAAAAAAGCTCAACAAGCTTTCAGGATACACAATCAATAGACAAAAATCAGCTGTATTTCTAACACATGAAATGAATAATCTCAAAATAAAATTTGAAAAACCATTTTATTTACAATAGCTTCAGAGGGATAAAATAGTTAGGACTAAACTTAACAAAAAAGTTCAAAATCCATTTCCAGAAAACCATAAAACACTGTTGAAAGAAATTAACAGAGATCTAAAGAAATGGAAAGATATCCCATATTTTCATATTAGCAGATTTAATATTGAAAACATGGCAATACTCCCCAAATTTATCTATGGATTCAACATAATCCACATAAAAATCCCAGTTGGACTTTTTGCAGAAACTGACAAATTGATCCATTAATTCATGTAGAAATTCAAGGGGCCAAGACTAGAAAAAAAATCATGAAAAATAAAAACAACATTGAAAGATTCACATTTCCCAATTTCAAAACTTAACTATAAAGCAATAATAACCAAGACAGTGTAGTTCTCAGATTTTTTCATAGAACATAGATAGATACATAGATACATGGAATGGAATCGAAAGTCCAGGAACAAACCCATGTATCTATGGTTAATTATTTTAGTTCCTTTTCAATCACTTTATGAGATATAATTGACATGTAAAAGCTATACATATTTAATGTATACCACTTGATGAGTTTGGGGATTCATGAAATTATTGCCATCAGGGTCATAGATATATCTATCATCTCTTAAAGTTTCCTCCTGTTCCATTACTATTATTATTATTACTATTATTATTATTTGTGTGTGAGTGTGTGGTAAGAAAACTTAACATAAGATCTAACAATCAAATTTTAAGTATACAATACAGTATTGTTAGCTCTAGGCACTATGCTGTATAGTAGATCACAAGAACTTGTTTATCTTGCATAAGCAAAAATGGTCAATTCATTTTAAACAAGAATGCCAAGACAATTCAATTGGGGAAAAAATTGTAACATCTTGTATAATTTGTAACAAATGGTGATGGGATAACTGTATATTTACTTGCAAAAGAATACAGATGAAAGTCTACTTCACACCATATACAATAATTAATTCAAAATTAATCAAAAGCTTAAATGTAAGAGCTAAAAATATAAATTCTTAGAAGGAAACATGAAAATCTGCATGATCTTGGATTAGGCAGTGAATCCTTAAGACACTGGAAGCATTAGCAACAACATAAAAAAAAGATAAATTGGACTTATCAAAATTAAAACATTCCTTGCCTCAAAGAACATCATCAAGAATGTGAAATGGACACACTTCCACAAAATAAAAATTTTGCAAACCACATATGTGATAATGGACTTACATTTAGATTATATGAAAGGATGTTCAGAAGACTATAATAAAAAGATAAATAACCCAACTATAAAATGAGTAGAGGGCATGAGTAGACACTTCTCCAAAGGAGCAATACAAATGGCCAATAAGTATAAAAAAATGCTCAATGTCNCAGGAAAGTCCTAATAAAAAACACATAATACCACTTCACACACAATAGGATGGCTATTGTTGAAAAAGACAAGTGTTAGGGAGGAATGGAACCTTCATACAATGTTAGTGGGAATGTAAAGTGATCCAAGCACTTTGTAAACCAGTCTGGTAGTTTCTGGAGATGTTATACACTTAAACTATATGATTTAACAATATCACTCAGGTATATACCTAAGAGAAATGAAAACATATGCCCATACAAAAGCAACCTTAATGTCCACTAATGGATAATGGGTAAATACAATGTAGTCTATCCATATAATAGAATATTAGTCAGCAATAACAAGAAATGAAATACAGATACATGCTACAACACGGAGGAACCTTGAAAACTTAATGCCAAGTGAAAGAAGCCAGTCACAAAATATCACATAATATATAACACCATTATTATCAGATGCCAAATATATGTAAATCTATAGAAACAAAGTAGATTAGTGATTTCCTAGGGTTGGGGTTAGGAGGATTAGGGAGAAATAAGAGTGATTGTTAATAGGTAAGGGGTTTCTCTTAGCAGTTATGGAAATGTTCTAACTTGATTGTGGTAATGATTGTTCAACTCTATGAATATACTGCAATCCATTGAATTATACACTCTAAAAGGATGGAGTGTGTGATATATGGAACACATAGAAAGAAAGCTATTCTAAACAACTGAAACAGAAATTTAAGGGGGAAAACATCAACAAATCCACAATGATCGGTTCAAATATTAGCTTTCCTAACAATCCCCAGAGTATTTGGTTTGCACACAAGAATGTCAATGTTGAAAGAAACTTTAGTGATAATATATTCCAATCATTTATTTTATAGAAGGAGACTTGAGGCAAAGAGGTGCAAAATATTTGTTTGAAGCTGCAGAACTTGCCAAAGATTAAAAGGCATCATATACAGGAAGTGTTAACATAACAACAACAACAACAACAACAACAACAACAACAACAAAAACCAACAGCTCAGTGTGAGAAGCTCAGCTCTGAACAGTATATAGTGCAGTTCAATAAATATTTATCAGTACTTGCAAGTGTTACATGTTCTACTAGTTGCTAGAGTATAGAAATGAATGTAGTATAATCTTTGTTCTCATGAAGTACAGTGTCAAATTGGGGAATTCAGGGTGGCTGTTTATTTAGCTCATTTTAAGTGCCTGATTTAGCCAGTTTTGGCTACTGTAACAAATTTCTAAAGACTGAAATGTCTTAACACATTTATTTCTCAGAGTTCTGGAGACTGGAAGTCTGAGATCAGGGTGCCAGCATGGTCAGGTTCTTTGTAAGTGCTCTCTTCCTGGTTTACAGAGTACTGTCTTTTTGCTGTGTCCTTGCATGGTAGAAAGAGCTAACTTGCTCTCTGGCCTCTTCTTATAAGGGCACTAATCCCATTCACGACAGCTCCACTCTCTCAAACCAATTACTTCCCAAAGACCCACCTTTAAATACCATTACATTCAGATTAGGCTTTCAACATAGAAACTTTGGAGGAAAACATTCAGTCCATTGCAGTGCTTGTCAGACAATCAAAAGGAGATATCAACTATAACTGAATCTTTAGGGAAATTTGCCATTTGAAATAGATACTTCTCAGACATTAGCATAAAACTAGTAAATAAAATAGTAGAAAAGAGAGGGTGCAATGAAGAAGAGCATATAGAATGAGAAGATGGCAAAGCACATAATCTTGGAGAATGTCAATGGTTATGGGTCAAGCAGCATTTAGATGTACTACAATGATTCTTCATACAGAAATACTATTAGGGGAAAAAAACACAACTGTAGACACAAAAGGGTTAGTCTGAAAAACAAATGCATACAATGTAATACTTGTACCAAATGTGTCAGAAAGGTAAATCTGAAAGTAAAATTATTTTTTAAAAGGACCAATTGATATCACTAGATCCTTGGGGCCATACTGCATCTGTAGCCAGTGAATAAGACCAATTTTGCCAAGGAGAAGGCAGAATTAAAACAAAACCTTAAGGACATTAAAATGTGATGTTGGTAAGACTCAGATAAATAAGTAGAGAATATCTTTCATGACTCTTACGAGTGTGAAACTTTGAGAACTTCAGTCACTTGTGAAACTATTGTAATTTTCTGACAAGAAAAAACAAACAAAACATTTATTAGATTATGACTCTAANNNAGACATATCCTTATACTTACTCTCTCTGAATCAACTTCTATTCCTAGGTTTCCCAGCAATTAGTTATCTGGCTATAAATAAGATTTTTATCCATTTATATTTGGTGTATATTTGGGTAGATTGACAAATTCATAGTATGTTATCCATTCTGAACAGCTATGTGTACACTGTAATTAATTATTAGTAAAGGTTTAAGTGCAGTTATGTAGCAGTTTATGTACTTTGGGGTTGTTTCCAGTTTTTGACTTATGAATAAAGCTGTTAGAAACATTCTCATACAACTCTGTGTATAAATATATGTTTTTATTTCACTAATACTAACTAGGGGTAAAATTATTGGTTCAGGGGTGCCTGGGTGGCTCAGTTGGTTAAGCATCTGCCTACTGCTCAGGCCGTGATCCCAGGGTCAATCCAGCACCACCTCCACCTCTGGCTCCCTGCTCAGCAGGGAGTCTGCTTCTCCCTCTCCCTCTGCTCTTCCCCCTGCTTGTGCTCACTTGCTCTCTCACTCTCAAACAAATAAATAAAATCTTTAAAAAAATTATTGGTTCATATGGTTTATGTAACTTACATTATAAAAGACTGCCAAAATGTTTCTAAAGTAGTTGTACACTTTTGCATTCCCATCACTAATATCTGAGAATTCCCATTGTTCTGCACATTCACAAACACTTTACAATATCAGTTGTTTTTTTTATCTTTAATCGTTCCAGTCCGTATGCAGTAATAATCTCATTGACATTTTAATTTGCATTTTCCCACTGACTGATGCCACTGGGCATCTTTACGTGTACTTAAATGACATCCACATATGTTCTTTGATAAATTGTCTGTTCAAATCTCATTCATTTTTTCTGGTGCTGTTTGATTCCTTGTTATTGACTTACTAGAGTTCTTTTTATATAATGGATACAGTACTTGTCTCAGATATGTGTGTTGCAAATAATTTTTCCAGCTTGTGAATTCTTTTCATTTTCAAAACAGTCTTTCAAAGAGCAGAAGTTTTTAATATTGATCACATCCAATTTATTGTTTATATTTTTTTCTTAGAAATCTTTGTCTAGCTCCAGTTCACAAAGATTTTCTTCTATGTTTTCTTCTGCAGTCATTTGTCAGGTTATTACCAAATAAAACCACCAAATTTTGTCTGCTTGCAACACCATTACTATTGATAGGCCTATCAAGAATTCAGAATTTTTAATAACTCATTATGGATCAGAAGCTCTGGAATTTACTTGGATCCTTTTTTGTTATTTTTATATCTTCACCCTATGTGAAATCAATATTAAATATGCATTAAATATATTTCATATTTAATAAATCATACTTAATAAAATTATATTTCATATTATTTATATAAAATTTAAGTATCATTAATAAACATGAAGTTCATGAGAAAAAGAACAATCATTTTGTCTACAAGATTCAGACCAAATTTCAGGCAATTTTCAGTTAGGATAAGTTGGATTATTCTGAGGTCACAAAGAATTCTTCATGGTTTCTTTGGCACTAATTTTCTTTAAAACTGAATAGGCTTATTATATAATTGATTCCAGTCAGATACATGTGCTGACAGCTACACCCATAGGTATTTTCTAGATACTGTCTTTAGATTTGTTTTATTACTTCACTTTCTTGTTCCTTGCTTCTATCTGTCAACATAATTTAAGAGACTTTGTGCAATAGGACTGTAGGGGAAGAGACAAATATTTAATTCCTTTTCCCTGATTTTGTCAACTGGAGGAATTCATTGGATGCTAACTTTATCAATTGAAAGGTTTTAACATGGGAAATGATAATTAGAGCTGCAGTTTGATTTTAATCATGAAAGATTATTAAATGGGTTTTTATAATTTAAAGCATTACCAATTTTAACTTTTGCAGAGATATAAGAAAAGATCCAGTGAAGAGAGTAGAACAAATAGCTTCACATTACACCATCACTCCTCCACCAAGGCTTGGTATCCCAGCATGGAGAGAGATACCCTTCTTATGGGAGAAAGGGAAATGAGCACTTGACTTTACCACAAACACCAGGAACAGGTCTGCTCCAGCACCAGGCCAGGCACCCACAGACCCAGGCTGCTGGCTTTTTCCAGCACTAGACCAAATCCCAGAGCCCCAAGCTCCTGGCACACCCAAGGGCCATATCAGTTCCTACAGTCCCAGGCTCTCAGCCCACTGTAGCACTGGGCCAGGTCCCATGGCCCTAGACTCTAGGAGGACTCCTGCATACCCATGTTCCCAGTCCACTCCAGTGTGCTTTCCAAAGAGTCACAAGTAGCCATTTTACTAATAGTGTGTCATTGAACAACATGGCTCTCCATCTTTCAAACTTCCACTAACTGTTTCTTACAGCCTACCACTTAAACTCTGTCACTGCCACATATTTTTGTATGTGCATGTATATGTGAAAGCAACACCACACTTTGATAACAATTTCTTCATCAATTAAGATATATTAAGTTATGTTGTTGTAACTAACAACAATTTAATTTAAATGAATTAAAGTAATACATTTTTATCTCTTGCCCATGTTATATGTACATAGTGTGTTGTGTGGGCTCTCTAGCCTTGTCCTTACTCTGGGATCCAGACTGATGGAGCAGCCAGTCTAGAATAATTCTGGTCATTATGGAAAAGGGTAAAGAAAGACCATGCTGCATTGTATGCTGGCTTTGAATCTTTTCTTTTGAGGTGTCACACATTGTTAACATTGGCAATTTATTGATCAAGGTAAGCTACATGGTCAAACTTCAAGGGGGTAAGAAAATAGAATACTACCATGTGCCCCAAGGAGAATGATAATATACACTGAACAGCATTAATTGCTACTCAGTTATCTCCACTTCTTGTTGTAAGATTTTAAGAGGGGAAATTTTTTTTTTTAAATATTTTAAGAAGGACATGAAGAAACACTAGTATGTCCAGAAAAATGTGACCTAAATAGTAATGAGAATTTACATAATTTGTATGAAGAATGGAAGAAATGTTTTACCAAAAGAAGTAAGTGGATGATTACAATATCCAAACATGTGAAGCATTATGTTAAATAAAATAGACAGGTAAGCCAATAGATACGTATGGATCTGTGAAATCAAAAAGCACATGTATCATCTGAAGGTATTATATTTGCTCATTTTTAAATAGTCTGATACCAAACAAAGTAACAAAATAGTTTTTTTCAGACCAAGTTGATACAACTGGCTGCCAATTTGGAATACTTACAAATTTTCCATGAAATCATTTCCCCTATTCATTGTTTTAATCCTCCTTCTCTGGATCTTTTCCAGTGTCAGTTGTTAAATATTTTATTTTGCTTTGTTTTATTTTGCCATTCTTTATAGTGGTTACATATTTAGTTATTTGGAGTAATTTTAAATCATACCAGTCTTTCAATGCATAAGTAACTCCTAAGATAATTACAAAAATGTAAAAATCACACCCTTAAGATAAGTGTAAAGGTAGACAACAATGGCAAATAATATTAATTATATAGTAGATGAAATTTTTTGAAAAAATATTACTACCACAAACGATGTGCTAAATATTTTGTTTCCAGTTTTCAATGAAATCAGGGTTGTAAAAATAATGCACATGGAAAAGTAAGAAACTTATAAAGAAACAATAATATGGGGCTGTTGGGTGGCTCAGTCAGTTAAGTGTCTGACTCTTGATCTAGGGTCAAGTCTTGATCTCATGGTCATGAGTTCAAGCCCCACATTGGGTTCCACGCTGGGTGTGGAGCCTACTTAAGAAAATAAATAAATAAAAATAAAAGATAATAACAAAAGTTAGTCAATGTCTCTGTTAGAAGAAAAGCAGCAAAGGATTACTTTTCACATTGGAAGCAAACACTGACCTGGGGGGTGGAGGGGAACCCAAATCAGAAAACCAGTTTAAAGCAAACTTTTATTTTCTGATTCTGTCTGGTAAAAATGAGTTCAAAGCCAAAAGTTACAGGGGTAAAAGTAATCTGTTACCAATTGGCTAATGACCAACAGACATCTAAGGAAAACCTACATTATCCAGAAATTAAGCAAATAAATATCTATAAAGACATGGGACTGCCACTTGTATTTATGCAAAAGTTTAGGTAATAGTGACTTTATAAAATAAGTCATGTTGGGCTGCTATGAGGTTTAATACTTCATGTTTCATATCCCTTGTTCAAAAACTAGGGAATGACAAAAGAGGTTAAAAAGTGGTAAGGAACGGTTAATGAATAATTTCACTTTCTTAATCTTTCTTTACTATGGTTTGAAATCTATGTAATGCTATCAGCAAAAGACAATTACATATCTTTTTTTAAAAAATTTACATATGACTTTCTAAACCACAAGACAGGTAACCAATTGACATATCTTTTAAAGACTGAAGAAAAAGATGAAAATGTAGGATAAAGTTGATAATTTGATAACTATAAGATAAAGAACTCTAACAATTCAGCCCAAATGAAATTAATTCCTTTGATCTTCACAGTCCTTCACATATATGCTTTTCTTAAGGATTCCTTAGTCTTCCATAAGTTTAAAATTGGCAACTCTTTCATTCTCATATTTGCCAGACTACTGACACTGAAGGATAAAAAATATTTAAAGACATTTTAAGAATATAATAATGTAGAGATAGGAAAATAATGAATGAGACTTCCACCCTCTGATGTCTTTAACAAATCCAAAAGGCCACAATTTATAGAAAATAAGAAGTAATTTGTCAAATAAGATATTTATCCTCTTGATGAGGAAATGTCTCTTACTATTTAGTGCTTGGAAACAATTCATTATGTTTTAATAAGTTCATTCGTCTTTCATCTGATAAGGTGATTTTTCTTGCTTGGGGTAACATGAGTTAACATTTTGCAAAACACTTGTATTGCTCTTTCAAATCAAATGGAAAGATAATATGGAATGACAAAATCAAATGTGGGATAACCAGAGCAGTAGGAAGTATAATTAAAACACATTCTATGAAGCCATCATTTTTTAAAATTATTATTCCTGGTTTCAAAGTATTTTGCTTTAATTTGCTATGACTACAACCTGTTTTCCAAATTTTCTAAAAAAATACATGAGTTCAGGGTGTATGCAAGATTGTTTTGCCTACTAGATGGAGAAAACATCCCCTTGCATCTCCTGATTTTGAATCCAAATCTGTATTTCCTGTCCAATGAGAATATATTGATATTGAAAGACAAGTTTAATACCTATCTTATAGAATATCTGTCTCAAAATAACATTTACAACTTATTGTTGTGTTTTGGGGAAATAATAACCTAATCTATTATGTATTCAAAGATGTATAACAAGGCCGAATTGCATTTATGTAATTTAAAAAGGTAAGTTAAATAATATAGCAAATTTACAAAATATTTAGATGTGCTTTATAAAACAGATTTTGGGAATTTTTATACAGGTAAATTTTGCTACAAATAATGACAGTACAACTATAGTAAATAAACCCAGAAAAATAAACTATAATAAATAAACTATAGTGAATAAACTATAGTAAATAAACCATAGTAAATAAACCCAGAATTTTTATACAGGTAAATTTTGCTACAAATAATGACAGGGCAACTATAGTAAATAAACCCAGAAAAATCTCTGTAGCTGATTTTCTCTGATTCCATGGCAAAGTCACAAATTTCCTTCAGTGTCAATTTTTTCAGTTGTGCTATGGAGATAAATATAATTCCCATATGTAATACATATCTTGAAATATTATTTTGAGGATTATATGAATAATATAACTTATAAATAGGAAAATAGTTTTTAAATCATCCAGTTTACCACCATCCCCCAGTATGTTAAAACTGTATCAGATTTTAAGTGATTTACCTAAGGAGTTCAAGTGTTCATTTTTCTATTAATATCTTTACTGTTGTCTATTGATAAGCTACATTGACTCATGTGGAAATATACCCCAAAGGAACAATAAGGAAGGGTGCAAATTTAGAAATATATTAATTAGGGCGCCTGGGTAGCGCAGTCGTTAAAGCGTCTGCCTTCGGCTCAGGGCGTGATCCTGGCGTACTGGGATCGAGTCCCACATCGGGCTCCTCCGCTATGAGCCTGCTTCTTCCTCTCCCACTCCCCCTGCTGTGTTCCCTCTCTCGCTGGCTGTCTCTCTGTCACATAAATAAATAAAATCTTTAAAAAAAAAAAAAAAAAAAGAAATATATTAATTAAAATAATAATAATGGCAATGATGATGACACTGATATTTAGGACATATTTGTCCTAAGAGATTTAGAGTATAAGGTGGAAAGAAGGACAAAGTGCTAAGAATCTAAAAACACTTTTTCTTCAGGTCAATCAGCTTGAACGAGGAACAATAGTTACTGCTTTAAAAAGAAGACCTAGTTTTGTTGACTGTTTCCTTTGTTGTGCAGAAGCTTTTTATCTTGATTAAGTTCCAAAAGTTCATTTTTGCTTTTGTTTCCCTTGCCTTTGGAGATATGTCTTGAAAGATGTTGCTGTGACCAATGTCCAAGAGGTAACTGTCTATGTTCTCCTTTAGGATTTTGATGGATTCCTGTCTCACATTGAGATCTTTTATCCATTTTTAGTTTATTTTTGTGTATGATGTAAGGGAATGGTCCAGTTTCATTCTTCTATATGTAGCTGTCCAATTTTCCCAGCACCACTTATTGAAGAGACTGTCTTTTTTCCATGGGATATTTTTTCCTGCTTTGTCAAAGATTAGTTGATCATAGAGTTGAGGGTCCATATCTGGGCTCTCTATTCTGTTCCATTGATCAAAGAGTGAGAAATTATAGAGGGAGACGAACCATGAGACTATGGACCTGGGAATCAAACAGAGGGTTTGGCGGGGGAGAGGGTAACAAGGTATGGGTATTAAGGGGGGGCATGTGCTGTGATGAGCACTGAGTGTTATACATAACTAATGAATCATTGAACACCACATCAAAAACTAATGATGTACTATATAGTGGCTAACTGAACATAATGAAAAAATTAAAATAAAAAAAAAGACCTAAAACTGCCACCCACAGGTATCCCATGGCAACATTTTATGCTGCCAAATTTTGATTAATGTGTAAAATATACCTTTTCTCTTCCTAAATGAGCATGGTCTTATAGAAAATTTTGTCACTCAAACCAAATAATGATTATGCATTTCTTGAAACATAAAGATATTTTGTTTTGTTTGAATACAGGAGGGAGAAGTCAGGACATTAAACAGTTTTAAATACATACTGACAACATGCCTAAGATTCACAAAGTGAATAGTACAATTATTGGAGCTGCTCTGATAAATATCATGAGAAATCATATTGTTAAAGTCATGATATTATCATAATTATATATTTTTGTTAAAATTTGTTTTGAGTATTTTTTAATCCCTTTATAAATGCTACTGATTTTTTCCCCAATATTACACTGTAAATAGAAATTCAGTTGACAATCATTGGTTTATAATGCCTCTTTTTGGAAGTATATTCTATCATCCATATGCAGACAAACCAGAATTATTTTCTGTTGGCATTTTATACTCTTAATTGACAGATCAACTAGCCAGTTGTGCTCTTTAATGAATAATGTGACTGGTTCATTGAGGAAAGCATATTAGGTGGAGAGACACCTGAGATTATCTTCTGTCTTCCTTTTACTCATTGTACTTTATTGACTAATCTATACAAGAAAAGGAGCAAGTCAGTAAAATGTCACCATAACATTAAATTTTATTCTCCATCTTTGCAATATTTTTGGCTCAAAATGCAATGAGGAATTGTTTGAGGTCTTGTGTGAATATTCCTTTGATTTGGGAGAAATTATTCATCTTTCCTTTGTGTGATGGGAGACACAAAAGTATTAAAAAGACTGAAAGTCCCTATCAGGGAAAGAGCAAAATCACAAAGCACTACTTTGTTGCATAAAAATAAGCTTTTATCACCTTCAGTTGGAAAAATGTGAATTAGAATAAAATGTCTTGTGACTGAAAGGATGCTAATAAAACTAAGCTAGAGAAATAACAGTGATGAAACTTAGGACTCACATAAACATCAAATACAGTAGCTATTAGTCTTTGTGTCACTTTTTTTTTTGAATTAGCCTCATAATTTTCATTTTTTGTGTATTCCAAGTTTCTTTCATGTTAGTTATTGTGAATAAAATTATTAACTTAAATTGTGGAAATTAGAGCTGGAAAATAGGATTAGTTGCTAAAAGGTGAATAACATTTACAATATATAGGAGGAGGAATGATTACAAGTTCGGAAAATGATCAAAAATAAAGTATGTTAAAGAGAATATATGTTGGCCAGAGTATCTCAGACAGTGTCCTAAGGTAAATTTAACTGGAATTATTTCTAGTTAATTTCTAGAAATTGTCTATGTACTGAGTAAATTGCAAAATTTTGTCTTGGTTACCAAATTTTTTATAGCCTGAATGAATAAGGCAGAATATTTTAAATAATAACTAAATTTTAGATCACTTTAACAGAGGGTATATTAAACTTATGATAAATTATTTTGGAATTTGTCAAAGGAAATTCATACTATGTGCATACAGATTTACACCAAATCAATAGTTTTGACAGAATGCATGCTCCTCCATAATAATGATTTCACACCTGACTACACTTGACACAATACTGGACCTAGAACACTACTTTGACTGATTTGAAAGAAATCATCTCCAAAATCCATTTATAGTGTTCAAAATTTTCCTGTAGTCTAGTCTGCTCTGTCTCAAATTGAGTCTATAGGCTACTGTCATGAGCAGAAAAGTAGCAACAAAGTTAACTCATTCATTTGGCCTCAGCCAGTCAAAATCTGATATCCAATTTACCTTTATTGTAAGACTACCTCATTAGTGTGAGGAGGTGTCTTCAATTTTTCCTTCAAAATCTACTGCTTATCATCCAGTTAAAAGTTTGAATTATTCCAACACATTAGCATGCACATAGTATTCACTATATGTCTTCAATAGATGGGGCAAAGAAAGAGCTCATCTCCATGAAAGAGGAAGTCCTAATAGCAGTTCTCTGGTTTACTTGGATTACCATATATCTGAATTTACCTAAACCAAATAATTCTATACTTGATTTGATCTTTAGTCCATTGCATACATCTGGTAAAATATTCCTGAATATGATAACCCAAAGAAAGAACCCATATTTTGGAACTTAGAAAAGCATGTTTGAGATAAATTAAGATGATGTCCATATAATAAATAGCATTGTGCATTAATTACATAGCCAAAACTGCATGCCCAAAGGTCATAATTTGAACATTTGATCTTCCATTTATAACTTTTATGGTATCTAAAAGTTCAAACTCTCCTTCTACAAGAAAATGAAAAAAAAAGCCTTAAATAAATATGTAAAACATTTACATATTGCAAGCTCTGCAGTGTGTTGGTATCTGTATATACTTTGAATTTATTTACTAGCAACTAATGTATATTCAAAGTAAAAGACCAGAGAAAGGTATCATTGGAAAAAGTTTTTCTAACCACATCTAATCAAATTTTCCTAGGGTGGTGTGAAATATAGTAATGAATCATGTTCACTTGCATCAGTCATGTTATATTATGTTATTGTCTCCTAACCTAAAATAAATGCATGCAATAAGATTGAGCATGACACAAGAGAAGAGAGCAGCCAGGAAATTTGAAAGCATTGCAACAAAAAATGGAGAGGCAGTCAAATTAGAGTCCACTGAGGAAAGTGCTTATCTAGTTACGCTTAACAAAAGTTTACTTTTTTCATATCATGGGGAAGAGTAAACATGTAATACAAAAAAAAAAAAAGCCAAGAGTCAGAATTGTTTATTTAGTCTATATATGACTATCAAGTTACTAAACATTTACTAATCTCCTATTGTATGTCATTTATCATGGTCTTTATTCTTTTACCTTGAGCTAGACTCTTTTTCTGTTTGCACAACAATTTATTTATTTTTAATAAAACAACAAACGAACAACCAGAATAAAACTCTTGTGGGTATAAGGGAAAACAAATTAAAATTTAAAAAGATGAGGCCCTCATAGGCACCAAAAACTATAAGCAGTAACATAGTTTCAGAATATATTATTTTCCTTGACTTTCATATGAGATTTGCATAGACAGTGTTGATGAATATATTCATCTATATGCTTTTAATGTCAAGGTAATCAGTTAAATGCATGAAATTAATTTATCATTGCTAGTTGAGGCAACAAAACAGAATGCCATGTAAGATCATCATTTGCATGTCTCTTAAGCTACTCATTTTTCTATCTAATAGGCAATACCTTATTTTGTGGATTCTTATGACCATTAATATATTTCAGTTAATTTGAATCTTCCAAATATCTTTGTATTGCATAACAGAAGTCATGTCTTTCTTTAAAAAAAAAGATTTTATTTCTTTATTTTAGAGAGAGAGACAGACAGAGATAGTGACAGAGATAGCAAGAGAGAGCACGAGCAGGGAGGAGAGGAAGAAGCAGGCTTCTCACTGAGCAGGGAGCCTGACATGGGACTCAATCCCAAAACCCTGGGATCATGACCTCAGCCAAAGGCAGACACTTAACCACTGAGCCACCCAGGTGCCCTGAGGGCGTTTCTTTCAATGGATTATATAGATCAACCTTTTTGCATGGCCAAATGACACATAGAATTTGAAGCTATCATATGGAATTTGAGGGTATTATGCTAAATGAAATAAGCCAATCAGAGAAAGACAATTATCATTGGGTTTCATTCATATGTGGAATATAAGGAATAGCACAGAGGATAATAGGGGAAGGGAAGGAAAACTGAATTGGAAGAAGTCAGAGGGAGACAAACCCTGAGAGACTCTTTGTTGGGGTTAATGTGGAGTATGAAATCATCCCTTATACCTGACTTGCTAAAATGTAACACTGAGGCCACTGGGGGCCATGGAAGATAATAGGAGAAGGGCGTAGGCCTTTGGAATGCTGAGGTCTGCGTGACCACTCTGCCATAAGAATACCATGGGTGGTTACCCTCCCTGAAGCTTTCTTAGCCCAAATAGCTGCCCTGTGATCTAAGAGATGTATGCATTGTCCCCTAAAGCTATGTTTAGCAGACCTCCTAGAACAAGCTGATTAGCACATTGTATCTTTCCTGTAATCAGACTCTTCTATTTTCTGTAAGACCCCTTGCCACACACCACTTGCTTGAGAAATATAGTAGTAAAGATTTATGATTAACCTGAAGCACCAATAAAGGTGAGAGCAAAAGAAGAGCAAGAGTCTTCCTCTCTGAGCGTTGGCCCCCTTACCTTCTCTCTTTCACAGCAAAGTCTGGAGTAATCTCTCATCCATCAGTACAGGGATTGCTGGCCATTCCAGGCAACTCTTGACTGAAGCACCAATAAAGGTGAGAGCAAAAGAAGAGCAAGAGTCTTCCTCTCTGAGCGTTGGCCCCCTTACCTTCTCTCTTTCACAGCAAAGTCTGGAGTAATCTCTCATCCATCAGTACAAGGATTGCTGGCCATTCCAGGCAACTCTTGACTCAGGGAAACAAACAGGATTGCTGAAAGGGAGGTGGATGGGGGCATGGAGTAACTGGGTGATGGGCATTAAGGAGGGTATATGAAGTGATGGGCACTGGGTGTTACATGCAACTAATGAAGCATTGAACACTACATCAAAAACTAATGATGTACTATATGTTAGCTAATTGAATTTAAATTTAAAAAATAATTTGAAGCTAAAATATAAGTGTGGTGATAATTCATAATTTTTGTAGATCATCATCCCTGATTGGAATTTAGGACACAATTTTTAGCAAGGTCAAAGACAAATAACAAATACAGTATTTTAGAATTTACAAAATGCACTTCAAAATGATATTTTTATCTCAACCTTCACACCATTAATTCATAACTGCTTACGTTCTTGTTTTATTTCTTAGTGAATAAACAGATTGGAACCAGTGGACCTGCCAGAATGAGAGCTTACCAGACCAATGTTTGGCAAACTGCAAGTGGAAATACATTAGTGAGTCTTGCAACAAATTAAATGGGCTGCAGCTTGAAATTTTAAAAAAAGAATAAAAAATATCAGCAAGTGTTGGAGATAGTAAAAGTAGTTTCACCAAAATATTTTTTAGGGTGTGTATGTGTGTTTACATACATAGAGTCTTAGTCTTTATGTAAAATGTATTTCTTAGTATAAGAAAAAAAAAACCCACAAAAACAAAACAAAACAAAACTAGTTTGAAAGCCACTGGCCTAGGCTATGTAAAGCAGGGTCCATTATCCATAGACCCATGGCTAGGGAAATGTGACCTCAGCATGGGGGTGAGTGGGGATAGTTTTCATGAAGATCTTTTAGGCTTGTTCTTGTCCATTTTGAAAACAGTGACAGAACAATAAGAGTGAACCTGAGGTGGATGTGTCCCAGAGGTAACAAGTCATCTCCAAATAGTGAACAGATAAATGTCACACTTTGCACGTTCTTTCAGAGCTGCCTTCACTCACTGAAACCACTCATCACTTCAAGGACAGTTGGGTGGCAATGGCACCAACTCTGCCATTTACAACACAAATACATTTGGGATCCCTTGATATTAAGAAGACACCCTGAGTCACCTTAACTTTTATCACTTCTAATTAAAACAAGCAAACAAACAAACTGTATTATCCAAAAAGTTGGAATATTTGGGATTTCACTGCTTCTTGTGCATTGAATTAATTTTCAGAACTGTTACTATCAGCAAATGTCTCCATCATTTCCATGTGTGCATCTCATGTCCTTGTTTTTTTTTTTTAATTTTGTTTTACTTATAGAGGGGAGGGCAGTGGGGGATTAAGATAAGCCAGTGATGGGTATTAAGGAGGGCACGTGCTGCATGGAGCACTAGGTGTTATACGCAATCAATGAATCATGGAACACTAATGATGTACTGTATGGTGACTAACGTAACATAATAAAAAATTTAAAAATAAATAAATAAAAATAATAAATAAATAAATAAATAAATAAATAATAAATTTTGTTTTACTTATAAATCAAACAAATCCTATGCATCACCCATTTTAAACTGAAATGACAAATCCACCACTACTAATTGGTGAGTAATTTTATTTTTTCATGTAACTACAGCTATTTGTATTTCTCATAGAACAAAAAGTTGCCATAGATTTTAAAGTAATAATTTGAATGGAATCAATATGAGACTTCTAGTAGGCTAGAAAAGTACCTTGAGACAGCACCATATGTTGCTTGGGAGACTAAAATAATCTAAATTTTATAAATAAATTAGATAAGTTGATTTTCATTTAAACATAATTATTTTCTAATTGTGTCTTGCTGACATTAAAATTTGACATTTTGTTTTTACTTTACTTGGAAATCTTTACTTTACTTAACCATTTTTAGTTTCTATTTACAACAAATCAGTGTGTTGCTCCAAAACTGTTTATTGGTATCTAAACCATATGTGAATTAACTGACTGCCTTTTCACAGTTCATTTTTTTTCAATATGGGGTTTGATTTCTACTGCAGATTCATTTAGTATCACATAATTAATTGTTCTCTAGTTGTTCCATGTGTGTTTAATAACTCCATTTTTCTTCCTTTTCATGTAACCCTCTCAGAACTTGATCAGAAACTCTGACCCAATTCTTGGCCTACAGTAGATACTTTTGTTGCTTGTAATAGTCTGTTTCCAATTCACACATACTCACATAGTCATAGGTTACATGGAACATTATCAATTTCTTTCCCTATAGGAAAGATAAGAGGAAAGGACCAGTAACCAAACATTGTGATGATTTGTTCATCTGCTTTAGGGAGATTTAGAGAGAGAATGTTTTGAAATGGAAAGAACCTTTATCAGAAGACCTGGCTTGAGGGGCGCCTGGGTGGCACAGTGGTTAAGTGTCTGCCTTCGGCTCAGGGCGTGATCCCGGTGTTATGGGATCGAGCCCCACATCAGGCTTCTCTGCTATGAGCCTGCTTCTTCCTCTCCCACTCCCCCTGCTTGTGTTCCCTCTCTCGCTGGCTGTCTCTATCTCTGTCAAATAAATAAATAAAATCTTTAACAAAAAAAAAAAAGAAGAAGAAGACCTGGCTTGAGTCCTCATGTGTGCTTTTGAAAAAGTACCCTAGACTCAGTCTGTGTTGCGTACTTATCCTCACCTATCCTTCAGAGTTATTGTAAAGTCAAAATGAAATAAAATAGGTGAAGGTACTGAATTGACTGTGATATTCTATAAAGGTCACTGGTTATCATTGCCTTACTTTCTGTATGTATGTATTTATTAAATTGTTCACCTTCCCCAGTTTCTTCACTATTATTTTGTCTTCCTCTAGAGCAATGAGGGTGACAAGGTGATGTGAAGATACAGCTAATTTATTACCAACCATGAAGGATTTAGCCATGGTATATTCTCTCTTAACCAACTTTGTTACTGTTTGTGATACTGGCTGCTGGAAGTCAGATTAAACCAGAAGTAGGTTAAGAATAAAAAAAAAATGTCT
>NW_024423319.1:23655621-23672335 GCF_017311325.1 Ursus maritimus
TTGAAAACAGTGACAGAACAATAAGAGTGAACCTGAGGTGGATGTGTCCCAGAGGTAACAAGTCATCTCCAAATAGTGAACAGATAAATGTCACACTTTGCACGTTCTTTCAGAGCTGCCTTCACTCACTGAAACCACTCATCACTTCAAGGACAGTTGGGTGGCAATGGCACCAACTCTGCCATTTACAACACAAATACATTTGGGATCCCTTGATATTAAGAAGACACCCTGAGTCACCTTAACTTTTATCACTTCTAATTAAAACAAGCAAACAAACAAACTGTATTATCCAAAAAGTTGGAATATTTGGGATTTCACTGCTTCTTGTGCATTGAATTAATTTTCAGAACTGTTACTATCAGCAAATGTCTCCATCATTTCCATGTGTGCATCTCATGTCCTTGTTTTTTTTTTTTAATTTTGTTTTACTTATAGAGGGGAGGGCAGTGGGGGATTAAGATAAGCCAGTGATGGGTATTAAGGAGGGCACGTGCTGCATGGAGCACTAGGTGTTATACGCAATCAATGAATCATGGAACACTAATGATGTACTGTATGGTGACTAACGTAACATAATAAAAAATTTAAAAATAAATAAATAAAAATAATAAATAAATAAATAAATAAATAAATAATAAATTTTGTTTTACTTATAAATCAAAACAAATCCTATGCATCACCCATTTTAAACTGAAATGACAAATCCACCACTACTAATTGGTGAGTAATTTTATTTTTCTATGTAACTACAGCTATTTTGTATTTCTCATAGAACAAAAAGTTGCCATAGATTTTAAAGTAATAATTTGAATGGAATCAATGATGACTTCTTCTAGTAGGCTAGAAAAGTACCTTGAGACAGCACCATATGTTGCTTGGGAGACTAAAATAATCTAAATTTTATAAATAAATTAGATAAGTTGATTTTCATTTAAACATAATTATTTTCTAATTGTGTCTTGCTGACATTAAAATTTGACATTTTGTTTTTACTTTACTTGGAAATCTTTACTTTACTTAACCATTTTTAGTTTCTATTTACAACAAATCAGTGTGTTGCTCCAAAACTGTTTATTGGTATCTAAACCATATGTGAATTAACTGACTGCCTTTTCACAGTTCATTTTTTTTCAATATGGGGTTTGATTTCTACTGCAGATTCATTTAGTATCACATAATTAATTGTTCTCTAGTTGTTCCATGTGTGTTTAATAACTCCATTTTTCTTCCTTTTCATGTAACCCTCTCAGAACTTGATCAGAAACTCTGACCCAATTCTTGGCCTACAGTAGATACTTTTGTTGCTTGTAATAGTCTGTTTCCAATTCACACATACTCACATAGTCATAGGTTACATGGAACATTATCAATTTCTTTCCCTATAGGAAAGATAAGAGGAAAGGACCAGTAACCAAACATTGTGATGATTTGTTCATCTGCTTTAGGGAGATTTAGAGAGAGAATGTTTTGAAATGGAAAGAACCTTTATCAGAAGACCTGGCTTGAGGGGCGCCTGGGTGGCACAGTGGTTAAGTGTCTGCCTTCGGCTCAGGGCGTGATCCCGGTGTTATGGGATCGAGCCCCACATCAGGCTTCTCTGCTATGAGCCTGCTTCTTCCTCTCCCACTCCCCCTGCTTGTGTTCCCTCTCTCGCTGGCTGTCTCTATCTCTGTCAAATAAATAAATAAAATCTTTAACAAAAAAAAAAAAGAAGAAGAAGACCTGGCTTGAGTCCTCATGTGTGCTTTTGAAAAAGTACCCTAGACTCAGTCTGTGTTGCGTACTTATCCTCACCTATCCTTCAGAGTTATTGTAAAGTCAAAATGAAATAAAATAGGTGAAGGTACTGAATTGACTGTGATATTCTATAAAGGTCACTGGTTATCATTGCCTTACTTTCTGTATGTATGTATTTATTAAATTGTTCACCTTCCCCAGTTTCTTCACTATTATTTTGTCTTCCTCTAGAGCAATGAGGGTGACAAGGTGATGTGAAGATACAGCTAATTTATTACCAACCATGAAGGATTTAGCCATGGTATATTCTCTCTTAACCAACTTTGTTACTGTTTGTGATACTGGCTGCTGGAAGTCAGATTAAACCAGAAGTAGGTTAAGAATAAAAAAAAAATGTCTGAATATGTTCGCATATACTGCACATTATTGATTATCAAGTTGATTGTACTTAGTTTAGGAGATCCTTACATGCACCATGATCTCACTGTTTTAGGAATGCATGTAGTTCCTTTTGACTGGAAATTTTTCATCTCTCCTCTATGCCATTCTACTGCCATTAGCCAGCAAATCTCTACTGAGCCTTCAGTTATCCACTTAAAAACACTTTTTACATGAAACTATTAATGATAACTTAAGTCTGTATCAGGGACCTCGTTAATGTTTTTGCATACTATCCTGTATTACAATTGCCTGTGTTCCTATCTTACTCATGATACTCTAAGCTCCTTTTTTTCCATAATAATATTTTTATTATATTATGTTATTCACCATACAGTACATTCCTGGTTTTTGATGTAAAGTTCGATGATTCATTAGTTGCGTATAACACCCAGTGCACCATGCAATACGTGCCCTCCTTACTACCCATCACCAGCCTATCCCAGTCCCCCACCCCCCTCCCCTCTGAAGCCCTCAGTTTGTTTTTCAAAGTCCATAGTCTCTCATGCTTCATTCCCCCTTCTGATTATCCCCCTTTCTTTATCCCTTTCTTCTCCTACCGATCTTCCTACTTCTTATGCTCCATAGATGAGAGAACACTCTACCTTACATATGTTTAGGTGACAAAAATGTATCAAGTGCTTCATTCATGTATACCAATCATACTACATTACCTCATGATATTAGATGTACAGTGAATAAATGAAAGCCAAAACAAATACTTTCATTTCCTGGAAATAAAAACAGTGTTAAAAGTCCCTTGACCAAAAATTGTCACTATATTAGTAATAGTTTCAAGATAAAAAGAAAATCTAATTACCATCCATTATTGAGACCAATTAATAGTTCTTACAGCTATGAATTAAAGATATATAAGTATAAATAATAGGTTATAAAATTCCTCTCCTAATCACATAATTTATTTTCCATCACTTCCACACTAATAATAATTTAATAACTCACTGTCATTTTTGGATATACCTTATATAAACATGCACATATTTGTAGAAACATTTTGGTAAAATCTCATAGTGGTGAATAATTAAAGTTTTGGTATTGTTATTCTTGTTAACAAATGGTTGGACAAACATTTTTTGGTTGCATAAAATAGCTGAGAAACTGATAATGAAATAAGAGATGAGAGAAACCATCCAACTATATATATCAAATCTTTGTTCCATATCAAATTTGCAAAAGTACAATACTTCAGCATTTGAGACACAAGCTCAAAAAGTAAGATAAGGCATTAGTCTAATAATAATTAAATACATTATAAGGGGCCCTTAAAAGAACTGAAAATGAAAATGTTAACATGTATAAACTTAGAATGCATTTTCTTTTCTTTTCTCATAGTCCTTGAATTCTATATTATTGACTTATCCCTTAACACCCAAATTGAAATAAGGACTCAGTTCTTATAGTTCCATTTGATTTACTTAGTTTCTCACAATTTTAGAAATGAAAAGTCAAGGAATTATTGTGTTGATGCGTTTTAAAGGAGATATATAGTCCAAAATGAAACTCAAGTGGTGGCTTTTAAACCAAGATGTCTAAAAGTTAGAAGAGGAGAAATAGTTGTAGGATGACTAAATACTTTGAAAGCAAGAAATGAGGGTAGTTTAACAGAAGCTTGGAAGTGTTTAGTGGTATGACACTTTATTGTTATTTTCTTGTCACCCTGAGTCAAGAAATCTCAAGGCTTAATAAGGGGAAATTATCACATAGTCAATATGATGCTATAAATGTGGAAAACTATCAAATGAGGCATGGATAGTGTTATCCAACAGATGCAATTCTGCCAAATAAGAACATTGTGGCCCAACAAATCTTCCCAAACTAACTAATATATAACATTAAAAGGAAAACAAAATAAGAATGGATCCATACTTCTTGTACCTGGGAGATGAAAACATCAGACATATTTCATCCTTTAAGTATTACTAAATCAAATTTGCAGACCTAACAAGAGACAAAACCATAGTAGTTTGGATGAAATTCAGAGGGAAAGGAAAGTATTTATTAGTTAGTGAAGTATACCAAAAAAAAAAAAAGGTTAACAATTACCCACTCATGTAAATACAGATATAGTCTATGCCAAGTATTACCACTATTTTCTAAGAAATATGAAATGCTCATTTCAGTTGCAAAATAAACAAAACAAAACAAACAAAAACTAATTTTATACTGCCCTATGGCTATTTAGTGACCTCATTTTAATCTTGGCAAAAAAGAGAGGAGGGGCAAAGAAGTATAAACAAGAATGCTACATGGAATGGTATTTGTATGAGGCAATCGATTAAATAAAAATGCAAATCCAGATTTTGGCTTAGTTGTATAAGCATGGTCTGTTCTCATCTCAGAATATCTGCCCTAAATTTAAAACAAAAAATGGAGTAAATAAAATTCATTTAACATAGGATGATAAAATTGTAAGAATGAAAAGAGATCTATATAGTCCAAATTCCTCAGTATATATATGAGAAAAAGAAATCCCAGGGAAGAAAATTAATTTTTCCAAGATTATCCAACTAGTTATTAGCAGATTCAGGTTTAGAATCCAGGTTTCCTGTATGCTAATCCAGGCTGTTTCCCCCTCCATATCATGACACTCTCTCTCTACTAGTATTCACAAATACTCACTGAAAACTTGGCATTGCCCTACACATTGTGGTAATAATTTTCCTGGCTTCTTGTCTTAGTCCTCAAAAATAGGATAGTGTAACTCTGATTTCCAGGCTCAGCCATTAATCAGATTCTACTAACAAGTATAGTTCACTTATGCATAGTATAACAAGTATAGATCATTTAATGCATAGCTCGGTGACCAACCAGTCAGACTTGCCACCCAAACTTACACCCCAGTTCTATTACTGACTTTTTTTCTCTATTCCTTTTAGCCACCATTCTGCCTTCTACAAGTTTAATCTTTGTCTTTTCTCCATGCCTGAGTCACTAACTTAGAGTCCAGACTAGGGTATGCCTTACTCTACTTTATCATTCATCCCCAGGCTCGATCTCAACTAACCCAAGCCCCTTTTGAGTTCCACAACTAGACTGCCTGGAGTCATGTTTATTTATCAAGTTATCTTTACAAAATGTTGTTCTTGTATCAGGTATTACATCTTTTTGGAGCCTCTCACCAGTCCTCCTTGATGGTAATTGTCCATTATTCTAAGATTCCTTGCATTTTCTGCTGTTCTGCCTTGACCTGTCATGTAATTCCAGTTAATCTGTCAGAAGTTTAGGTTTTAAAAGGTCCAGCCACTAATCAGCCACTAGCCATCCACAAGCCATGTATTTAAAAGAAAATTTCCTTGGACCTATTTAGCACTTTCTGTGGGATTGTGAGAAATAGTAAATAGGAGGAGGAATGTTGTTATTTGGATCAGACAGACTTGATATTAAAATTGTGTGTATTTCTTACTAATAGACTATAATAATGTGTCTTAGTCGTCTCTGTCTTCCAAGTACCCAATATTATATTCACAATAGAGATAGTCATGAAAATTAATCATCAAGGGGCTCCTGGGTGGCTCAGTCTGTTAAGGGTCTGCCTTCAGATCAGGTCATGATATCAGGATCCTGGAATAGAGCCCTGCAACAGGCTCCCTGCTCGGAGGGCAATCTGCTTCTTCCTCTCCCTCTGCCCCACCCCCTCCCACTCATTTCTCTCTCTCTAATAAATAAATAAAATCTTAAAAAAGAAAGTTGATCTTTAAATTAAGGCCAGTGTTTGTGTTCTAGTGGGCCCAACAAAAGCACCCCATTTTTCCTCTGCACTTGGAATCAGTTTAGAGATACATTCAGGACTGAGAAAAATCAAGATCAAAATGTTCGTAGCTTTTACAATTAAAAGCTACATTGGAGGGTATAACAGTTATAACTGCTTACTAGCATTCCCCCAAATCATTTAGACTTGTTCACCCAGTCACAGACAGCTCTGAAAACCTCCATCCATACACTTCTGAGCCACTCTATCTAGGTTTATCATATGACCTAAAAAGGAGAGAAGAATACACCTTTTCTGAAGGCTGTCCAAACCAGAAAAAAGATAGAAGAGCTGAATAAAACACCCAATTCTCCTACAAAAGAAATGTGGAATTAGTGTCACCTGATAAAAGATAGATATTGCCATTGCTCTTAAAGGTAATGTTTGTTGATATGAGTAAAACACTTTCATTAAAAAGGGTTCAGGCATGATGGCCCCATAGGAAGCAATTTAATGTATGGAGGCATGTTGACCTAGGTTCTTATCCTGGTTCTACCACTTAACAGAGCACTTAATCTCTCTATACTTTCATTTCTACATCCGTGAAATGAGGAAAATTGTGCCTACTTTATCTAGTGGTTGTGTAAGTAAAATTAACTCTTTGATTTGTTATCTCTAAAGTACCCACACATGAAAGGGGACTATTACTACTACAGAACTCCATGGCAGAATAAATCTCCAAGAAGGAGAGGCATGCTCATATTTTCTAAATAACTGTCAATATATTTGGATAACTGAGCCACACCTTATTTATGTTAGGGCAAAACATATTTTTGAGTGCAATCATTATGCCACCTTCAGGTGTCATTATTAGACTTCCTTTTTTACAAATTTTCCTTCCTATCCCTCCAAAAGTCATTAATCAAGCCATTGATTGATGTTTGAAATAGTGCAGGTGCTGCTTTTACATATTCATTATTAATCAAACTATTTATTCAGCCCAGTAGATTCTACATACACAACACACACCTCCAGCAACTCCTCACGTTATCCAGAATCTGAAATTTATCATAGTAGTATTCAAAAACATTTTATTAAGGTTATATGAAATGCAAGTTCTCCAAATTAAGAGTCCCAATAGCCTAGCTTCTCCACTGTTACTTCTTTTTTTAAGATTTATTTATTTATTTAAGAGAGAGAGAGAGAGAGAGTGGATGGAGGAGCAGGGGAGAGGGAGAGAGAAACTCAATGAGACTTCACGCTGAACACACTGGGCGCTTGATCTCAAGACCCTGAGATCAAGACCTGAGCTGAAACAAAGAGTCAGAAGCTTAACCAACTGTGCCACTGAGGCACCCCATGACCGTTACTTCTTAAAGAACACTGGTTCTGCTACCTTATTTTTATGTAATCTTCAACAATTTTTAAATAGATTTTTTTTCAGTTTTTTAAAAATGAGATTAGATTTTAATACGCAGATTTTAAAAAATCTGCATAAAAAACAGACTTTTAAAAATCATTCTCTTGGAGAGATACAGGGACAAAATCTTCAAGATGATGTAGTTTAAAGCCCTCTAGTTTTCCAAACAAGAAAACTAGAGATTTTCAGAGAAGTAACTAGCTCAAGATTACAGTGTGCAGAAGAATCTGGTATGCTAATGCTTGTGTTCTTTTCATTTCTTCCCAATGTGGTAAGCATTATTGATTGAGACTCTTAAAAATGGTATTTGTGATGCAGAATTACCAGAAATACCAATATGTTGATCTTGCCAAAACAAACTATTTCAAATTCCATCAGGCCATATTCTAATTTGTGAGCTCAATTTGGTAAGGTGCATATTAAGAAGCACATGGTAACGTGCCTTGTATAAGGTGTTTGATAAAGTTTTTCTGAGGACAATATTTATCCTCTTATGCTGTAGTTGTATCTCTACCACATGGGACCCCAAACCATCTAGGCATATTGTAACTGCATGTGGATGATCATCATATTTTTATGTTTTTATTGGACATAAATGTAAGTGTCATACTGCTTTTTTAGAAACACCTTAGAGTTAATATTTTACTGCAAATGGATCTATAACATTTTCCTCAGCAATGAAAGAGAACATGCACTAGATTATTACATCATATTTGAAAATGAGAAGAAAGTAAATGAATTGACTTTTCAAATAGCAAATTCCAAAAAATAGCCGCTAATTTGTTTACATAGAGCTTAAAATATTTCATCTGCCTCTCCCGTGTATTAATCAACATCTGTTGAAACCAGTTTGATTTTGAGCCCACTATTGAGGGTCATGGGGAGATGAAAATAAAATAACAAACACACCCTTTATGTTTCGAAATTATGTTCTTGTAAACCTAAATTGCATGTATGGGGGAGGGGAGAAACGCACTGTAGAACTTTTTAAGTGACTTAAGTCTACTATAATTTATCATAATTTTTATCTGGCTTAACTTCTATCCATTGAAATTATAATCTGAAAAATTGCCGGTGACCTCCTAAACACACAGAACATTTTATTTTTTATTGTTATATTATTAAATATTTAAAACATAAAAATTATAAACTGTAATATAACAAACACCTCGGTAACCAATATTAATATTGAATTAAAAATATCAACCTCGTAGGGTCAGATTAAATAACAATACACAAAAAGTGCTTAGAACAATGCCTGAATAATACTAAATACTGAATCAACATTGATATGATAATATCATCTTCCTTTGGTGTATTTTCTTTTGATATTTTTAAGAAGAAATAAATCAGAAAAATGAGTCCTCTTGTAATGTTGGTGGGAATGCAAACAAGTGCACCCATTGTGGAAAATAGTATGGAGTTAAAAATAGAACTACCCTATGGTCCAGTAATTGCACTATTGGGTTTTACCCAAAAAATACAAAAACAGTAATTAAAAGGGATAAACGTACCCCTATGTTTATTGCAGTATTATTTATAATAGCCAAACTATGAAAGCAGCCATCAATAGATGAGGGGATACACACACACACACACACACACACACACACACACACACACAGAGCACAAAATATTCCCCGGCCATCAAAAAGAATGAAATCTTGCCATTTGCAAAAACATAGATGGATCTAGTGAGTATAATGCTAAGCAAAATAAGTCAATCAGAAAAAGACAAATACCATGTGATCTCACTCATATGTGGAATTTAAGAAACAAAACAAATGACTCAAGAAAAGAGAGAGAGAGAGAGAGAGAAAGAGAGGCAAACCAAGAAACACATTCTTAACTACAAACTGGTGGTTACCAAAAGGTAGGTGGGTGGCAGGGATAGGTGAAATAGGGTATAGGGATTAAGGAGTACATTTATCATGATAAAAAATTAAAATAAAAAAAAATAATTACATTACAGTTCTCACTCTAAGCATTCTTAATCCATGTTTTTATAAATTACTGTATATGTACTTGCATTTTCATGAATAATATAAAAAACTTTGAAGTTTTGGGGCTCCTGGGTGGCTCAGTCATTAAGCATCTGCCTTCAGCTCAGGGCGTGATCCCAGAGTTCTGGGATCGAGCCCCACATCAGGCTCTTCTGCTGGGAGCCTACTTCCTCTCCCACTCCTCCTGCTTGTGTTCCCTTTCTCGCTGGCTGTCTCTCTCTCTGTCAAATAAATAAAATAAAATCCTAAAAAAAAACTTTGAAGTTTTAAACTTACATAAATGGCACAATACTGCAATATAATTTTGTACTTTTTTAAAGATTTTATTTATTTGTTTGTCAGAGAGAGAGAGAGAAAGAGAGGGAGAACACAAGCAGGGGGAGCAGCAGGCAGAGGGAGAAGCAGGCTCCCCACGGAACAGGGAGCCCGATGTGGGACTTGATGCTAGGACCTGGGATCATGACCCAAGCAGAAGGCAGACACTCAGCCTACTGAGCCACCCAGGCATCCCTATAATTCTGTATTTTTAAA
Organism: Ursus maritimus; assembly: GCF_017311325.1. Lineage (NCBI taxonomy): Eukaryota > Metazoa > Chordata > Mammalia > Carnivora > Ursidae > Ursus > Ursus maritimus. The sequence continues at coordinate 23,665,463 of NW_024423319.1, forward strand.
ATTATCATCGTAGGAATGCCTGGGTGGCTCAGTAGGTTAAGCATCCGACTCCTGGATTCAGTTCAGATCCTGATCTCACGCTAATGAGACTGAGCCCTGCACTGTCAGGCTCTGTGCTCAGGAGTTGGCTTGGATATTCTCTCTCTCTGCCCCTTCCTCCATTTGTGTGTGCATGCTCTCTCTCTCTCTCTCTCAAATAAATAAATAAATAAATAAATAAATAAATAAATAAATAAATATTTTTAAAAATTGTCATCATGGTTTTGCTATCTACACAGGTTAAGATGGATAGATATAAAGATAGTTTTCTTATTTTATGAACTGTATAGTTTTCCATCTTATGTGCTGGTTTGCTATTGATTAACACTATTAGTATTATTGTGGTGTATCTTCATATTTTGTCAGTCTATATTCATTAACATATATTCGGATTGTATTTCTACCAGACTTTTAATAGATGATTTAATAATTTTATTAGTTATGATTGGTACATAATTGAACTCATTTCTACTAAATCCTCTCCTGTCATCTATTGAATTGCTCAAAATTTTGTCATATATTTTATATATTTCCCCTTCCTCTAGTTGTTTGGAATTTATATTTTATATTTATAGTATTTTAGTAGTTTCCTTTACATTTTAATATTTGTACTTAACCTAAAATTTTAATTAGTCAGTGTCTATATCTTCTTTCCCACAAAGATCTTAAAATACTTTCATTCAAATATTTACCATTTCTATAATATTGCAGTCTAGCATTTTAGGTGCCCATTGTTTTTAAATTCTCCAGTAGTCATCATTACTATGGATTATTACTTTTCATTTAGAGTGACCCATTACTTGTTCAAAATGACCAGCACAGTTTACCAATCTCTTTACCATTGTTCCTTTATCCCAACCCTTCATTTCTTTCATACTGATGTATATACTCTATAGTAGTAAGCTCTAAAATCTTACAGGTCTAAAAATTTCTTCATTTCAGTATTATTCATAAATGGCACTTTAAATTAGTTTATAATTTTAAGTCCAGAGTTATGTTCTATCAGAACTTTTAAGAGGTTGCTTCATTTACTTCTGTCATTTATTATTGTTAATGAGAAGTCTCATGTAAGTCTAATTCCATTGTAGATAATTAATCTTTTCTCTCCAGTAGGAATTAAGATTTTCTCTTTGTCTTTGATAATTCTTGTTTTTACCATTTGATGAGGCTAAATTTAGGCTTGTAATTTTTCATTTTGTTCTGTACCTAGTATATTCCTTAAGACTAAGCAGTTTTGTCCTTCCTCAATTCTGGAAAATCCTCTACCATTTTTGGAAAGTTTTCTCTTTCTCATCTTCTTTTGTTTGTTTGTTTTGCAGAGTCTTATTTCTTTGCTTCTTTATCAATTAGAAAATTTTCCTCTTCATGTCTTCCTGGGAGGGGAGTAGAGTCCAGACAGCTAGGGAACACACATCAGTCAGGGTAGGGGCATGGTGGTGTTATACCAAGTGTAGAAGCATTTCCAAATGGTAAGATGGGCAGCTTGAATTTGCTGATACAAGTTCACTACACACCCAAGAGTCGGTCTTATTCTGTATAGAACCACAATCCGGCCCAATAGGCAAACAAGTTTCCCATGCAGGATCTAAGGACAAAAAATAAGATGTTGAGTAGGCACCCAAAAAAGGTAGGCCATGATTGTTGAATATAATGCAGATGGTGATGTTTTCCTGGGATACCACCATCCCCAGCTGAGCTTAAACTCCAGGTTTACAGTACCAAATTATTTGCTCCCACTCTGTTACATGTTGGGGCAAACCCCAAAAGGGTAGTTGATGTATTACAATGCTCCATAAGGCAATTAGGACAGTGTCAATTTTTATTAGAAGTCCTGGGGTTGTATACCTTCATTGTTTTTGGTGGAATGGGGTGACGAAATGGGGTGATGGTTAGGTCCTGTTCTATACCTATTTCCCACAGTGTGAAAACCTAATACACTGTGGAATTGTTTGCCATTTCCAGGGACATCTAATTATATGTTCCCTTGTAGATGCATCTTTTGGCAAGGACAATAAAAGGTTATCTTTTGTCCCTGTTTGTGGTAAAGCATGTTCTTCCTGCATGTTGTCTACTTGTATTCTAAGGGTGACATCAGAGAACTGACTGAATAGAGAGTAGGCACTTAGAAGATTGAAATGTATGCATTCATTTAATGTCCTCATAGCTGTAGACAGGCAGCATGTCCAAAAGGCCAGTGAATGGGTTTCCTGTCACAGGTTTTTTTTTTCATTTAAATGTTTTATTTAAATTCTTTTGCATTACTTAAGTCTTTCCAAGGCACGCACTAGTACAACACAATCTTCTCCTCTCATATGCAACTAGTCTAGCATCCAAACAGCATGCATAATACCTCGGTAGCAGCAGCACACTGTGCCCGCTCCCAGCGCAGCCCTGCTCATTTGTGTATATTTGGAGCATCTGGAGGAGTGTGAATAGTATTGGGAAGAGGAGAGAGGAGGAAAGAGCCTGAGTTGCTAGCTGGGAGGAGGTCAGCCAAAGTTGTGCAGGACAAGCCTGAACACGTCACCGGTGCAAACCCAAGCATTGTTGGTGTTCTTTAATAGGAACATCTAATGGAACCCCATGATGGGGTTTTCAACAGCTTTGAGCTGGCCCACAATCATGCTGATGATGCAGCTATCTGGCATGGGATGATGGTCCCGCACTGTGATGCTGTGCTGGGTTTTCTGGAATGGAAGACTGGACTGCTGTCCTTCCTCCTTAACGCTGATGTGTCAATATAAATTGAGCTTAGTTGGGTTCTGTCGTTATCAAATAACTGGTAGTAATGTTGAATAAGGCTGGATCCAATCTTCTTCCAGGTTGGCTTTCTCCCACCCTGGAGCATCACTGGGCCTTGTTGAGACCTGAGGGGCTGACACTATGTCTTTCTTATCTTTTAAATTCCCTGCTTCTGGAACTCTGATTAGATATTACTTGATTGGATCTTCTATATCTTCCACATTGCTTGGATTTCTCTTTCATATCTTCTATTTCTTTAATGCTCTATGTTGCAATCCAACTAAGTTCCTCAGATTATATTCTATTTCACTAACTCCTTTTATGTTTTTCTTTCCCTCAAGTTCTTTGTTCAAATGCCTGTATTTTTATTTCAATAATTTCTAATTATTTGTCATTTTTGCTATGGTGTCCTGATCTTGCCTTTATGATATCTATTCTTCCCTTCAACTCTTGATTATCTTAAAAATACTTACTTAAACTACTCTTTCAATTTTTCTATTATTTATATAGTTCACAATGTGTTACTTCTTATATTTATTTTATTTGCTTACTATCTCATGGTGGTTTGCTTCCTTTTGTGGTATGCAATTTTGACCATAACCTCACCTTCAGAGTAATTTTTTTTTAAGATTTATTTATTTGTTTGATGGAGAGAGAGAGAGAGCATAAGCAGGGGGAGCAGCAGAAGGAGTGGGAGAAGCTGACTCCCTGCTGAGCAGGGAGCCAGAACATGGGGCTCCATCCCAAGACTCCTCATAACCTGAGCCGGAGGCAGACACAACAGACTGAGCCACCCAGGTGCCCCAGAGAGTAATTGTTTCTTAAGGGATTCTTCTATGCCATGGATTGTGCAGATTTACTTTAAGCAGTTTCATATTTACTTCTGTTGAACGTCTATGGGTCTCAGTGTTTTCAAGGTTACTTTTACAATAACTTATTGGATTGAAATTTTCACTATCCTTGTACAGTGTGAATTGTATTTTTTTTCTGCATCTAACACTGGCTTAGGGTTCTGATTCCTTGAAGATGACTCTTTTTCATAGCACTTTCAAGATGGCCAACTTTCTTACTAAGTCTCTAGGCCAATGGAGATATTTTAATGCCATTTGATAATATGTAATCTCATTATGTATTTTTTAAATTTTTTAAATTAATACTTTTATTCCCAAATAGAGGGTCAGCTCCATGAGTGTAAAGAATGTTGCCTACTTTTGTTCATCATTATATCTCCAGTTCGAGCACTATATTTTATACATGGATTGTGCTAAATAAATATTTGTTGAGTAAATGAAGTGAGCAAAAATCAATGAAATCACCACAATTCAGCAGCAATTCTGACAGGTAAAGTAGTAAGTGGAGGTTTATAAAGTGGGGTGTGGAAGTTTAGAAAGGGATGAAGAGGAAAAGTAATTGTGAACTTGGATGAGTAAAGGATCAGGAAAATAAATCACAATATATAAGCTTTTGTCTCTCAGTTGAAGAGCTTGTAGTTTCCTTCACTCTTTATCATTTATTACCTAAATCAAGATGAAATATTCTGTGTGAATAAAAACAGCCAGCCTTCAAAATATATATATTACACCTCTTTTACTCTTTAGGAGATAATTCTTGAAATGTGATTTGCATCAGTTTTCAATGAGGTGTAGCTCCTAACTCATTCAAAATCTACATTCAGTGAAGCAGAGTGTTCCTCAGAATTGGAAAAAGCATTCCTTGGTTCTTTTGGTTAAATATCACTTTTTCCTTCTCTTACTTGTTATTTCCCAGAATGAGATGGATTCAATACAGTCTTATGTCATTCATTTGTATTAACCAAACTATTAATTAAAAATCTCAAATATATTTAACATTACTAAAATAATTCAGCTTTGTTTTTCTTGCATAATTTATTCATTTTCCTTTTTTTGGTTTCAGAATCTTATTTTCCATTTTTTTTCAGTCTTAGGTCTTATGTTTTATATTTGTTTTAAAATAGTGAGATTTAATTTTCCCCTGTCCTGGTGTACTGAATTTTTCTTATAGTTTTCTTGAGTACATTTTTTAAACCTAAAGCAATTGATGTGAATTTAAGTGTAAATTTATTAACATTAGATTACCATCATTAAAGCATAGGTGTATGTTTTCCTGATGTTTTAAGAACTATCCTACTTTCAAATGAAGTTTTATCTTTATGTGCTGCTTTCTAACAGCACTGAATTAGAGCAAGAGAATTTGTGTTCATTTTTTTGGCTCTTTGCTAACTAGATCTTTCAAACGCTCTTTTCCTTTGATTCAATGTTGTTAGTTTAAATGTAAATCTGTCTGTCTATCTCTATCTATCATCTATCTATATATCTACTGATCATTTTTATAAATTTATAAATATGTATGCATATTTATATAATAATAATGTCATATATATAAAGACATAGTTAATGGTTCTGCAAACATTCATGATTTGTGTAGAATTCTGAATCCATATTTCATTGAAATGCATAGAGGCTTTTGAGAGTTGGTTGTTAGGTTTAGTTTTTTTTTTTAATCTTGCCACTTACTTTCTGTGTGTTGTTGAGACAGAAGTTCCTTCATTGATTGCTTCTCATTTTCATTGCTGATGGCCCCCATCAGACAGACAGGCTCCAAGCTAATTAGCAGAGCTTTCTTCTTGACTGCTCATTTCCTTGAATTCTCTGCAGGAAGGAAACTTATGAACACTTTGTGAAATTCAACTATATACAGGATAATAATGTAATAGTAGTAAACATTCTATAGATATTTGAATAGATTTGAGACATTATACACCAATCTATACATACATAACTGATAAAGGGACACTCACCATAAAGGCAGTTGGGATAATACTCATGATGCCATTGAACAGAGTTAACAAAGACATTTCCATTCAACAAAATTCAGAAAATTATGTACTTTATAGGCTACTGAGCCAAAAACCTATTTGAACTGGTCCTATCTTATATTCTGGCTCTGTTATTAATAGCTAAATGTTTTAGGCCTAGGAAATTTCTCATCTGCACATTTAGGATAATAATAATAATAATGCACCATGGGGCATTTAAAGGTATTGTATGATAATGGAACACAAAAGAGCATTTAAGAGTATCACATGGAATTATGAAGTGAATGCAGACAAATTGCTTGGCATAGCAACTTGAATAAACAGTAAGTGCCTAAAAAGTATGAGCCATTATTTTCCTGTTGCTTCTGCTGCTGTGTGGTTATTGTTATTTTTATTGCATAGTTAATGAAAGTTGCCATATAAGAAATATAGAACATTTATGACATAGGTACAATGACTTTATTTCCTTACTCATTGTCTATTTTGATTGTCTTTATGAAGAAAAATAAAAATATTGGACAGTCCTTGGCGAAAGGCTCATTAGGTATAGAATTCAATGTTAACTCATTTTATATCCACCTTCAGGCTCAAAATCAGATAGTTAGGATTCAGTAGTCTTACAGACTGCTCATAAATTTGCAATTTACTCTGACCTGGAAGAAACAAACAATGCTGTGCTTTTAAATTTTAGATTTTAAAGTTATAGATTCACACTTTGATGTATTTTCCCAGATTTGCCATTTGATATGAAGAGACAACATAGTGGCTGTTTGGATCCTAATTTATTCCTACATCTGATTAACCAATTCTGAGTTCAGATGGTACTGATGATAGGGTCTTGAAAAGCTTTATCTGCTTAAGAATATTATGTCTTTCTCTATCTAATATTGTATTTAATTATCTGAACAATATTTCCAGGATTGAAATTCCACCAAAACAGTTTTTACTCAGTACAGGCCCAGGATAGCATGTTTGTTATGTTTTATTTCTTACTATCAAAGTTAGATTTTGAGTTTGTATTTAAAATACTTTTTAATTAGGGGTGCCTGGGTGGTTCAGTCACTTAAGCATCTGACTCTTGATTTCAGCTCAGGTCATGATCTTGGGGTTGTGAGATCGAGCCCTGTGTTGGGCTCCTTGCTCAGTGGGGAGTCTACTTGAGATTTTCTTCTGCTCCCTCTCCCTCTACCCCTTCCTCCACTTTTGCACACACACACACACACTCTCTCTCTCTCTCTCAAATAAATAAATAAATA
>NW_024423319.1:23672345-23678922 GCF_017311325.1 Ursus maritimus
TATATATCCAGAAAGGAATGGTATTATGATTTGAGGAAATAGGTTTTTATTACTCCTTTTCAAAGAGCTCTTTTATTTATACAATATTATCAGTGCAAAACTTTCCTTTTTTAAGTATGTTTTTCTTCTCTTCAAGACATCTGTTTCATTATATTTTCACTCTTATATGCCATATGGAACAACAATACTAATTATATACAACCAGAGTCAATGATCAAAATCTTCTGAAATTAGATATTCAAGGTCTTTTATCCAGTACCTGCATATAGTTCTATATTTTCCCTTCAGCTTTGTAGAAATGGGGACCTTTTTTGGATGAAGTAGTTATCGGAAAGTCCCTAAATAACTTTCTATCATTATGTCTAAAGAAGCATTTTCTTAAAATGAGATAGCTTTATGAACCTACATAGTAAGGTGAAAAGCCCCCATAAATTCTGTACCATTAGTATAGACAGAAATTACAATACTTCAGTTACTGTCAGGAGGCAATCAGAAAACATGAATTAATCTCCCTGACAATCCTGTTATGGGGAGAGACAGTTTTCATTTGAAGTACTTGCTGACAAGGCTGAAACTTTATTAATACAAAACATGCCATTTAGCCTTAGGACCTACATTTTGGCAGCTGAACAAAATGCAAAAGAGTTTACAACTGCCTTTCATGGTTGTATTGAGGATATTTGTGTGATCTTTCAGTTATACAATACTGTATCTATTTCACTTGAGCTTTTCTGATTTATACAGCATATCACACAGGAAATTCATGATGAATCAGAAAAGAAGGTAGATAAGTCATCATGACATCAATTTATACCATTTGTGCTCTGCAGCATCTTTCATCTTGGTCATCCTTTCTCCAAGCCCAAGGCCAGGCTTACCTCTCTGCTAGTGCAGGTGATTCCCCTAGTTTCTCTATAAAATCTGGATAATGAACACATCTATTGATTTTGCCTCTGTTTTTCATATTCATTCTATTCCTCCAAAAGCCTTCTCCCTTATTTAGATTTAAAAATATGGGAAAGTGTTTTCTGAGACTGGCTTTCCAGAGTGAAAGACACATGCTTCTTTATTTCAAGAACTGTTGAGAAATAACCAGGATCTCATTTTTCTGTATTATATAAAACAAGGCTCTCTTGAGACAGAGGCACCTTGTTTTATTTTTCCTTCATTTATTTTTTGCAATATTAAAATGGCAGAAGAATCCTTTTTTAGATAGAAAGTTGGAATGTTCTGCAAAGGAACTGACCAATGACACTTCATTCCCCTGCTCCTCAGTATACCATGGAGTTACCTATGGGAAGCAGCTCAACACAGAAACTCACTATGTAACTTGCTTATACCAATCAATGACCCCCACACTCCAGTGGAACTGCCCCTCCCAATCACACTTGCCTCAGTACTAGCATGGCATGCTCCCTCAACCAGAATACAGGTGCATACCCCTGTTCACATTGTGTCTCTCAATGCAGGTTTGCAGAGCCTTGGTTCCAGAAGCAGTGAATAATTTTCTCATTTCACAATCTGAGGAGGGCACACTTATTTAAAATGTGCCACACTCAGGCCAGGGACCAAACACTGTCCACGACAAATGAAGAGAGCCTTGGTAGGTGACTGACCTTAAGGATAAAACATCCAGGACAAAAAAGCAGAGCACATGTAGCATATACTGGAGACACTCCTGTAAGGGCCAGACCCTGGGGAAATAGGGGAAACTATGTGGCAGGACACAATAAGACTTTTTCATTATAAGGCCATCACACTCAAGAATAGGAGATGTAGCTGACATTTCTAACACAGATAATCAAGCACAAAGACTTATACAAAATTAGAAGACAGAGAAATGTATCTCAAATGAAAGAATGGGACAAGTCCACGGCCAGAGACCTAAGCAAAACAGAAGTAAGTAACACGACTAATAAAGAATTTAAAGCAATCGTCATAAGGATACTTAACTGAACTTGAGAAAAGAATGGAACACATGAGTGAGACCTTGTTTTAAAGGATAGCATAACAGAGATAAAGAGCTGAATAAACAAAATAAGAAACATGCTTGATGGAATGAACAGTAGGCCGGAGGAAGCAGAGAAAAGTATTAATGACCTGGAAGACACAGTAATGAAAAGTTATCAAGTTGAACAAAAGAGCAGAAAAATAATGCAAAATGAGAATAAACTTACAGAATGCAGTGACTCTATCAAATGTGATAAATTTCATATAATAGAAGTCCCAGGAAAGGAAGAGAGAAAAGAGGGGAGAAAATTTATTTGAAGAACTAATAGCTGAAAACATCCCTCATCTGGGGAAGGAAAAAGATATCCAGATTCAGGAACCACAGAGAACTCCCATCAAAATCAACAAAAGCAGACCCAAGCCAAGGCATTGTAATTAAGTTGGAAAAATATGGGGATAAAGAAAAAAATTAAAAGCAGAAAGACATTTAAAAAAATAAAAAAACAGTAACTTACAAGAGAAAACTGATAAAGCCAGCAGGTGATTTTTCAGGAGAAACTTTCCAAGCCAGAAGGGAGTGTCATGATCTATTCAAATCCTGAATGGGAAAAATCTGCAGCCAAGAATACTCTAACCAGCAGGGCTATCATTCAGAAAAGAAAGAGAGATAAATAATTTATCAGGCAAACAAAACCTAACAGAGTTTATGACCACTAAACCTCCTTCTAGAGGAGGAGAAAAAATGGTGGAGGAGTAGGGGACCCCTTTTTCAGCTCGTCCCCTGCATCAAGCTGGATAATCACCAGACCATCCTGAACACCCACAAAATCAGCCTGATACTCAGGAAGATACATCTGGATCTCTACAAACGAACATCTCCAGTGCTGAGTATTGAGGTTCGAAGTGGGGAGCTGTGAATCGCGCACAGATATCAGAAGATAAACAAAAGGGGAGGGAGCCGACACTCTGGGGCACCTGGAAGTAGTGCCACTTGCACTGGGGAGCGGGCCAACACCCATGAAAAAGTGGACTGAGACCATGAGCCTCGGAACATGCCTGCAACAGACTGAAAACCTGAGCTCCAGAGTGCTCACTGGAACCAGACTAAAACCGGGAGCTCGGGAGCCTGTGTGTCCAAACTGAAAACCAGAGATCTGGAGCGCACACTCGAACTAGACTGAAACCAAGAGCTCGGAAGGAGCACATGCATGAACAGACTGAAAACCAGAGCTCTGGAGCACTCACTGGAACCAGACTGATACCAGGAGCTCAGGAGCGTGCATGGGAACCAGGGCAGCTGACAGTGTTAGAAGCACAAAGGACAGAGACATGCCGGCTCTGGAAGTGAGGGCTGGGACGGCGGCTGTGGGGCACACAACCCAGGATGCTGCAGGGTTTTTGGCAGCACTGACAGAAACAGAGTTAAAGTGGTCAAGAGAGCTCAGTGGAGAGCGCACTGCAATCTCTCTGTTCTGAGACAGAGGCTAGGATACGGCCACTGCTGCTCTGACTGTCAGAAGAGTTACAGAAGGGGCACCTGGGTGGCGCAGTCATTAAGCGTCTGCCTTTAGCTCAGGGCGTGATCCCGGCGTTATGGGATCGAGCCCCACATCAGGCTCCTCTGCTGGGAGCCTGCTTCTTCCTCTCCCACTCCCCCTGCTGTGTTCTCTCTCTCCCTGGCTGTCTCTCTCTGTCAAATAAATAAATAAAATCTTTAAGAAAAATATTAAAAAAAAAAAAGAAGAGTTACAGAAAACTGCCAGGGAAAGCTGCCAGAAAACAAAAGCCCAGAAATACCAGTTCCCATTGTGCCCATCCCCATCCCCCCTCATAGGAGCAGGACAACTCTACCCAAACAGGGTTGCCTGATTATCAGTGCAACAGGCCCCTCCCCCAGAAGGCAGCCTGAAAAATCAGGAAGCCCACATCACTAAGGTCCCTATAAAACAAGTGCACCCTGCCTGCGTCCTGGTCAATAATTTGGGCTCTGGGCATTCCCACAACCTCTCCTCAGAATGACGAGGAGGAGAAATCCTCCACCCAGCAAAGAAAACATAACGAGTCTGTGGCCTCTGACACAGAACTGATGGATATGAATATAACCAAATTGTCAGAAATGGAGTTCAGAGTAACAATGGTCAAGATGATATGTAGGCTGGAAAAAAATATTAACGAAAATATTAACAAGAATATAGAATCTCTAAGGGCAAAAATGAGAGCGAATCTGTCAGAAATTAAAAATGCTATGAATCAAATGCAGACTAAACTAGACACTCCGACAGCCAGGGTAAATAAGGCAGAAGAAAGAATTAGTGAATTGGAGGATGGGATGGTAGAAGAGAAAGTTAAAACAGAAACTTGGCTCAAAAAAACCAATCTCAAGAATATAGATTATGGGAGATTACTGACTCAATGAAACATTCCATTATCAGAATCATCAACATCAGTGAGGGGGTGGAGAAAGAGAGAGGTCTAGAAGAGATATTTGAACAAATTGTACCTGAGAATTTCCCTAATCTGGCAAAGGAAACTAGCATTCATGTCCAAGAGGCAGAGAGGACCTGTTCCAGGATCAATGAGAATAGACGTACAACATGTCACATCATATTTGCAATTTGCAAATATTAGATCCAAGGACATAGTATTGAAAGCGGTTAGGGAAGAAAACTCCTTATGTACCAGAGGAACAATATCAGAATATGACAGACCTGTCTGAGAACTGAAAGACCAGGAAGCGTTGGCAGGGTATTTTCAAAGCTCTATCTGAGAAGAACATGCAGCCAAGGATCCTTTATCCAACAAGGCTGTCATTCAGAATTGTTGGGGAGATAAGGACCTTCAAAGATCGGCAGAAATTGAATGAATCCATAACCACCAGAGCCAGCCCCAGAAGAGATATTAAGGGGGATTCTATAAAAGTAAAAAGGCCCAAGAGTGATGCAGAACAGAAATTTACAATCTAGAAACAAAGACTTCAAATGGCAACATGACTTCATTCAAAATCATTTTTCATGCCAATGGACCTCAAAAGAAAGCAGGGGTAGCAATTTCATATCAGACAGATTAGATTTTAAACTAAAGACTGTAGTTAGAGATGCAGAAGGACACTATATTATTCTTAAAGGATGATCCAACAAGTGGATATGACAATTATAAATATCTATGCTAACAGGGGAGCAGCTAGATACTCAAGCCAACTCTTAAGCAGAATAAAGAGACATATAGATGATAATAATACGTTAATAATAGGGACCTCAACACTCCACTCTCAGCAATAGACAGATCACCTAAGCAGAAAATCAACAAAAGAAACAAAAAGCTTTGAATGATGTACTGGACAAGATATAGATAGATATAGATATAGATAGATGATATAGATATATATATAGATATAGATATAGATATATACAGAACACTACACCCCAAAACAACAGAATACTCATTCTTTTGAATGCACACGGAACTTTCTCGAATATACTCATATCCTGGGTACAAAAGGAAGGCTCAACTGAAACCAAAATACTGGAGTATTCCTGCATATTCTCCAGACCATAATGCTGAAACTGGAACTCAATCACAAGAAAATTTGGAAGATATTCAAACTTGGAAACTAAGAACCATCCTGTTCAAGAATGATTTGGGTAAACCCAGGAAATTGAAAATCAGTTTAAACAATTAATGAAGAGAACAAGAAGAATGAAAACACATCGGTCCAAAACCTATGGACACTGCCAAAGGCAGTCCTGAGGGGAAAATACATAGCCATCCAAACTCTCACTCAAAAGAATAGAAAAATCTAAAATGCAGTTTTTATATTCTCACCTCAAGAGCCAGAGCTTGAACAGAGAACAGGCCTAATCACGCATGAGAAAGCAGTTGATCAAGATTAAGAACAGAGATCAGGTGAATTAGAAACCAGGAGCACAGTAGCAGATCAACAGAACTAGAAGCTCGCTCTTTGAAAGAATAAACCCAGGATCAATAAGCCACTGGCTAAACTTATTCAGAAGAAAGAGAAAAGGACTGAAATTAGTAAAATTATGAATGAAAGGGGAGAGATCACAGCCAAGCACCAATGAAATAGGAAGAATCATTAGAAAGCTTTTATCAACAGCTTTATGACAATAAATTAAACAACCTTGGAAGAAGATGGCTTCCTGTAAACCTGAAATGACAAAGGCCGAAACAAGAAGAAATTGATGTTATATGCAAGTAATGAATCATGGAACTTTACAACAAAACTAGGATGTATACCATATGGTGACTAACATAATATAATAGAAAAATATTATTAAAAAAAGGAAGAAATTGATTATTTAAACAGACCAATTAATTATGAAGAGATTGAAGCAGTGATCAAAAACGTCCCCAAAACAAGAGTCCAGGGCCTAATGGATTCCCCAGGGAATTCTACCAAACATTCAAAGAAGAAATAATACCTATTCTCCTAAAGCTATTTTCAAAAAATAGAAACAGAAGGAAAACTACTAAACTCATTCTATGTGGCCAGTATTACCGTAATCCCAAAACCAGGCAAAGACCCCATCAAAAAGGAGAATTACATACCAATATCCCTGATGAATATGGATGCCAAATTCTCAACAAGATCCTAGCTAATAGGATCCAA
>NW_024423319.1:23678932-23682955 GCF_017311325.1 Ursus maritimus
TTCTCAACAAGATCCTAGCTAATAGGATCCAACAGGACATTAAAAGGATTATCCATCAAGACCAAGTCTGGAATTCATTCCTGGGATGCAAGGGTGGTTCAACATTCGCAAATCTATCAGTGTCATAGATCATATGAACAAGAAAATTGTCAAGAACCATATGATCCTCTCAATTGATGCAGAAAAAGCATTTGACAAAATACAGCATCCTTTCCTTATTAAAACCATTCAGAGTGTAGGGATAGAGCATATATTCCTCAATTTCATAAAAGCCATCTATGAAAAGCCTACAGCGAATATCATTCTCAATGGGGAAAAGCTGAAAGCCTTTCCCTTAAGATCAGGAACACGACAAGGATGCCCACTCTCACCATTATTATTCAACATAGTACTAGAATTCCTTGCAAAGGCAATCAGACAACAAAAAGGGAAAATAGGTATCCAAATCAGCAAAGAAGAAGTCAAACTATCTCTCTTTTCAGATGACATGATGCTCTACATGGAAAACCCAAAGGACTCCACCCAAATTACTAGAAATTATAGAGCAATTCAGTAATGTGGCGGGATACAAAATCAATGCTCAGAAATCAGCTGCATTTCTATACACGAACAATGAAACTGAAGAAAAAGAAATTCGGAAATCCATTCCATTTCCAATAGCACCAAAAATCATACGTTACCTTGGAATGAACTTAACCAGAGACGTAAAGGATCTGTATTCTAGAAACTACAAATCACTCTTGAAAGACATTGAAGAAGACACAAAAAGATGGAAAAATATTCCATGCTCATGGATCAGAAGAATAAACATAATTAAAATGTCTATGCTATCCAGAGCAATCTACACTTTCAATGCCATCCGGATCAAAATACCAATGACATTTTTCAAAGAACTGGAGAAAACAGCCCTAAATTTGTGTGGAACCAGAAAAGGCCCTGTATTGCCAAGGTATTGTTGAAAAGGAAAAAGAAAGCTAATATTCCATGCTCATGGATCAGAAGAATAAACATAATTAAAATGTCTATGCTATCCAGAGCAATCTACACTTTCAATGCCATCCGGATCAAAATACCAATGACATTTTTCAAAGAACTGGAGAAAACAGCCCTAAATTTGTGTGGAACCAGAAAAGGCCCTGTATTGCCAAGGTATTGTTGAAAAGGAAAAAGAAAGCTGGGGGCATCGCAGAAATTAAAAATGCTATGAATCAAATGCAGACTAAACTAGACACTCCGACAGCCAGGGTAAATAAGGCAGAAGAAAGAATTAGTGAATTGGAGGATGGGATGGTAGAAGAGAAAGTTAAAACAGAAACTTGGCTCAAAAAAACCAATCTCAAGAATATAGATTATGGGAGATTACTGACTCAATGAAACATTCCATTATCAGAATCATCAACATCAGTGAGGGGGTGGAGAAAGAGAGAGGTCTAGAAGAGATATTTGAACAAATTGTACCTGAGAATTTCCCTAATCTGGCAAAGGAAACTAGCATTCATGTCCAAGAGGCAGAGAGGACCTGTTCCAGGATCAATGAGAATAGACGTACAACATGTCACATCATATTTGCAATTTGCAAATATTAGATCCAAGGACATAGTATTGAAAGCGGCCAGGGGGAAGAAAATCCTTATGTACAGAGGGAACAATATCAGAATATGACAGACCTGTCTACAGAGAACTGAAAGACCAGGAAGCGTTGGCAGGGTATTTTCAAAGCTCTATCTGAGAAGAACATGCAGCCAAGGATCCTTTATCCAACAAGGCTGTCATTCAGAATTGTTGGGGAGATAAGGACCTTCAAAGATCGGCAGAAATTGAATGAATCCATAACCACCAAGCCAGCCCCAGAAGAGATATTAAGGGGGATTCTATAAAAGTAAAAAGGCCCCAAGAGTGATGCAGAACAGAAATTTACAATCTATAGAAACAAAGACTTCACAGGCAACATGACTTCATTAAAATCATTTTTCATGCCAATGGACCTCAAAAGAAAGCAGGGGTAGCAATTCTCATATCAGACAGATTAGATTTTAAACTAAAGACTGTAGTTAGAGATGCAGAAGGACACTATATTATTCTTAAAGGATGTATCCAACAAGTGGATATGACAATTATAAATATCTATGCCCCCAACAGGGGAGCAGCTAGATACTCAAGCCAACTCTTAAGCAGAATAAAGAGACATATAGATGATAATAATACGTTAATAATAGGGGACCTCAACACTCCACTCTCAGCAATAGACAGATCACCTAAGCAGAAAATCAACAAAGAAACAAAAGCTTTGAATGATGTACTGGACAAGATATAGATAGATATAGATATAGATATAGATGATATAGATATATATATAGATATAGATATAGATATATACAGAACACTACACCCCAAAACAACAGAATACTCATTCTTTTCGAATGCACACGGAACTTTCTCCCGAATAGACCATATCCTGGGTCACAAAACAGGTCTCAACTGAAACCAAAATACTGAGATTATTCCCTGCATATTCTCAGACCATAATGCTTTGAAACTGGAACTCAATCACAAGGAAAAATTTGGAAGATATTCAAACTCTTGGAAACTAAGAACCATCCTGTTCAAGAATGATTGGGTAAACCAGGAAATTGAAAATCAGTTTAAACAATTAATGAAGAACAAGAAGAATGAAAACACATCGGTCCAAAACCTATGGGACACTGCAAAGGCAGTCCTGAGGGGAAAATACATAGCCATCCAAACCTCACTCAAAAGAATAGAAAAATCTAAAATGCAGTTTTTATATTCTCACCTCAAGAAGCCAGAGCTTAAAAATCTAAAATGCAGTTTTTATATTCTCACCTCAAGAAGCCAGAGCTTGAACAGAAGAACAGGCCTAATCCACGCATGAGAAAGCAGTTGATCAAGATTAGAACAGAGATCAGTGAATTAGAAACCAGGAGCACAGTAGCAGATCAACAGAACTAGAAGCTCGTTCTTTGAAAGAATAAACAGGATCAATAAGCCACTGGCTAAACTTATTCAGAAGAAAAGAGAAAGGACTGAAATTAGTAAAATTATGAATGAAAGGGGAGAGATCACAGCCAACACCAATGAAATAGGAAGAATCATTAGAAACTTTTATCAACAGCTTTATGACAATAAATTAAACAACCTGGAAGAAATGGATGGCTTCCTGTAAACCTGGAAATGACAAAGACCGAAACAAGAAGAAATTGATGTTATATGCAAGTAATGAATCATGGAACTTTACAACAAAAACTAGGGATGTACCATATGGTGACTAACATAATATAATAGAAAAATATTATTAAAAAAAGGAAGAAATTGATTATTTAAACAGACCAATTAATTATGAAGAGATTGAAGCAGTGATCAAAAACGTCCCCAAAACAAGAGTCCAGGGCCTAATGGATTCCCCAGGGAATTCTACCAAACATTCAAAGAAGAAATAATACCTATTCTCCTAAAGCTATTTTCAAAAAATAGAAACAGAAGGAAAACTACTAAACTCATTCTATGTGGCCAGTATTACCGTAATCCCAAAACCAGGCAAAGACCCCATCAAAAAGGAGAATTACATACCAATATCCCTGATGAATATGGATGCCAAATTCTCAACAAGATCCTAGCTAATAGGATCCAACAGGACATTAAAAGGATTATCCATCAAGACCAAGTCTGGAATTCATTCCTGGGATGCAAGGGTGGTTCAACATTCGCAAATCTATCAGTGTCATAGATCATATGAACAAGAAAATTGTCAAGAACCATATGATCCTCTCAATTGATGCAGAAAAAGCATTTGACAAAATACAGCATCCTTTCCTTATTAAAACCATTCAGAGTGTAGGGATAGAGCATATATTCCTCAATTTCATAAAAGCCATCTATGAAAAGCCTACAGCGAATATCATTCTCAATGGGGAAAAGCTGAAAGCCTTTCCCTTAAGATCAGGAACACGACAAGGATGCCCACTCTCACCATTATTATTCAACATAGTACTAGAATTCCTTGCA
>NW_024423319.1:23682965-23706451 GCF_017311325.1 Ursus maritimus
CAACACTCCACTCTCAGCAATAGACAGATCACCTAAGCAGAAAATCAACAAAGAAACAAAAGCTTTGAATGATGTACTGGACAAGATATAGATAGATATAGATATAGATATAGATGATATAGATATATATATAGATATAGATATAGATATATACAGAACACTACACCCCAAAACAACAGAATACTCATTCTTTTCGAATGCACACGGAACTTTCTCCCGAATAGACCATATCCTGGGTCACAAAACAGGTCTCAACTGAAACCAAAATACTGAGATTATTCCCTGCATATTCTCAGACCATAATGCTTTGAAACTGGAACTCAATCACAAGGAAAAATTTGGAAGATATTCAAACTCTTGGAAACTAAGAACCATCCTGTTCAAGAATGATTGGGTAAACCAGGAAATTGAAAATCAGTTTAAACAATTAATGAAGAACAAGAAGAATGAAAACACATCGGTCCAAAACCTATGGGACACTGCAAAGGCAGTCCTGAGGGGAAAATACATAGCCATCCAAACCTCACTCAAAAGAATAGAAAAATCTAAAATGCAGTTTTTATATTCTCACCTCAAGAAGCCAGAGCTTGAACAGAAGAACAGGCCTAATCCACGCATGAGAAAGCAGTTGATCAAGATTAGAACAGAGATCAGTGAATTAGAAACCAGGAGCACAGTAGCAGATCAACAGAACTAGAAGCTCGTTCTTTGAAAGAATAAACAGGATCAATAAGCCACTGGCTAAACTTATTCAGAAGAAAAGAGAAAGGACTGAAATTAGTAAAATTATGAATGAAAGGGGAGAGATCACAGCCAACACCAATGAAATAGGAAGAATCATTAGAAACTTTTATCAACAGCTTTATGACAATAAATTAAACAACCTGGAAGAAATGGATGGCTTCCTGTAAACCTGGAAATGACAAAGACCGAAACAAGAAGAAATTGATGTTATATGCAAGTAATGAATCATGGAACTTTACAACAAAAACTAGGGATGTACCATATGGTGACTAACATAATATAATAGAAAAATATTATTAAAAAAAGGAAGAAATTGATTATTTAAACAGACCAATTAATTATGAAGAGATTGAAGCAGTGATCAAAAACGTCCCCAAAACAAGAGTCCAGGGCCTAATGGATTCCCCAGGGAATTCTACCAAACATTCAAAGAAGAAATAATACCTATTCTCCTAAAGCTATTTTCAAAAAATAGAAACAGAAGGAAAACTACTAAACTCATTCTATGTGGCCAGTATTACCGTAATCCCAAAACCAGGCAAAGACCCCATCAAAAAGGAGAATTACATACCAATATCCCTGATGAATATGGATGCCAAATTCTCAACAAGATCCTAGCTAATAGGATCCAACAGGACATTAAAAGGATTATCCATCAAGACCAAGTCTGGAATTCATTCCTGGGATGCAAGGGTGGTTCAACATTCGCAAATCTATCAGTGTCATAGATCATATGAACAAGAAAATTGTCAAGAACCATATGATCCTCTCAATTGATGCAGAAAAAGCATTTGACAAAATACAGCATCCTTTCCTTATTAAAACCATTCAGAGTGTAGGGATAGAGCATATATTCCTCAATTTCATAAAAGCCATCTATGAAAAGCCTACAGCGAATATCATTCTCAATGGGGAAAAGCTGAAAGCCTTTCCCTTAAGATCAGGAACACGACAAGGATGCCCACTCTCACCATTATTATTCAACATAGTACTAGAATTCCTTACCCAAAGGCAATCAGACAACAAAAAGGGAAAATAGGTATCCAAATCAGCAAAGAAGAAGTCAAACTATCTCTCTTTTCAGATGACATGATGCTCTACATGGAAAACCCAAGGACTCACCAAATTACTAGAAATTATAGAGCAATTCCAGTAATGTGGCGGGATACGGAAATCAATGCTCAGAAATCAGCTGCATTTCTATACGCAGAACAATGAGGAAACTGAAGAAAAAGAAATTCGGAAATCCATTCCATTTCCAATAGCACCAAAAATCATCGTTACCTTGGAATGAACTTAACCAGAGGCGTAAGGATCTGTATTCTGAAACTACAAATCCTCTTGAAAGACATTGAAGAAGACACAAAAGATGGGAAAATATTCCATGTCATGGATCAGAAGAATAAACATAATTAAAAATGTCTGTGCTAATGTCAGAGCAATCTACACTTTCAATGCCATCCGGATCAAAATACCAATGACATTTTCAAAGAACTGGAAAACAGCCCTAAATTTGTGGAACCAGAAAAGGCCCTGTATTGCCAAGGTATTGTTGAAAAGGAAAAAAGAAAGCTAGGGGCATCCACTTTGCGGTTTCAAGCTATCTACAAAGCTGGGATCACGAAGACGCATGGTACCTGCACAAAAACAGACACATAGACCAATGGAACAGAATAAGAGAACCCAGAAATGGACCCTCGCTCTTTGGGCAACTAATCTTTGATCAAAGCAGGAAAAAAAAAAACATCCAGTGGAAAAAGGCAGTCTCTTCAATAAATGGTGGTGGGAAATGTGGACAGCTTGCAAGAATGAAACTTGACCACTTTCTCACACCATACACAAGATAAACTGCAAATGGATGAAAGACCTCAATTGTGAGACAGAATCATCAAAATCCTAGAAGGAGAGCATAGGGCTGATAACCTCGCCCTGACATCGGCCCACAGACAACTTCGTTCAATGACACATCTCAAAGGAACGAAAACAAAGAAAAAAATGAACTTGTGGGACTTCATCAAGATAAAAAGCTTCTGCACAGCCAAGGACATAGTCCAAAAAACTAAGAGGCAGCCCACGGAATGGGAGAAGATATTTGCAAATGACACTACAGATCAAAGGCTGGTATCCAAGATCTACAAAGAACTTCTCAAACTCAATACATGGGAAACAAATAATCAAATAAAAAAATGGGCAGAAAATATGAACAGACACTTTTCCAATGAAGACATACAAATGGCTAGCAGACACATGAAAAAATGTTCAACATCATTAGCCATCAGGGAAATTCAAATCAAAACCATATTGAGATACCACCTTACACCAGTTAGAATGGCAAAAATTGACAAGGTAGGAAACAACAAATGTAGAGAGGATGTGGAGAAAGGGGATCCCTCTTACACTGTTGGCGGGAATGCAAGTTGGTACAGCAACTCTGGAAAACAGGGTGGAGGTCCCTTTAAAAAGTTAAAAGTTGAGCTACCCTATGATCCAACAATTGCACTACTGGGTATTTACCCCAGAGATACAGATGTAGTGAAGAGAAGGGCCATATGCATACCAATCTTCATAGCAGCATTGTCCACAATAGCTAAATTGTGGAAGGAGACTAGATCCCTTCAACAGATGACTGGATTAAGAAGATGTGGTCCATATATACAATAGAATATTACTCAGCCATCAGAAAGAACGATTGCACATTTGCAGCAACATGGACGTGACTGGAGGAGATTATGCTAAGTGAAATAAGTCAAGCAGAGAAAGAGAATTATCATATGGTTTCACTCATTTATGGAACATAAGAAATAGGAAGATCAGTAGGAGAAGGAAGGGAAGAATGAAGCAGGGGTAAACAGAAGGGGGAATGAACCATGAGAGACTTTGGACTCTGGGAAACAAACTGAGGGCTTCAGAGGCGAGGAGGGTGGGGGATTGTGATAGGTCTGTGATGGGTGTTAAAGAGGGCACATATTGTGTGGTGTTATACACAAATAATGAATCAAGGAACATTACAGCAGAAACTACGAATATGCTGTATGGTGACTACCATAACATAATAAAAAATTATTATTAAAAAAGGCAAGAAAATAAAAACAAACCGTCGTTCTAGAAATATTAAAGACAATTTGAGTGGAAAGGAAAGACCAAAAGTGACAGTATAAAAGTAGGAAACACAAAAGCAGTAAAAATGAGTACTTCTATAAAAAGTCAGTCAGGAAACTCACAAAAAAAGGATGTAAACTGCAATACATATGCCTAAAACATGGGAGTAAAGGAGAGGAGTAAAGAATGGGTTCAAACTTAAATGACCATCAACTTCATATATACTGCTATATGCAGAAGAAGTTATACACAAAACCAATAATAACTACATATCAAAAACCACTAATAAATTTGCAAAGTTAAAGAGGAAAAATCGAAATACATCACTAAAGAATAACAGCAAACCATGAAAGAGTGAAAGACAAGAAGAGATCAGAGAAAATCTTCAGAAAGGACTGCAAAAAAATAATGAAATTACAATAAATATATATCTCAAAAATTACTTTGAATCTAAATGGACTAAACACTCCAATCAAAAGACATAAGGTGAAAGAATTGATGAAAAAAAAAGAACCATCTATATGTGGCCTATAAGAGACTCATTTTAGACCTAAAGACACCTACAGATTGAAAGTGAGGAGGTGAAGAAACGTTTATCATGCAAATGGTTGTCAAAAGAAAGCTAGAGTAGCAATACTTGTATTGGGCAAAATAGGCTTAAAGTAAAGACTGTAACAAGATATAAATTAGGACACTATATAATCATAAAGGGGACAATCCAGCAGGAGATATAATTGTAAATTTTTATGTATGCAACATAGGAGCATCCAATACATAAAAGTTTGAAACAGACATAAATTAACTAATTGACAATAATGCAATAATAGTAGGATGCTTTAACACCCCACTTATATCAAAGGAGAAAAAATCTAAAGAGAAAATCAATAAGGAAACAATGCCTTTAAATGATACACTGGACCAGATGGACTTAATAGATATTCAGAACATTCCATCTTAATACAGTAGAATACACATTCTTTTCAAGTGCTCATGGAACAACTCCCAGAATAGGTCACATATTAGGCCACAAAACCAGCCTCAATAAATTCAAGAAGATCGTAGTCACACCACACATCTTTTCAGACCACAATGCTATGAAACTAGAAGTCAACCACACACACACACACAAAAATCTGAAAAGATCACAAATATATGGAGGTTAAAGAACATGCTAATAAACAATGAATAGATCAAGCAGGACATAAAAAAGGAATAAAAAAATACATGGAAACAACTAAAAATGAAAGCATAATGGTCCAAAACCTTTGGGATGCAAAAAAGTGGTTCTAAGAGGGAAGTTTATAGTAATACATACCTACCTCGAGAAGCAAGAAACATCTCAAATGAACAACCTAACCTTACATCTAAGGGAGCTAGAAAAAGAACAACAAATGAGAGCAGCAGAAGAAAGGAAACAATAAAGATTAGAGCAGAAATAAATTATATAGAAACCAAAAAAAGAAAAAAAGAAAGAAATCAATGAAAGTAGGAACTGGTTCTTTGAAAGAATCAATAAAATTGATAAACCTCTGGTCAGACTTTTGGGAAAAAAAGAGAAAGGACTCAAATGAATAAAATCATAAGTGAAAGAGGAGAAATAACACCCAACACTGCAGAAACACACACAATTGTAAAAGAATATTATGAAAACTATATGCCAACATTGGAAACCTAGAAGAAATGGATAAAATCCTAGAAATATTTAAACTACCAAACCTGAAAAAGGAAGAAATAGAAAATTTGAACAGACTGATGACGAGCAAAAAACTGAATCAGTAACCAAAAAATTCCCAATAAACTATAGTCCGGGACCAGATGGCTTCAGAGGAAATTCTACTAAACATTTAAAGTAGAGTTCATACCTATTCTTCTCAAACTATTCTAAAAAATAGAAGAGGAAGAAAAACTTCCAAATTCATTCTATGAAGTCAGTATTACCCTGATACCAAAACCAGATAAAGTCATCACTAAGAAAGAGAACTACAGACCAATATCCCTGATAAGCATAGCTGCAAAAATCCTCAACAAAATAAAATAGCAAACTGAATCCAACAATACATTAAAAAAAATTATTCACCACAATCAAGTAGGATTTACTCCTGGGTTGCAAGTTTGGTTCATTATTTGCAAATCAATCTGTGTGATACATCATATCAATAAGAAAAAGGACAAGAACTATGTGATCATTCCAATAAATGCAGAAAGAGCACTTGACAAAGTAAAACAACCATTTGTGACAAAAACCCTAAACAAAGTAGGTTTAGAAAGAACACACCTCAATATAATAAAGGCTATATATGAAAAACCGCAGCTAATATCATCCTCAACAGGGAAAAACTGAAAGCTTTTCCCCTAAGATCAGGAACAACTCAAGAATGCCCATGCTCACCACTTTTATTCACAATAGTACTGGAAGTCTTAGCATCAGAAATTAGGCAACAAAAGAAATAAAAGGCATTCAAATCAGTAAGATAGAAGTAAAACTCTCACTATTGGCAGATAATATGATACCTATATAGAGAACCTGAATGATTCCACAAAAGAACTGCAAGAACTGATAAATGAATACAGTAAAATTGCAGGATACAAAGTCAATGTATAGAAATGTGGTGCATTTCTATACACCAATAATGAAGCAGCAGATAGAGACATTAAGAAAACACTCCCATTTACAATTGCACCAAAAATAATAAGATACCTAGGAGTAAACCTAGCCAAAGAGGTGAAAGACCTATACTCTGAAAACTATAAAACACTAATGAAACTGAAGGTGACACCAAGAAATGGAAAGACATTCCATGCTCATGGATTGGAAAAACAAATATTGTTAAAAATGTCTATACTAACCAAAGCAATCTATACATTTAATGCAATCCCTATCAAAATACCAACAGTATTTTTCATAGACCAGAACAAACAATTGTAAAATTTGCATGGAACCACAGAAGACTCTGAATAGCTAAAGCAATCTTGAAAAATAAAAGCAGCACTGGAGGCATCACGACTCCAGATTTCAAATTATATTACAAAGATGTAGTATGGTGCTGGCACAAAAATAGACACATAGATCAGTGAAACTGAAAAAGAAACCTAGAAATAAACCCTCATCTATATGGTCAATTGGTCTTTAACAAAGGAAGCAAGAATATGCAATGGGAAAAAGTCTGTTCAACAAATGGTATTGGGAAAACTGGACAGCTATATTCAAAAGAATGAAACTTGACTACTTTCTTACACCATACACAAAAATAAATTCCAAAGTGATGAAAGACCTAAATGTGAGACTTGAAACCATAAAAATCATAGAAGAGAACACAGGCAGTGACTTCTTTTATATCAGTCATAGCAACTTTTTCCTTGATATATCTTCTGAGGCAAGGGAAACAAAAACAAAAATAAATTATTGGGACTCCATCAAAATAAAAACCTTCTATGATACCCAGAGTAATCTACACTTTCAATGCTATCCTGATCAAAATACCAATGACATTTTTCAAAGAACTGGAACAAACAGCCCTTACATTTGTGTGGAACCAGAAAAGGCCACGAATCACCAAGGAAGTGTTGAAAAGGAAAAACAAAGTTGGGGCATCACAATGCCGGATTTCAAGTTGTACTACAAAGCTGTGATCACCAAGACAGCATGGTACTGGCACAAAAACAGACACATAGACAAATGGAACAGAATAGAGAACCCAGAAATGGACCCTTGGCTTTTTGGGCAACTGATCTTTGATAAAGCAGGAAAAAACATCTAGTGGAAAAAAAGACAGTCTCTTCAATAAATGGTGCTGTGGAAATTGGACAGCTACATGCAAAAGAATGAAACTTGACAACTCTCTCACACCATACACAAAGATAAACTCCAAATGGATGAAAGACCTTGATGTGAGACAGGAATCCATCAAAATCCTAGAGGAGAGCATAGGCAGCAACCTCTACGACATCAGCCACAGCAACCTTTTTCATGACACATCTCCAAAGGCAAGAGAAACAAAAGATAAAATGAAGTTGTGGGACTTCATCAAGACAAAAAGCTTCTGCACAGCCAAGGACATACTCAAAAAAACTAAGAGGCAGCCCACGGAATGGGAGAAGATATTTGCACATGACACTACAGATAAAAGACTGGTATCCAAGATCTACAAAGAACTCCTCAAACTCAATACACAAGAAACAAATAAACAAATCATAAAATTGAGCAGAACATATGAACAGACACTTTTCCAATGAAGACATACAAATGGCTAACAGACACATGAAAAAATGTTCAAAATCATTGGCCATCACGGAAATTCAGATCAAACCACACTCAGATATCACCTTACACCAGTTAGAATGGCAAAAATTGACAAGGCAAGAAACAACAATTGTTGGAGAGGATGTGGAGAAAGGGGATCCCTCCTACATTGTTGGTGGGAATGCAAGTTGGTACAGCCACTCTGGAAAACAGTGTGGAGGTCCCTTAAAAAACAATTGAGCTACCCTATGATCCAGCCATTGCACTACTGGGTATCTACCCCAAAGATACAGACGTAGTGAAGAGAAGGGCCATATGCACCCCAATGTTCATAGCAGCATTGTCCACAATAGCTAAATCGTGGAAGGAGCTGAGATGCCCTTCAACAGATGCCTGGATTAAGAAGATGTTGTCCATATATACAATGGAATATTACTCAGCTATCAAAAAGAATGATTTCTCAACATTTGCTGCAACATGGATGGCACTGGAGGAGATAATGCTAAGTGAAATAAGTCAAGCAGAGAAAGACAATTATCATATGGTTTCTCTCATCTATGGAACATAAGAAGTAGGAAGATTGGTAGGAGAAGAAAGGGAAGATGAAAGAGGGGGTAATCAGAAGGGGGAATGAAGCATGGGAGACTATGGACTCTGAGAAACAAACTGAGGGCTTCAGAGGGGAGGGGGGTGGGGAAATGGGATAGGCTGGTGATGGGTAGTAAGGAGGGCATGTATTGCGTGGTGCACTGGGTGTTATATGCAACTAATGAATCATGAAACTTTACATCAAAAACCAGGGATGTACTATATGGTGACTAACATAATATAATAAAAAAATTGCTATAATAAAAAAAATAAAAACCTTCTGCACAGTGAAGGAAACAACAAAACTAAAAGGCAACCTACACAATGACAGAAGATATTTACAAATGACATATGTGATAAAGGTTTAGTATCCCAAATATATAAAGAACTTTAAAACTCAACAACCAAAAAATAATAATAATAATAATAATAATAATCCAACTAAAAATGGGCAGAAAACATGAACAGACTTTTTTTTTCAAAAGAAGACATATAGATGGCCAACAAACATGAAAAGATGTTCATCATCACTTACCATCAGGGAAATGCAAATTAAAACTACAATGAGATTTCACCTCAAACTATAAGAATGGCTAAAATAAACAATACAAGAAACAACAGATATTGGTGAGGATGTAGAGAAAAGAACACTTTTGCACTGTTGGTGAAAATGCAGACAGGCGTAGCCACTATGAACAGTATGGTGGTTTCTCAAAAAGTTAAAATTAGAACTACCCTATGATCTAGCCATTGCACTACTGGGTATTTACCCAAAGAATAAAAAACTCTAATTCAAACGGATACATGTATCCATATGTTTAGAGCAGCATTATTTACAATAGCCAAGACACAGAAGCTGCCCAAGTGTCCACTGATTGATGAATGTATAAAGAAGAGGTGGTATGTATATACAACAGAACGTTATTCAGCCATAAAAAGAATAAAATTCTGTCATTTGCAATGACATGGATGGAGATAGAGAGTATAATGCTAAGTGAAATAAATCAGTCAGATAAAGACAAATACCATATGATTTCCCTCATATGTGGAATTTAAGAAACAGAACAAATGAGCAAAGGAAAAGAAAAAAGAAAAAGAGAGAGATAAATCAAAAAGCAGACTTTAATTATAGAGAACAAACTGATGGTTACCAGAAGGGAGGGTGATGAATGGATGGGTGAAACAGGTGATGGGCATTAAGGAGTGCACTTGTTGTGATGACCACCAGGTGACGTATGGAATTCTTGAACCACTATATTGTACACCTGAAATTAATATTACACTGTATGTTAACTAACTTATATTAAAACAAAACTTTCATAGTAATAAGAAAAGAACTTACACTGTGTATAAACCTTCTTTCAAATAGCATCTTCTTTCATTAAGATGGAAGTGTTTGTAAAATTATGTGCAAAGGCATGTGGGAATAGCCTAACCTTAACTCATTAAAATACATTTGGGGGGGGAAGAGAAAGCTGGAATGTTCCAAATAAGAGCCATGGATCTTTCACTTTGAATTCTATTTGGACTAAATGCTACGTGTTTCTATCTCTATCTCCTGTAGAGGTTTCTGTTATTCCCTTCACACACTCTTTTCCATCACATGGAAATAGTCACTCATCAAAACTTAACCAGTAGTTGTGTGTATTATGGCATGCGCACATGAATTTGAAGAGCAGAATCCTTTAGTTTAAATCTTGCTCTGTAATCAATTAACTCAAGTACTATTTCTCAAAGGGTTTGTCTTTGAGCTATCTGCATTAGAATCACCTAGAGCACTCATTTAAAAATATTTATTTCTGAGAAATTTGGACTGTACCTGAGATCTTTGAATCAGAATATCTGAAGATTCTGTCTTTGTTCATATTATTGCCTTGTTCTAGAATGTCCTTTATCTCTGCAGAAATTCTGCACATCTTTTAAGGTTCAGCTCAAAAGTAGCCTACTCTACAAAGCCATTCTTGATCCACTTCCTTCCAATAGATGGCTCTTCCCTAAAATTATGGCACAGGATGGCAGATGCATCAAAACTGCAATATAGGAGAATTTGGGGGGAACTCAGATAGGTCATCCAGGAAAAGGTGGTAGGAAGCACTTAAGACTTGCACTTAAATTTGTACTTACATTTAGAAACCTGAGCTGAAAATGCTACAAATAACTAAGTAATCAACCACATAGCATCTGTGCTTGGAGAAGAGATTAGTGACAATTTCACAAAAGAATCTTAGGATAAAAATGAAACAAAATGGGTAGGCTTCTAGGCAAAAACACATACAATAACAGAGAGGAAAGTAGTGGTAAAGACTTTTATTAGGAAGATAATAGATAATATCCTAGTTGAGCATATACAGTTATCAGAATATTATAGCCTTAGGGTAAGGTAAGCATAATGATGTAAGATATGAAAACACCTGGTTGACAGAGATATGTAGAATAGTCAGTGCCATGGATAAATCTATTATTAAATGGTAGAATTGGGGTATGAACTCAGGTGGGACTAATTCCAAATCCTATTCTCTAAGCATCTCAATTATGTCTTTGTTTAAACTATTCCTTTACCCTAGAATATCCTCCCCCTCTATCTTTACCTGTGAGAAGCATATCCTATCTTCAACATCGCAGCACCTTTCCCAAGCTGCTTGGGCCACCCCACTCTGACAGTACCAACTGACACTTTCCCTGTTACTCCCCTTCCCCTTTTATTTGAGGAGCATGCAGGTGCACATGAGGGCTCTTCTGCTGAAATCTACAGCAGCTCAGGGTAAAAAGTACCAAGGAATAATCTGCATTTCTTGGGAGGCCGGGATACAGAAAGGTTTGTCTGGGGCCAAGTAAGGTCTGGGGAATACCTATATCACCATCACCTACTTGAAAAGCATGCTTTGGGGCCACAGCCCACATCTCTTCAATCAGAATCTTTAGCTCAAGGCATAGAAATTTTCAACAAGAACCAGCAATTCTAGTTCTTCTAGAGGGCTGACCAAAACACTAAGTCCTTGCTCATTTCAAATGCTTCAATTTTATTCAGACAGCACAACTAATTCTCTGTTTTCTTTAGCATTAAAAACAGGAACAAAATCACTAATTTGAAAAGATATATGCACTCCTATGTTTATTACAGCATTATTTACAATAGTCAAGATATGAAAAAAACTTAAGTATCCATAAATGGATGAAAACACTTAAGTGTCCATAAATAGATGCAATGGTAAACAAGATGTGGTGTATGTATGTGTGTGTATATGTACACATACACACACACACATGCACGCACGTACACACACGCACGCACACATACACACACACACACACACACACACACACACACGGATGGACCTAGAGTGCATTACGCTGAATGAAATAAGTTGGACAGAGAAAGACAAATAGCATATAATTTCACTTACATGTAAAATCTAAAAAACAAAACAAACTGACAAACAAAAACAGAAATAGACTTATAAATACAGACAACAAACTGGTGGTTGCCAGAGAGAGGGGTGAAAGAATGAGCCAAAAAAAAAAAACCGTAATAAAAAACAGAGGTGTGAATTGTAATTATTTAATTTGGGGCACATAGTAAGCAACATTTGCCATCTCTCCTCTGTTCAGTTGTCCCACTTGTGGATCCCTAGTTACACCAGTTTTAGAAAGAGTTCTTAAGAAAGATCAAGTTAAAAAAATCAAATAAAGAAAAACAAATAGGAAGTCAGCCAAAATATTAGTTGAATGTCAAATTTGAGTCTGTTTTCCAGTCATAAACCACAAGGAAAAAGACATTATATTGCAAATTAAAATTCTAATTGATAAACTTAAGAAATGTAATAAGCTAGATTTTCCCACATTCTAAGAATATAAATTCAGTTTATTGCAATGTGTGTAAATATACTTACAATTTCTTTGATAACATAGAAACAAACAAAAAAATAACTCTTGTTTTATTAACAGGGAGAGGTATTACTAATTTTAAATTCATGATGGATGGAATAGCTGCTGCCAACTTATGTCCCTTGATTCCTAAGACCGTAATTCAGCACTCTTCTCTTTCCTATTGGGAAAAAAAATGGCACATTTTTCCTTGAGCTGCTAATTGCCCACGCAAAATTCATGCATTAATGGTACTCCAGTATTGTACTTTCTTATTTTTTAGATATGCTGATTCAACACAAATATATATGTACATACATCTTGCCATGATTAGTTGGCTTTTTATTAGATTCATGATTAATATTTCCCTGATGGCTAATGATTTTGAACATTTTTTCATGTCTATGTTAGCCATTCATATGTCTTCATTGGAAAAGTGTCTGTTCATATTTTCTGCCCATTTTTTTATTTGATTATTTGTTTCCCGTGTATTGAGTTTGAGAAGTTCTTTGTAGATCTTGGATACCAGCCTTGGATCTGTACTTTCATTTGCAAATATCTTCTCCCATTCTGTGGGTCGCCTCTTTGTTTTGATGACTCTTTCCTTTGCTGTGCAGAAGCTTTTTATCTTGATGAAGTCCCAAAAGGTAATTTTTGCTTTTGTTTCCCTTGCCTTTGGAGATGTGTCATGAAAGAAGTTGCTGTGGTCAATGTCAAGGAGGTTACAGCCTATGTATTCCTCTATGATTTTGATGGATTCCTGTCTCACATTGAGGTCTTTCATCATTTGGAGTTTACCTTTGTGTATGGTGTGAGAGAGTGGTCACATTTCATTCTTCTGCATATAGCTTTCCAATTTTCCCAGCACCATTTATTGAAGAGACTGTCTTTTATCCATTGGATGTTTTTTCCTGCTTTGTCAAAGATTAGTTGACCATAGAGTTGAGGGTCCATTTCTGGAGTCTGTATTCTGTTCCATTGGTCTATGTGTCTGTTTTTGTGCCAGTACCACGCTGTCTTGGTGAGCACAGCTTTGTAGTATAGCTTGAAATCTGGCAATGTGATGCCCCCAGCTTTCTTTTTCTTTTTCAACATTTCCTTGGCGATCCAGGGTCTTTTCTGATTCCAAACAAATTTTAGAATTGTTTGTT
Organism: Ursus maritimus; assembly: GCF_017311325.1. Taxonomy (NCBI): domain Eukaryota; kingdom Metazoa; phylum Chordata; class Mammalia; order Carnivora; family Ursidae; genus Ursus; species Ursus maritimus. Next base: position 23,696,652 of record NW_024423319.1, read on the forward strand.
CCAGCACTTTGAAAAATATAATTAGTATTTTGATCGGGATGGCATTGAAAGTGTAGATTTCTCTGGGTAGCATAGATATTTTAACTATGTTTATTCTTCCAAACCATGAGCATGGAATGTTTTTCCATCTTTTTGCGTCTTCTTCAATGTCTTCCATCAGCGTTCTGTAGTTTCTAGAGTATAGATCCTTTACCTCTCTGGTTAAGTTAATTCAGAGATAACATGATTTTTGGTGCTATTGTAAATGGAATGGCTTCCCTAATTTCTCTTTCTTCAGTCTCTGATTTCTGAGCATTGATTTTGTATCCCACCACATTACTGAATTGTTCTATGAGTTCTAGTCATTTGGGGGTGGAGTCTTCTGGGTTTTCCACATAAAGTATCAAGTCATCTGTGAAGAGAGAGAGTTTGACTTCTTCTTTGCCGATTTGAATACCTTTTATTCTTTTTTGTTGTTGTCTGATTGCTGTTGCTAGGACTTCTAGTACTATGTTGAACAATAAGGGCAAGAATAGTCATCCTTGTCATGTTCCTGATCTTAAGGGAAATGCTCTCAGCTTTTCCCCATTAAGAATGATATTCGCTGTGGGCTTTTCATAGATGGTTCCTATAAAAATGAGGAATGTACCTCTATTCCTACACTCTGAAGGGTTTTAATCAGGAAAGGATGCTGTATTTTGTCATATGCTTTTTCTGTGTCAATGGAGAGGACCATATGATTGTTGTCTCTTCTCTTATCAATGTGTGCTATCACAATGATGGATTTGCAAATGTTGAACCACGCTTGTTTCCCAAGGATGAATCCCACTTGGTCATGATGGACAATGCTGTCAATGTACTGTTGGATCCTATTACCTAGGATCTTGTTGAGAATTTTGACATCCATATTCAGCAGGGATATTGGTCTGTAATTCTCCTTTTTGTTGGGGTCTTTCCGTGGTTTGGGAATCAAGGTAATGCTGGACTCATAAAACAAGTTTGGAAATTTTCCTTCTGTTTCTATTTTTTGAAACAGCTTGAGGAGAATAGGTATTATTTCTTCATTGAATGTTTGGTAGAATTCCCCAGGGAATCCATCAGGCCCTGGACTCTTGTTTCTTGGGAGGTTTTTGATCACTGCTTTAATCCATTACTGGTTATTGGTCTATTTAGGTTGTCAATTTCTTCCTGTTTCAATCTTGGTAGTTTACAGGTTTCCAGGAAGGCATCCATTTCTTCCAGGTTGCTTCATTTATTGGCATATAGTTGTTGATAATAATTTCTAATAATTGTTTCTATGTCTTTGGTGGTAGTCATGATTTCTCCCCTTTCATTCATAATTTTATTAATTTGGGTCCTTCCTCTATTCTTTTGAATAAGTCTGGCCAGTGGCTTGTCGATCTTATTTATTCTTTCAAAGAACCAGCTTCTAGTTTTGTTGATCTGCTCTACTGTGCTCCTGGTTTCTAATTCATTGATCTGCTCTAATCTTAATCAGTTGTCTTTTCATGCATGGCTTAGGCCTGTTCTTTTGTTCCATCTCCAGCTGTTTAAGGTGTGAGTATAAGGACAGCATTTTAGATTTTTCTATTCTTTTGAGTGAGGCTGGATGGCTATGTATTTTCCTCTTAGGACCGCCTTTGCAGTGTCCCATAGGTTTTGGACTGATATGTTTTCGTTTTCATTGGTTTCCATAAATTGCTAAAGTTCTTCTTTAATTTCCTGGTTTACCCAAACATTCTTAAGCAGTATGGTCCTTAGTTTCCCAGTGTTTGAGTTTCTTTCAAATTTTTTCTTGTGATTCAATGCCAGTTTCAAAGCATTGTGGTTTGAGAATATGCAGGGAATAATCTCAGTCTTTTGGTATCAGTTGAGACCTGTTTCGTGACCCAGTATATGTTCTATTCTGGAGAAAGTTCCCTGTGCGTTAGAAAAGAATGAGTATTCTGTTGTTCTAGGGTGGAATGCTCTGTAGACATCTACGAGGTCCATCTGGTCCAGTATGTCATTCAAAGCTTTTGTTTCTTTGTTGATTTTCTGCTTAGGTGATCTGTCTATTGCTGAGAGCGGAGAGTTGAGGTCCCCTACTATTAACGTATTATTATCTATATTTCTTTTTATTCTGGTTAAGAGTTGGCTTGTGTATCTAGCTGCTCCTCTGTTGGGGGCATAGATACTTATAATTGTTAGATCCTCTTATTGGATACCACTTATAAGAGTAATGTAGTGTCCTTCTGTATCTCTAACTACAGTCTTTAGCTTAATATCTAATTTATTTGAGATACGAATTGCTACCCAGGCTTTCTTTTGAAGTTCTTTGGCATGAAAAATGGTTTTCCATCCCTTCACTTTCAGTCAGGATGTATCTTTAGGTTCAAAGTGAGTGTCTTGTAGACAGCATATGGATGAGTCATGTCTTTTTATCCAGTCTGAAGCTCTGTGTTGTTTTATGGGAGCATTTAGGCCATTCACATTGAGAGTGATTATTGAGAGATATTATTTTGATGTCTTCATGTTGCCTGTGAAGTCCTTGTTTCTATAGATTGTCTCTGTAAATTCTGTTCTGCATCACTCCTGGGGTCTTTTTACTTTTATAGAACCACCCTTAATATTTCTTGTAGGGATGGCTTTGTGGTCACATATTCTTTCAGTTTCTGCCAGTCTTGGAAGCTCTTTGTCTCTCCATCCATTCTGAATGACAGCCTTGCTGGATACAGCATCCTTGGCTGCACGTTCTTCTCACTTAGTGCTCTGAATATGTCTTGTCAGTCCTTTCTGGCTAGCCAGGACTCTGTAGACAGGTCTGACGTTATTCTGATGTTCCTCCCTCTGTACGTAAGGAATCTCTTCCCCCTTGCCACTTTCAAGATTTTATCCTTGGATCTAAGATTTGAAAATTGTACTACTACATGTTGTGGTGTTGATCTGTTCTCATTGATCTTGGTAAGGGTCCTCTCTGCCTCTTGGACACAAATACTTGATTCTTTCATCAGATTAGGGAAGTTCTCAGCTACAATTTGCTCAAATATCTTTTCTAGCCCTCTCTCTTTCTCTACCCCCTTTGGGGATCCCGATAATTCTGACACTGGAATGTTTCATTGAGTCAGTAATCTCCTGTAGCTTTTTTTCTTGAAATTGGAGTCTTTTTCCCATGTTACCTCCTTTTCCTTCTTTTCTATCATCTCATCCTCTATTTCTTTCTTCTGCTTCATTTACCCTGGCAGTCAGAGCATCCAGTTTAGACTGCATTTCATTCATAGAATTCTTAATTATTGAAGATTCATTCTCATTTCAGCCCTCTGAGATTCTCTATTTTCGTTTATATTTTTCTTAAAACTGTACATGATCTTGATAATTGTTACTCTGAAATCCATTTTTCATAACTTGGTTATACCCATATCCATTAGTTCTGTGGCAGAGGCCCCAGTCTCTGTTTCTTTTCACTGTTGGGGGTTCCTCCTCATCAACATTCTGATGAGGTGTCATTGTGGGAATGTACAGAGTTCAAATTATTGACCAGGACCCAAGCAAGATGCACCTTCTTTATAGGCACCTTAGGGATGTGGGCTTCTTGTTCTTTCAACCTGCCTTCTGGGGGAGGGGCTTGCCACCCTGATATTCAGGCAACCCTGTTTGGGCAGGGTTGCCCTGACCCCTGTGGGTGGGATGGGCACAGTGAGAAATGGTTTTTAGGGGTTTTGGGGCTTTTGTTCTCTGGCGGCTTTCCCTGGTGGTTTTCTGTGTCTCTTCTGAAAGTCAGAGCAGCAGCGACTGTATCCGAACCTCTGTCTCAGAACAGAGAGATTGCAATCTGCTCTTCACTGAGCTCTCCAGGGCACACAACTCCATATCTGTCGGTGCTGCTAAAAACTGTGGCATCCTGGTTTGTGTGTCCCACAGCCGCTCTCCCAGTCCTCACTCCTAGTGCCAGCTGTCTCTGCCCTTTGTGCTTCTAAAACTGCCAGCCGCCCCCAGTTCGCACGCATGTTCCTAAACTCCAGGTTTCAGTCTGGTTTCCCTGCTGCTACCAGTCTGCTAGTGTGGCCCGTTCCTCAGTGCGGGAGGCTTCTGCCTTCCTGGTGCATGAGCACGGTGGCTCCCCCTTCAGTTTATCTTCTAATATCTCCCTGCAGACTCTCAACTCCCTGCTTCATACCTTGAGACCAAGCACGTGAGATATTCTGTTTGTAGAGATCCAGATGTATCTTACATCTCAGGTTTATTTCGTGGCTGTTCAGGATGGTCTGGTAGATATCCAGCTCTATTCAGGGGACCTATTGAAATAGGATCCCTACTCCTCTGCCATCTTTCCTCTCTCCCAGATATAGTAATATACTAATAACTCCCTCTTATCAGTGAGTGTTGTCTTGCAACTATAGCTTTGTAACATATATCTCATGTCTCTGGGCTGGCCAAAAGTATCTATCTTCTTACAAATACTCCTCATAAAGTGTATTTACAAACCATATTTACTTAGTTTTCTTATTGTCTCATCCTTACTGTCATCTTTTTATACTGCTTATATCTACATGTTAATCATGAAAAAGAACCAATCCTAGAAAAAGCCAGTCTGATATCAGCAGTCATGTTCTTCCATACAAACACATAGTATTGTTGAAATAATATTTATTAGACTGTGAACTTGAAATTTACATGAAAATACTGAGCTAGATAAGGGAAATAATAATACACTAATAAGTAGTAACTTTTTTCACATTTTCCACATTTTTTCACAATTTATTACAATAATGAACAAAATGTGCAAGATTTATATTACATCTCCAAAATGTTCTAATTCCAAGGTTCTCAAAATTTTTCATTCACAAGAATTACCTGAGGAGCCTATTTTAAATGCAATTTCCTACATGCAAAGTCAAAGATGAGGTTGAGACCTGGAAACATATTTATAACAAGTTATCCTTGAATGGTTCTAATGTTCTTTATATGTGGCCCACACCTACAGTACATTTTAAAATCAGCAAGCTACTGTGATCATGATCATTGTCCCCAATTTACTAAAATTACAGGACATTTAAATAAATGTATCATAGCAAATGCTGACAAGAGTTAAAAGGGATATCATTAAAATGTTCTGTCTCGCTTTTTAATCAGGCGTGACCCTGACAGAGTATAAATGAATGGACATGCACTTTCTAAGTCAAGGAAAGTACTGGAGAAACAGTCCCAGATGTAGTCACTGAGGGATAGATTACTCTGTTGGGTAAAATAAAGCACCCATGAGTATATGATAGAATTTTGTGCTCCACGCATGTACTTTGTAATGAATAAAAGGTAAAGATAACTATCTAGACATTACAATGGGTAATTAGAGCACAGTAATGGGAAGTTTGGGCAGGAAATTCTTCAAAATCCTGGTAAGTAAGCAGTAGACATCAGTTAGGTATATCTTTCAGCAAAAAAGGTCTCAGACTTATAAAAGGATTAGGGGTCCTTTGAGGGGAATATGGCAGCAAAATAAGAGGACCCTGGCTCATATTATCCTGCAAACATACCTAGATGACTATCAAATCATCCTGAATACCCCAGAAGCTGACCTGAAGACTGACAGAACAAACTTCATAAAGGGAGAGAAGAGGCTACATCCAAGAAGGTAGGAAGTGTGAAGATGTGATTTAGGGGGAGAAACAGATCATGGGTACTGGGGAGGGGAGGGAGCCAAGGAAAAGTGTGAGATAGAGAGGGGCACACAGGGACATGCACAAGGAGAACATTTCCCCAGAGCAATTAGCTTGGAAAACAAGAGGAACTAAATTTTGTGAGTTGTTGCAAAGAGTTGGTCTCAAAGCGTGGATTTTAAGGTCACAGAGCTTGGTGAGGATAGAGCCTAGAGGGCACTGTGCTGCTCCTGGAGACAAGGCAGGCAAACAACCCAGTGACAGACAACATGGAAGCAGAGATCTGAAAAACACCTGGGGCATCCAGTGTGGATATTATTCAATCTTCTTAAAGCACATACCTGAAAGTTAGCATTCAAGAAGATATCTCTACAGGAACAAAGGAGCTGGCTGGCACCATTTTCCTCCTTCACCCCTCAGCATAAACACAGAGCCACCTGAGGGAAGCAGCTCAGCAAGGACACTGGCTGCCTAACTTGCTTACACAAAACCCCACCTCCCTGCACTCAGGCAGGACTCCCCGTCTGACTCCCCATCTCAGAATTTTATGGAGGCACCCAATCCAATTTTCTTGTCCCTTTTTAGGGAGGAAGTCTTAGGATTTTGTGCCTATTCTTTTTTATATAATGTATTTTTTTATTTTATTATGTTAGTCACCATACAGTACATCCCTGGTTTTTGATGTAAAGTTCGAACTTTATGCCTATTCTTGATCCTGTAAAGTCAGACCATAAGCTGAGAGTTCCTTATGTATTTTACCTGAGGCATTGCCCTGAAGTTTTCAAGGTTAAGTGCCTACTATCACCCCAGCAGTGTAAACTAACCATCTACATGTGTTCATTCATAATCTTCAGAGGCTCATATATGCCACTGTAAGGGTGCACAGAGAGCTGTGGCTATGTGAGAAGAAGGGGCACATATAGCAGCGTGATTGCATGTGGTCTAGATTGGGTAATCCACAGATGATGCATCCTACAATGTTCATGAGCAGGCCTTTTGGTGGTATTGTGAGACAGTTAGTAGAAACTGGACATTTATTGAGTTCTGCACCCTGGTTACTATGAGTCCTTGCCCTTTTCCCTGCTTCTAGATTCTCCCAGACTATTCAGCCTAGCCAATCCCCTCAATGTTCTGGGTTAGGTGAGAAAGCATTGGTTCTCTTGAACAATGTCCAACATGGCTGGGGGAGCCTGGCATTAACTACACTGTTATTTTCTTTTGTGCAAAGTTGGAAGCTGAGAGAGTATCTCTTGGCACTAATCCATGCTACCTTTGGAGAGAGATACAGTGAGTAAAGTAAAACTATTATTGTAACTCTTCTCAATGTATGTCTTCCTAAATTATTTTTGTTGTTGTTGTTGTTCCAACAGGATGCTAGGACCTCTCTGCTGGACTACCAGGGCCCCATAAAGATACTCCTGTCCATAATTGGTTGTAAGAATTGGTGTTTCTGTAGAAGGACAGGTCTGAAAACTCTTATGTTACCATCTTGCTGATTTTGCTCCTTAAGCAGGATTTCTAAACTAAACTAGAAAGTGGACTCTTACACAATCTAAATTCAATATTTTAGACTCCAGTAGTGAAAAAAAAAGAGGAAAGGAGAGCAGCACGATCTCAATGGCTGTCATGAAGAAGAAGAAAAAGAAATGGGTTTGAAAAAGATGCTTTGATGTGGCAAATTTTTTTAAACACTGCACAATAATAATTCACATATATATGCAAACCAAGAATATGTTGTTTTGTGCTTGACACTGCAGATTTTGAAATGGCATGCAAAACATAAAAAGCAAGAGTTGTAAAGGATCAATGAACTCTTTCTTTACTTATTTTCTATATGATGCTTTTGTTAAAAAGGAGGGTAAGAGAGTTGGGTGAGGAGAGTATTTTCCTTCTGTTATTTCCCATTATACTGTTTTCTTGTATTTAAGAAGGTATGAAGTGACTTTTCTATTTCACTACACAGAGCCAAGTTTTTAAATACAATACCAAGTCATTAAATGCCAACTTTGGATAAGAATGTTTCTTTATGTCTTCCTTTTAGACCTTTGAAAAGGAGCTTTAAATTGTTAGCAGATTCAAAACTGCACCACTTCAAATTAAAGTAGAGCCAATTAAGCTAGAATGCAAAGTTAATCCAAAAATACAATTAGCACTGCATCTGGGAAGAGGGTTACACTATAAGCAAGAAATGTTAATAAATGGCACACTAAAATTTTATAAGGAGAGGAGAGGTAGATTGGCTATGAGGTAAGCACAATAACATTGTAAAGCTGCAATATAAATACATAGAGCTGTGGTTGATGTTTTATAACAAATTTTAATTTTAAAATGCTGTATTAGAATTACTATGTCTTAGACAAGTTATACATCCATGTAGATCTGGAGCCATGGAAATGTATTTAAAAATATGTGTGCAGCAGTTTGCAGACTTCAAGAGCAATCTGTTGGAAATGAAATTATTACAAGTAGTAGTATAGTAACTAAAGAGGGAGAAGAAGGAAGAAGAAGAAGAAGAAGAAGAAGAAGAAGAAGAAGAAGAAGAAGAAGAAGAAGAAGAAGAAAAGAAGAAGGAGGAGGAGGAGGAAAGAGGGGAGGGGAGGAGAAGAAGAGACTATACTGTGCCTTAAATTATTTGAAAATCATTCTTTTAAAGTAAAAATCCTATTTTAATCTTGGTATTTTGTAATCCAATTGGCATGATGAGCTTGTGTGATTAAAAAAATATCGCTGCCTAGGAAATCAGTGTTGTAGTCCACATCTGATAGTAAATAGGTATGCAAATTTAGATAAATTATTTTGCCTCTTCTAGTTGCTTTCTTCAATTGTAAAATGAAAGGAGTAAATTTGATAAATTTTTAGGGTCCTTTAACCTTTAAAGTTCTAGGTGTCTAATAAGAACTTTAAAATTTTATTTTATGGGCCTTATTATTTTTAGATCTAGAATCAAAATTTTCCAACCAATTTGATTAAAGATTGATCAAGGGCACATAAAATTTAACATATGTCTAGTCTATACCTAATTCTCTTAATGAAGATGCTCTGTTCCATGAGAATATGAAGTTAATTCACATGAATGGTATAGTTTGATGTTTCCTTAAGAAAGTCATTTGTACATCTGAAACTTCTTTAACACTGTATGTTAATTATACTTCAATAAACAATAAACAAATTAATTAATTTTTAAAATAGTCATTTATCAATTTTTATTATTTATTCTATATGTAAATAATAGCCATCATATTATAATGGTGTAAATATATTTACCTTTTCTAGTCGATTTTCCTTGGGATAATTGAATTATGATAAATGTACACTGATATGTTTCATAATTATTTAAGTGGATAATCTTCTTTCATGTATTCAATCATTAATTCAATAAATATTTATTAAATGACAATGAAATATCAGGCAACATTTCAGCCACTAAAGATTCCACAGTTTAAAAAAGCCAGTGCTCTAAGAATAGAAAAGTAAACCAATGAAGCATAGTAAATATTATAGATGTGGCACCACAGAGCAGTGGTAAAAGTGTTGTTAATAATTAGTTCTGTGAAAATTGATTATACATATAGAAAAAATTAATTAGTTCCCAACTTCAAATCACACACTAGAAAACAATAAATCAACTACATTCAAACTAATAATTCCTGTTCATGAAACAAGATGGATCTTAAATAAGAGTGATAAATAAGCTACCAAGTGGCAGAAGATACTTTTAAAATGTAAAGTAGTAAGGATTAGTATACAGATTATATAAAGAAGTGTTACAAATAAAAACAAGATTATCAGTATATCTGAATAGGTGTTTCATAAAAGAAGACAACCACATGCCCCACAATGATATAGAAAAAGATACTCAATTTCATTAGCCATTATATATACAAATTTTAAATAACAAACATTATAATTCAGCCACCAGACTTGACATTATTAATTATACAGACTGACAATATTAAAGATTAAATGTTTGCAAGAATATAAAGCAGTGGGAACTATTGTATAGTTCTGGGGAGAGTATAGTTTGATAAAATCATTTAAGAAAATTGATATTATCTACTAAGTTTGAAGATATACATACATATGATCTAGCAAGTCCATTCCTAATTATATTATATTTCAGAGAAACTCATGCCTCTGTGTGACTGGATACATGTACAATAATGTTGATAGTAACCTTATTTGTAA
>NW_024423319.1:23706461-23708957 GCF_017311325.1 Ursus maritimus
AGAAGAAGAAGAAGAAGAAGAAGAAGAAGAAGAAGAAGAAGAAGAAGAAAAGAAGAAGGAGGAGGAGGAGGAAAGAGGGGAGGGGAGGAGAAGAAGAGACTATACTGTGCCTTAAATTATTTGAAAATCATTCTTTTAAAGTAAAAATCCTATTTTAATCTTGGTATTTTGTAATCCAATTGGCATGATGAGCTTGTGTGATTAAAAAAATATCGCTGCCTAGGAAATCAGTGTTGTAGTCCACATCTGATAGTAAATAGGTATGCAAATTTAGATAAATTATTTTGCCTCTTCTAGTTGCTTTCTTCAATTGTAAAATGAAAGGAGTAAATTTGATAAATTTTTAGGGTCCTTTAACCTTTAAAGTTCTAGGTGTCTAATAAGAACTTTAAAATTTTATTTTATGGGCCTTATTATTTTTAGATCTAGAATCAAAATTTTCCAACCAATTTGATTAAAGATTGATCAAGGGCACATAAAATTTAACATATGTCTAGTCTATACCTAATTCTCTTAATGAAGATGCTCTGTTCCATGAGAATATGAAGTTAATTCACATGAATGGTATAGTTTGATGTTTCCTTAAGAAAGTCATTTGTACATCTGAAACTTCTTTAACACTGTATGTTAATTATACTTCAATAAACAATAAACAAATTAATTAATTTTTAAAATAGTCATTTATCAATTTTTATTATTTATTCTATATGTAAATAATAGCCATCATATTATAATGGTGTAAATATATTTACCTTTTCTAGTCGATTTTCCTTGGGATAATTGAATTATGATAAATGTACACTGATATGTTTCATAATTATTTAAGTGGATAATCTTCTTTCATGTATTCAATCATTAATTCAATAAATATTTATTAAATGACAATGAAATATCAGGCAACATTTCAGCCACTAAAGATTCCACAGTTTAAAAAAGCCAGTGCTCTAAGAATAGAAAAGTAAACCAATGAAGCATAGTAAATATTATAGATGTGGCACCACAGAGCAGTGGTAAAAGTGTTGTTAATAATTAGTTCTGTGAAAATTGATTATACATATAGAAAAAATTAATTAGTTCCCAACTTCAAATCACACACTAGAAAACAATAAATCAACTACATTCAAACTAATAATTCCTGTTCATGAAACAAGATGGATCTTAAATAAGAGTGATAAATAAGCTACCAAGTGGCAGAAGATACTTTTAAAATGTAAAGTAGTAAGGATTAGTATACAGATTATATAAAGAAGTGTTACAAATAAAAACAAGATTATCAGTATATCTGAATAGGTGTTTCATAAAAGAAGACAACCACATGCCCCACAATGATATAGAAAAAGATACTCAATTTCATTAGCCATTATATATACAAATTTTAAATAACAAACATTATAATATTCAGCCACCAGACTTGACATTATTAATTATACAGACTGACAATATTAAAGATTAAATGTTTGCAAGAATATAAAGCAGTGGGAACTATTGTATAGTTCTGGGGAGAGTATAGTTTGATAAAATCATTTAAGAAAATTGATATTATCTACTAAGTTTGAAGATATACATACATATGATCTAGCAAGTCCATTCCTAATTATATTATATTTCAGAGAAACTCATGCCTCTGTGTGACTGGATACATGTACAATAATGTTGATAGTAACCTTATTTGTAATAATCCAAAAATAAGAACAATCCTATGTCCATCTACAAAAAAATTGATAAATTAATTTTGGTATATTCATTTAGTGGACTACTCTACAGCAACAAGAATCAATAAACTACAATGTTGTGGTGGATGAATCTCAGAAAGGCAATTCAAAAAAAAAGAATACAATGAATTTCTATTTATATATATTGTAAAAACAGGCAAAGGCAAACCATGTTATTTGGGGATGCATACATATGTGGTGAGAGTATAACGTATAGCAGAAAAGTGATTCTAATGAAACTCAGGATGGTTATGCATGCCTACGGAGGAATGATGTTTTGATAAGGAAAAACTGGATATTGAGAGACAGGGGACTGTATCTGGAGTACTGATAAAATTCTTTTGTTGTTGTCGTCGTTGTTACTTTTACCTGGGTTGTGGTTACATTAGTTATCACTTTGTAAATATTTGCTAAGTTATGCTTTTATGTTTCATTCACTTTTCTGTGTCCATATATATTTATATAGACAGAAAGAATGGAAAAATGAAAAGAGAACATATGTAGAAAAATTTTTCAAATACATTTTCTCTAAAGAGGAGCAGAGATAAGTCTGGAGTACTGGGCAAGATCAAGGAAAGAATTTAAGCTGGCTGGGGCTGTTATTACATGTTTATAGGCATCTGGCAATGAAGCAGGAGAGTGGGAGCAATTTATTACACGGTAGGAAAAGACAAAGACAGAAAAAATACATAGATGGGAAGTTGAAATCTAATGCATAGTGGAATGATTGTCTTTATCAAGATGTTAAGAGAGTTCATCCACAATAACAGGATAAAATTGTAAT
>NW_024423319.1:23708967-23711498 GCF_017311325.1 Ursus maritimus
TCTAGGTGTCTAATAAGAACTTTAAAATTTTATTTTATGGGCCTTATTATTTTTAGATCTAGAATCAAAATTTTCCAACCAATTTGATTAAAGATTGATCAAGGGCACATAAAATTTAACATATGTCTAGTCTATACCTAATTCTCTTAATGAAGATGCTCTGTTCCATGAGAATATGAAGTTAATTCACATGAATGGTATAGTTTGATGTTTCCTTAAGAAAGTCATTTGTACATCTGAAACTTCTTTAACACTGTATGTTAATTATACTTCAATAAACAATAAACAAATTAATTAATTTTTAAAATAGTCATTTATCAATTTTTATTATTTATTCTATATGTAAATAATAGCCATCATATTATAATGGTGTAAATATATTTACCTTTTCTAGTCGATTTTCCTTGGGATAATTGAATTATGATAAATGTACACTGATATGTTTCATAATTATTTAAGTGGATAATCTTCTTTCATGTATTCAATCATTAATTCAATAAATATTTATTAAATGACAATGAAATATCAGGCAACATTTCAGCCACTAAAGATTCCACAGTTTAAAAAAGCCAGTGCTCTAAGAATAGAAAAGTAAACCAATGAAGCATAGTAAATATTATAGATGTGGCACCACAGAGCAGTGGTAAAAGTGTTGTTAATAATTAGTTCTGTGAAAATTGATTATACATATAGAAAAAATTAATTAGTTCCCAACTTCAAATCACACACTAGAAAACAATAAATCAACTACATTCAAACTAATAATTCCTGTTCATGAAACAAGATGGATCTTAAATAAGAGTGATAAATAAGCTACCAAGTGGCAGAAGATACTTTTAAAATGTAAAGTAGTAAGGATTAGTATACAGATTATATAAAGAAGTGTTACAAATAAAAACAAGATTATCAGTATATCTGAATAGGTGTTTCATAAAAGAAGACAACCACATGCCCCACAATGATATAGAAAAAGATACTCAATTTCATTAGCCATTATATATACAAATTTTAAATAACAAACATTATAATTCAGCCACCAGACTTGACATTATTAATTATACAGACTGACAATATTAAAGATTAAATGTTTGCAAGAATATAAAGCAGTGGGAACTATTGTATAGTTCTGGGGAGAGTATAGTTTGATAAAATCATTTAAGAAAATTGATATTATCTACTAAGTTTGAAGATATACATACATATGATCTAGCAAGTCCATTCCTAATTATATTATATTTCAGAGAAACTCATGCCTCTGTGTGACTGGATACATGTACAATAATGTTGATAGTAACCTTATTTGTAATAATCCAAAAATAAGAACAATCCTATGTCCATCTACAAAAAAATTGATAAATTAATTTTGGTATATTCATTTAGTGGACTACTCTACAGCAACAAGAATCAATAAACTACAATGTTGTGGTGGATGAATCTCAGAAAGGCAATTCAAAAAAAAAGAATACAATGAATTTCTATTTATATATATTGTAAAAACAGGCAAAGGCAAACCATGTTATTTGGGGATGCATACATATGTGGTGAGAGTATAACGTATAGCAGAAAAGTGATTCTAATGAAACTCAGGATGGTTATGCATGCCTACGGAGGAATGATGTTTTGATAAGGAAAAACTGGATATTGAGAGACAGGGGACTGTATCTGGAGTACTGATAAAATTCTTTTGTTGTTGTCGTCGTTGTTACTTTTACCTGGGTTGTGGTTACATTAGTTATCACTTTGTAAATATTTGCTAAGTTATGCTTTTATGTTTCATTCACTTTTCTGTGTCCATATATATTTATATAGACAGAAAGAATGGAAAAATGAAAAGAGAACATATGTAGAAAAATTTTTCAAATACATTTTCTCTAAAGAGGAGCAGAGATAAGTCTGGAGTACTGGGCAAGATCAAGGAAAGAATTTAAGCTGGCTGGGGCTGTTATTACATGTTTATAGGCATCTGGCAATGAAGCAGGAGAGTGGGAGCAATTTATTACACGGTAGGAAAAGACAAAGACAGAAAAAATACATAGATGGGAAGTTGAAATCTAATGCATAGTGGAATGATTGTCTTTATCAAGATGTTAAGAGAGTTCATCCACAATAACAGGATAAAATTGTAATGGAAGCACAGAAGAAAGTAGTTTGGTATATTTAAAGGTGGGTTGGGTTTTTTGTTTTTGTTTTTTATGTTTCTCTTCTCATAGCTTCAATTTCCCTATAAAATCAGAGCATCATCTGCAATTCAGGAGAGTTGGAAAAAGTGATAGATATTTGAGGCAAGCTAAGTAATCCATGAAAGTGAGAAAAAATGACTTAAAAATGCAGTAGGGGGCACCTGAGTAACTCATTCAGTTAACCCTTTGCCTTCCGCTCAGGTCATGATCTCAGGGTCCTGGGATGGAGCCCCACATTGGGCTCCTCACTCAGCTGGGAGTCAGCTTCTCCCTCTCCCTCTGCCCCTTCCCCCACTTGTGCTCCCTCTCTCTCTCTGTCACTCTCTCTCTCTCAAGTAAATAAATAAAAAT
>NW_024423319.1:23711508-23780262 GCF_017311325.1 Ursus maritimus
GCCATCATATTATAATGGTGTAAATATATTTACCTTTTCTAGTCGATTTTCCTTGGGATAATTGAATTATGATAAATGTACACTGATATGTTTCATAATTATTTAAGTGGATAATCTTCTTTCATGTATTCAATCATTAATTCAATAAATATTTATTAAATGACAATGAAATATCAGGCAACATTTCAGCCACTAAAGATTCCACAGTTTAAAAAAGCCAGTGCTCTAAGAATAGAAAAGTAAACCAATGAAGCATAGTAAATATTATAGATGTGGCACCACAGAGCAGTGGTAAAAGTGTTGTTAATAATTAGTTCTGTGAAAATTGATTATACATATAGAAAAAATTAATTAGTTCCCAACTTCAAATCACACACTAGAAAACAATAAATCAACTACATTCAAACTAATAATTCCTGTTCATGAAACAAGATGGATCTTAAATAAGAGTGATAAATAAGCTACCAAGTGGCAGAAGATACTTTTAAAATGTAAAGTAGTAAGGATTAGTATACAGATTATATAAAGAAGTGTTACAAATAAAAACAAGATTATCAGTATATCTGAATAGGTGTTTCATAAAAGAAGACAACCACATGCCCCACAATGATATAGAAAAAGATACTCAATTTCATTAGCCATTATATATACAAATTTTAAATAACAAACATTATAATTCAGCCACCAGACTTGACATTATTAATTATACAGACTGACAATATTAAAGATTAAATGTTTGCAAGAATATAAAGCAGTGGGAACTATTGTATAGTTCTGGGGAGAGTATAGTTTGATAAAATCATTTAAGAAAATTGATATTATCTACTAAGTTTGAAGATATACATACATATGATCTAGCAAGTCCATTCCTAATTATATTATATTTCAGAGAAACTCATGCCTCTGTGTGACTGGATACATGTACAATAATGTTGATAGTAACCTTATTTGTAATAATCCAAAAATAAGAACAATCCTATGTCCATCTACAAAAAAATTGATAAATTAATTTTGGTATATTCATTTAGTGGACTACTCTACAGCAACAAGAATCAATAAACTACAATGTTGTGGTGGATGAATCTCAGAAAGGCAATTCAAAAAAAAAGAATACAATGAATTTCTATTTATATATATTGTAAAAACAGGCAAAGGCAAACCATGTTATTTGGGGATGCATACATATGTGGTGAGAGTATAACGTATAGCAGAAAAGTGATTCTAATGAAACTCAGGATGGTTATGCATGCCTACGGAGGAATGATGTTTTGATAAGGAAAAACTGGATATTGAGAGACAGGGGACTGTATCTGGAGTACTGATAAAATTCTTTTGTTGTTGTCGTCGTTGTTACTTTTACCTGGGTTGTGGTTACATTAGTTATCACTTTGTAAATATTTGCTAAGTTATGCTTTTATGTTTCATTCACTTTTCTGTGTCCATATATATTTATATAGACAGAAAGAATGGAAAAATGAAAAGAGAACATATGTAGAAAAATTTTTCAAATACATTTTCTCTAAAGAGGAGCAGAGATAAGTCTGGAGTACTGGGCAAGATCAAGGAAAGAATTTAAGCTGGCTGGGGCTGTTATTACATGTTTATAGGCATCTGGCAATGAAGCAGGAGAGTGGGAGCAATTTATTACACGGTAGGAAAAGACAAAGACAGAAAAAATACATAGATGGGAAGTTGAAATCTAATGCATAGTGGAATGATTGTCTTTATCAAGATGTTAAGAGAGTTCATCCACAATAACAGGATAAAATTGTAATGGAAGCACAGAAGAAAGTAGTTTGGTATATTTAAAGGTGGGTTGGGTTTTTTGTTTTTGTTTTTTATGTTTCTCTTCTCATAGCTTCAATTTCCCTATAAAATCAGAGCATCATCTGCAATTCAGGAGAGTTGGAAAAAGTGATAGATATTTGAGGCAAGCTAAGTAATCCATGAAAGTGAGAAAAAATGACTTAAAAATGCAGTAGGGGGCACCTGAGTAACTCATTCAGTTAACCCTTTGCCTTCCGCTCAGGTCATGATCTCAGGGTCCTGGGATGGAGCCCCACATTGGGCTCCTCACTCAGCTGGGAGTCAGCTTCTCCCTCTCCCTCTGCCCCTTCCCCCACTTGTGCTCCCTCTCTCTCTCTGTCACTCTCTCTCTCTCAAGTAAATAAATAAAAATTTTTTTAAAAAGAAAATGAGGTAGAATTATCAGGCTTATGTGAAATTAGTGCTTTTGATTTTTAAGTAAAAGCAGTTACATTGTGGGATTTCTTTTCTAATCATGTCAATGTCCTTCCATGTTCTGCAGTTTAATAGACAAGAAAGACAACTAACACATATGTAAATCATCTAATCAAAAAAACTCATCTGTTGAAGAATCTGTGTATAACAAGAATATGTACTGGTGAAAATTTCTAGCAGTTTTTTTTTCCTCCTTAAGTGTTATTAAAAGCTAGAATGTTACTGAAAACATTAATCCTACTTAACAAGCTTTGGTTTTTCTTCCACTTTTATTATACTCTTTAGGTGATCTCATCAACCCTATCTATGTATTTAACCACAACCTATGCACAGATCACTTCTGAAATCTCAAAACTCATCTTCTTCCTGTGTTCTCTATCTCAATTACTAGAAACATCACCTATCTAGTCATTCAAATAAAAATCTTGGATATCATCTAGGATTCTTCTTTCCTTCATCTCTGCATCCAACCCCTAAATTATGCTAGTTTTAACTCTATAACATTTCCCAGGACAAAATGTAATCAAGGAGATCAATTAAGAAGCTATACAAATAAAGTAGGAAAAAGAATAGTAGCTTGAACTAACAAGATAACAGATTAAAGAAGCATAAGGAGGTAAAATCTCCAAGTATTAGTAAGCAGATTTTAGAGGTATAGAAAAATGCCCAAGACTTGATAATTAATGAAATACTGAGGCTAAAGGCGAGGTGAGTGTCAAGAAAGACTGGCAGTTTTCTTGCTTGACCTTCCTGAATGGTTGGACATGCCATTCACCAGACAGAGAATATTAGGAAGGGTATTGGAGACCTTCAGATGGTGGGCATCATAAATTTGGCTTTGTATTTTATTGAGTTTGAGATGGCAAGTTGGGGTACTAAGTAGGCAGCTGGATATGCTGTCTGGCACTCAAAGAAGAAGGCTGAAATTGAGATTCTTGTTTGTAAGCATTGAAGTTTTAGGGCATAGATGAGATTACTTAAAAAGAGAGTAAAGTGTAAGATGAGGAGGCAAAAAAAAAAGCCTTGGGGAGCACCACCTATTAAGATCAGATAGTAAGCGATAAGTCTGGAAAGGAGATAGACATGAAGCAGCCAAATATGTAAGAGGAAAACCAAGAGAGTATTATGTCTTGGAAGCCAAAAAAATAATTTTTCAAGAAATAATGAGTGTGCAACAGTATGAAATGTTGCTAAGAGATCAAGTAAATTGAGGACTGAAAAATATCTGCTCACTTAGTGACCTGGAAGTCATGGTGATATTAAACAAGAGATGGTTGGTAGAATCCAGATTGGACAAATCAAAGAATGAGTGGGAGTTGAGGAAATGGAGGCACTTTCACCTTTTGAGAAGTTTGACTATGAAGCGAAGGTCAGTAATTATAAATTTACAGATATCCATCTTCCCTTTGGTAGATTTTCAAGCTGCGCTACTGAGGTTGCAGGTATATAAAATATAAATAAACAAGGCTCATCCACTTTCGGACTTTGTTAGATGGTGTGAATGAAAGACAGAAATCAAGTGAGTTTGGAGTATTGGTAAGAGTGTTACTAAAATTATGAATCATGGACTCAAAGCTGGATATGAAGGAGAGTTAATAAAAATTATATCTGATGGAATGGAATAGGATGGAAGGATCAGTGAACCATGAAGTTGAAGTTTTGGTCAGAAAGCAAAATCATTTGATCAGTGATAGTGGGGGTGGTAGCTATAGGGACTGTTAAGATCCAAGGTGTGACAGTGAGAACAGATTGCTGAAAGAAAATTGAGAACTCAATGGAGGTGAGGAAGTCAAGGAACTGAAAGACTTGTTAAGTCATCAGGAATTACATCTGAAGTAGAGATGGAGGAAAGACTGAACCATTTAATAAAATAATTACTAAATGCTGGAAGAGTGAGTAGGTGGAGAACTGGATAGTGTGCATCTCAAAGGAGCAGAGCGTTTTTTGTTGTTGTTCTATTTTTCTTTTTTCAAGATATTTGGAGCCTTTAGTCCCAAAATATCAAAGAGACCAAGGGAAATACCCACCCTCCAGAGGCATATGGGGAGTGAGAGAAACAAAATCACTGTTCAAGGGGGTTGCAAGGTCAGGCAGCTGAGTTGTTAGGGGAAAGCCCAGTTCCAGTTCATGGAGGGAATCCTTAGAGAAGTGGTTAAAAATGAGAGAAATACTGCAGATTATGAAACTGAAGTTCTGGAAGGCACATTGGAATGGTTTGGAAAGTGAAGGAATGATTTGGAGTGGGATTATGATTGTGCCAGAGAGGCTCAAATGGCCAGAAGGGTTTATGCTTTAGATGTTGAATGATAAAGACAGGGCTAGAGGAGGGTGTACTGAGTCTCTGGGCTTTTTGAGTACATGATCTGTGGGCTGAGTAGTCAGAGGGCTTGTCTCACTTGTCCAGGGTGATGGCACCCCCAGAAGATGTAGTTTCCAAGACTGCAAATTCTGACTGACAACAAATCTTGAACTTTCAGATATACTCTCTGGTCCAGATTAACTTTTTTTTTTTAAATTGCTCAAAGATACCATATTGTCTTGCCTCCAGGACTTTGCACATGCTATTCCCTCTGTCTGGAATGCTCTTTAGTCCTCTGTCTATGTCTCTACATCACCTTTTACTTTTCCTCACTAAGCACTTACCAACAACAACCTCTTAATTTGTGTGTCTCCTTCACCAGACAGTGAGAGCTGCAAGGGAGGAGATTCTTTTTCTACTGTTATAGCCCCACAACCTAGCAGAAGACCTGACAAAAGTAGTTGCTCAAAAATTTTGCTGAATGAATGCAAGAATGAAGGAGTATGTTAAGAAAAGGGGTAGGCATATTTACTCATCCACAAACAGACATCCAGCACATACGAGGCAACTGCTAGTGGTATAGTACCTCACTGAACTAACAGATGGGGAAAACAGACTCATACCTGAAGAAGGACACTTATTCCAGGCAGGGGTGGGGAAGAGTTTACGAAAATACCCCTCTCAAAGATAGCAATAAACCAAGAAAAGGTGACTCCTTTCAAGAAGGATGGGTCCCTGGTCTAGTGATCAAAATATTTTTCTCTTTTTGGTGGATTCAGAAACTGAACTTCTGCACCCTGAACAAATGTATGATGCTGGATCCATAAATTATTAGAAATAATCTAACTTCATCCCAAGCATCAGTTCCTCTGTAAATTCCCCCACACATGTGCCCCCTCTGTCCAAAACAAGTGGTAGAAAACTTTCTCCTTTGTTCCCCCTCAGCACCTCATAAAACCTTTTATTACAGCACTTAACACATTACTGTAATTATCTGTTTTCCCCACTAGGCTTTCTGTATCTTTAGGGCAGTCAGGATTGAGGCCCTATTTTAATTTGTGTCTCTGGGACTTAAAAACTAACACTGTAAATTGATGAATAAATAAGACCTCCATTAGTAGGAATTATTTTTCTAATTAATCGATCACTATTCATTCCCACTGAGATTAAAAAGTGGCCAAGGGATGAAAGCACACCACTAACAAACTTGTGGGTGGAAGGGTGGGTGTGGAAAGATAATGAAAAGGCCTTTTAAATGGAAGATGAGAGACATGGTGTCCTATCTCTTTTCTTTTTTTTTAAATATTTTTAAATTATATTATGTTAGTCATCATACAGTACATCCCTGTTTTTTTATGTAAAGTTCCATGATTCATTAGTTGCATATAACACCCAGTGCACCATGCAATACGTGCCCTCCTTACTACCCATCACCAGCCTATCCCATTCCTCCACCCCCTCCCCTCTGAAGCCCTCAGTTTGCCACTTACCAGATGTGTGGTTTTGAATGCCTTACATCACATATGATGATTCTAATTTCTTCACCAGTAAAATGTGGAAGAATAGACTAACTGATCCCTTCAGTCCAGCCTTTACCTAACATGCTGGAATTATCATTTTGGCTTACTCTGGAATGTTAGAAGGAGAAAGCAGTTAGATTAGTGTTTGAACAGGTATTTTTGAATTAAAATAAATATGACTACCTTAAGGTTTTGATAACTCACTTTAGTATAATTAAAGTATCTTATCTAAATATAGTATTGAGTGATGATCAGTTTTGCTATGAATAAACTGGTTTTGTTATACATTGTAAAATTATTGTTTTGGTTTTTTTCACCCAGTTTGAAATTGATCACTAAATTGATTTGTCTTAATTCATGAGGGCATGTAACAGAGACTCAGTGCCTAGGATATTTGAATAATTGGATTATTTGATAGCTTCTCTTCTCTACCATGGCTTCAGAGTTTCTCATAGAGACTATGAGGAGTGAAGTAATATGTAAAGGCAGACATAAGTCACAATACAGCCATCTTTGGAAGTCTAGTAACATTTAGATTATGCATTTGCAGAGGTTCCAGCTGGTTCTGAAGGTGGCAAGCAGTTATTATTGAAATAAGACCACCTCATTTCCTCTTTTTATCTGCATTTTATATAATAAATACCTCTAGCCCACACACGTTTGTTTATTGTTTAGTAATTACAGACTCAATTCCACTGAGTACCATTTTCTGCCATAGGGTCAATAGACTTAAAAAGTAAAATTTTGTTTTGCACTTTTATAATGTATTTCTATATCATACTAGTAGTAAATTTAACTCACACAAAAGAAAGAAGAAATAAAGTTTGTGAGAAAAACCTATCACTATCGCTAAAATTTCTCATAACCACTCAAATATTGAGGAGCAAGGGAGGAAGTTTATGGGGGAGTTAAAAGGTCAAAATAGTTTATTGGGTTTCATAATGCAGGTGCAAAATGGTGTATAACAAATTGTGACCACAGGAATTTAAAGCTTTAGTGTTCCTGAAATATCCAGTTTCCTTTTCCACTTACCGGAGTGTTGGGGAAATCAGTCTACCTATACGTTAATACTGGCAGGGGACACTGGTTCAAAACTTTTGAAAATCAAAGTTTTAGTATTTTTCAGGAGCCAAGTCCTTCCATCCAGAAATTCTAATTGTGCAAACCTAATCAAAGGGGATAGAACAATGTGCTAAAAATAATTTGTAGAAAAATAGTATTTGAAATTACATAAGTGATTAAAAAAAGAGAGCTACTCTTTTCAATAACTGGCATAAGATTAAGTTAACAGCACTACATTTATGATGGAATATTGTACATCCGTTAAAATAATTTATTTGCTTATTCATTTATACACATCTTTCAAATATGAACCTAAATATATTTACATAAATACAGGTAGTAGTATAAAATTGTTATCTTCATTAAATTTAACTATGACGACTATGTTGTAATAATACAACTTTAAGTGGAAATTGATATAAAGGTACATATGCAACTGGACTGCATGTCTAACTAGAAACATATTGAGAAGAAAATATTTTTTCTATAGATTTTATTTATTTATTTGACAGAGAGAAAGACAGCCAGCATGAGAGGGAATACAAGCAGGGGGAGTGGGAGAGGAAGAATCAGGCTCCCAGCAGAGGAGCCTGATGTGGGGCTCAATCCCAGAACTCTGGGATCACACCCTGAGCCGAAGGCAGGCGCTTAACGACTGAGCCACCCAGGTGCCCCTGAGAAGAAAATATTAATAGTGACTTTTTGTAATGGCAATATTATTGATAAATTTCCCCTTTCTCCCTTTTCCCCAAACATTTTCAATGTTTTACATTGTGTATATACATATGTGTTTTACATGTGTGTATATATATGTAAATATACACATATATAATGTATCTATCCACACGCTGCTGTCCACTGATAAATATCTTAAAAATACATAAATTGAAACTATATCAAACAAAAAAGATTTAAATGTCTTGTTTGTTATGGTCTTGGCAGATCAAAGGCTGGTTCTTATCAATATGGAACTTTCAAAAATTATATCTGCGGTAGTTACTTGCAATGATCCATTTGCATTAAAAGTACTTACGGATAGGGAAGAACTTAGTACTGCCATTCTATTCCTTGTTTTTTGTGTTTTGTAACATTTTTGTTCCCTTTTCCCTCTCTTGCTCTCCTCCTTCCTTTTTGTTGTTGTTATGACATGCTTTGATTCCTTTCTCATTTTCTTTCCTGTATCTTCTATTGATATATTCTTTGTGGTTACAATGGGACTTACATAAAACATCTTACAGCAATCCATTTGAAGTTGATAGTGACTTAAATTCGATCACATAAAAAATTTTACTCTTTTACTTTTCACTTTGTACACACACTTTGTGTTATTGACACCAAAAATTACATCATTTATATTATATACATGTTGTGTATCTATTAAGATATCTTATACTGTGCATACATTAACATATGTTGTCATAGTTATTTTTATGCTTTTGTCTTTTAACTTCTTTATCAGAATTAAAAGTGATTTTCACACTATTGTTAGATTATAGCACTGTATTAAGTCTATATATTTAATTTTACAAGCAAGCATTATTTATTTTCTTTCTGTTGTTTCAAGTTTTTATTTAAATTCCAGTTAGAGATAATGCTAAGTGAAATAAGTCAAGCAGAGAAAGACAATTATCATATGGTTTCTCTCATCTATGGAACATAAGAACTAGGAAGATCGGTAGGAGAAGAAAGGGATAAAGAAAGGGGGGTAATCAGAAGGGGGAATGAAGCATGAGAGACTATGGACTCTGAGAAACAAACTGAGGGCTTCAGAGGGGAAGGGGGTGGGGGAATGGGATAGACTGGTGATGGGTAGTAAGGAGGGCACGTATTGCATGGTGCACTGGGTGTTATACGCAACTAATGAATCATCGAACTTTACATCAAAAAATAAATAAATAAATAAACAAATAAATAAATAAATAAAATCCTTTAAAAAATAAAGCATTTATTGGCAAACATAAATAAATAAATAAATAAATAAATAAATAAATAAATAAATAAATTCCAGTTAGTTAACATACAGTGTAATATTACTTTCAGGTTTGGGATTTAGTGATTCATAACGTACATACAACACCCAGGGCTCATCAAAAGAGCCCTCCTTAACATCCATCACCTATCTAACCCGTCCCCCTGCCCCCTTTCCCTCCAGCAACCTTGTTTGTTTTCTATAGTTAAGAGTCTATTCTATGGTTTGTGTCTGTCTCTTTTTTCCCCTATGTTCATCTGTTATGTTTGTTAAATTCCAATAAGAGGGAAATTATATGTATTTTTTTCTCCACTAACTTATTTCACTTAGCATAATACTCTCTACCTACTTCCATGTCTTTGCAAATGGCAAGACTTCATCATTTTTGATGGCTAAGTAATATTTCATCGTGTATATATCATGCATTTTTTAATTATCATGTTCAATTAGCTGGCATATAGTACATCATTCATTTTTAATGTAGGGTTCAATGATTCATTAGTTATGTATAACACCCAGTACTCATCACCACATGTGCCCTCCTTAATACCCATCACATGGTTACCCCATCCCCCCACCCCCTCCCTTCTGTAATCCTCAGTTTGATTCCCACAGTCCATAGTAGTTGTAGTTTCTGTTAAATGTTCTTCATTCACATAAGCTTCCCCTTCCTTCCATATGGTCTTCCATGTTATTTCTTATGATCCACATATGAGTGAAACCATATGATAATTATCTTTCTCTGCCTTACTTATTTCACTTAGCGTAATTCCCTCCAGTTCCATCCATGTCAATGTAAATGGTGGGTAATCATCCTTTCTGATGGCTGAGAAATATTCCATCGTATATACGAACCACATCTTCTTTATCCATACATCTGTTGAAGGACAGCTTAGCTGCTTCCACAGTCTGGCTATTGTGGACATTGCTGCTATGAACATTGGGGTGCATGTGCCCCTTCTTTTCACTATGTCTGTATCTTTGGGGTAAACACCTAGTAGTGCAATTGCTGGGTCATAGGGTAGCTCTATTTTTAACATCTTGAGGAACCTCCATACTGTTTTCCAGAGTGGCTGTACCAGCTTGCATTCCCACCAACAGTGTGAGAGGGTTCCCCTTTCTCCACATCCTCGCCAACAATTGTTGTCTCCTGTTTTGTTAATTTTTGCCATTCTAACTGGTGTAAAGTGGTATCTCATTGTGGTTTTGGTTTGTATTTCCCTGATGGCTAGTGATGTTGAACAGTCTTTCATGTGTCTGTTAGCCATTTGTATGTCTTCTTTGGAGAAGTGTCAGCTCATGTCTTCTGCCCATTTTTTGGCTGGATTGTTTGTTTTTTGGGTGTTCAGTTTGAGAAGTTCTTTATACATCTTAGATACCGGCCCTTTACCTGTAATGTCATTTGCAAATACCTTCTCCCATTCCGTGGGTTGCCTCTTAGTTTAGTTGACTGTTTCCCTTTTGCTTTGCAAAAGCTTTTTATCTTGATAAAGTCCCAATAGTTCATTTTTGCTTTTGTTTCCCTTGCTTTTAGAGACATCTCTTGAAAGAGGCCGCTGTGGTCGGTGTTAAAGAGGTTACTGCCTATAATCTCCTCTAGGATTTTGATGGATTCCTGTCTCACATTTAGGTCTTTCATCCATTTTGAGTTTATCTTTGTATATGGTGTAAGAGAATGGTCCAGTTTCATTCTTCTGCGTGTGGTTGTCCAATTATCTCAGCACCATTTATTGAAGAGACTGTCTTTTTTCCACTGGATATTCTTTTCTGATTTGTCAAAGATTAATTGACCATAAAGTTGAGGGTCCATATCTGGGCTCTCTATTCTGTTCCACTGGTCTATGTCTCTGTTTTTGTGCCATTACCATGCTGTCTTGATGATCACAGCTTTGTAATGTAGCTTGAAATGGGGCATTGTGTTGCCCCAGCTTTGGTTTTCTTTTTCAACAATCTTCTGGTGATTCGGGGTCTTTTATGGTTCCATACACATTTTAGCACTGTTTGTTCTAGCTCTATGAAAAATGTTGATGGTATTTTGATAGGGGTTGCATTGAAAGTGTGGATTACCCAAAGCAGCATAGACATTTTAACAATGTTTATTCTTCCAATATGTGCATGGAATGTTTTTCCATCTTTTTGTGTCTTCCTCAATTTCTTTCATAAGTGTCCTGTAGCTTCTAGAATATAGATCCTTTACCTCTTTGGATAGGTTTATCCTTAAGTATCTTATGATTTGGGAGGCAATTGTAAATGGCATTGACTCAATTCTTTTTTCTTCTGTGTCATTGTTAGTGTATAGAAATGCAACTGATTTCTGTGCATTGATTTTATATCCTGACATTTTGCTGAATTCCTGTATGAGTTCTAGCAATTTGGAAGTGGAATCTTTTGGGTTTTACACTTAGAGTATCAAGTCATCTGTGAAGAGTGAGAGTTTGACTTCTTTGCTGATTCAAAAGCCTTTTATTTCTTTTTGTTGTCTGATTGCTTAGGGTAGAACTTTTAGTACTATGTTGAACAACAGTGGTGATAGTTGATAGCCCTGCCTTGTTCCTGACCTTAGGGGAAAAACTCTCAGTTTTTACCATTGAAAATAATATTCATTGTAGGTTTTTCATATATGGCTTTTATGATATTAAGATATGTTCCTTCTATCCCTATACTGTGAAGAGTTTTAATCAAGAAAGGATGCTGTACTTTGTCCAATGTGTTTTCTGCATATTTTGAGAGGCTTATAAGGTTCTTGTCCTTTTATTAATTGATTTGTGGATGTTGAACCACCCTTGCAGTCCAGGAATTATATTCGTTGTGGGTTTTTCATATATGGTTTTATGATATTGAGGTATGTTCCCTCTATTCCTACATGGTGGAGGGTTTTTATCAAGAAAAGATGCTATATTTTGTCAAATGCTTTTTCTGCATCAATTGAGAGGATTATGTGGGTCTTGCCATTTCTTTTATTAATGTGGTGCATCACATTGATTGTTTTGAGGATGTTGAACCAACCTTGCCATCCAGGAATAAATCCTACTTGGTCATGGTGAATAATCCTTTTAATGTACTCTTGGATCCTATTGGGTAGTATCTTGGTGAGAATTTTTGCATCCATGTTCATTTGGTCTGTAATTCTCTTTTTTGGTGGGTCTTTGCCTGGTTTTAGGATCAGGGTAATGCTGGCCTCATAGAATGAGTTTGGAAGTTTTCCTTCTATTCCTATTTTTTTGAAACATCTTCAGTAGAATAGTTATTATTTCTTCTTTAAATGTTTGGTAGAATTCTCCTGGGAAGGCATCTGTCCCTGCACTCTTGTTTTTTGGGAGGTTTTTGATTACTGCTTCAATGTTGCTGCTGGTTCTATTCAGGTTATCTATTTCTCCCTGTTTCGGTCTTGGTAGTTTACAAGATTCCAGGAAGGCATCCATTTCTTCCAGGTTGCTTAATTTGTTGGCATATAGTTGCTGGTAATAATTTCTAATAATTGTTTCTATTTCCTTAGTGTTAGTCATGATATTTCCCCTTTCATTCATGATTTTATTGATTTGGGTCCTTTCTCTTTTGTTTTGAATAAGTCTGGGCAGAGGTTTATCAATGTTATCAATTCTTTCAAAGAAGCAGATTCTAGTTTTGTTGTTCTGTTCTACTGTTTTTTCTGACTTCTATTTCACTGATCTCTGCTCTAATCTTTATAATTTCTCTTCTCCTGCTTGGTTTTTCTTTTATTCGCTGTTCTTTCTCCAGCTCCTTTAGGTTTAAGATTATCTT
This sequence comes from Ursus maritimus, assembly GCF_017311325.1. Classification (NCBI taxonomy): domain Eukaryota; kingdom Metazoa; phylum Chordata; class Mammalia; order Carnivora; family Ursidae; genus Ursus; species Ursus maritimus. The sequence continues at coordinate 23,724,362 of NW_024423319.1, forward strand.
GTGCATTTTGGATTTTTCAACTTTTTTGAGAGAGGCTTGGGTGGTTATGTATCTCCCACTTAGGACTGTCTTTGTAGTATCTCATAGGTTTTGGACTGCTGTGTTTTTATGCTTATTAGTTTCCATGAATTGTTTAAGTTCTTCTTTAATTTTCTGATTGACCCAATCATTCTTTAGCAGGATACTCTTTATCTTCCAAGTGTTTCAACTCATTCCAATTTTTTCTTGTGATTGAGTTCCAATTTCAAAGCATTGTGGTCTGATAACATGCAGTGAATAATCTCAACCTCTTGGTATTGGTTGAGAACTGATTTGTGACCCAGTATGTGGTCTATTCTGGACAAAGTTCAGTGTGCATTCAAGAAGAATGAGTATTCTGTTGTTTTAGGGTGGAATGTTCTGTATATATCTATGAAGTCCATCTGATCCAATGTGTCATTCAAAGCTCTTGTTTCTTTGTTGATCTTCTCCCTAGATGATCTGTCCATTGGTAAGATTGCAGTGTTAAGGTCTCCTACTATTAATGTATTATTATCAATATGATTCTTTATTTTGGTTAGAAGCTGGCTTATGTAATTGGCTTCTCCCATGTTGAGGGTATAGATATTTACACCTGTAAGATTTTGTTGTTGGAGAGACCCTTTACATATGATATAGTGTTCCCCCTAAATCACTTACTACAGTCTTTCACTTAAAATCTAATTTGTCTGATATGAGAATTGCTACCCCAGCTTTCTTTTAGGTCTGCTGGCATGAAAAATGGTTCTCTGTCCCCTCACTTTCAATTTTGAGGTGTCTTTAGGTTCAACGTGAGTCTCTTGTAGACAGCATATGGATGGGTACTGTCTTTGTATCCATTCTGCAACGCTGCATCATTTTATGGGATCATTTAGGCTGTTCACATTGAGTGACTATTGAAAGATATGAATTTAGTGCCATCATATTGTCTGTACAGTCCGTGTCTATAGCTTGTCTCTGTAAATTTCTGGTCTTTATTACCCTTGGGGTCTTTCTTCTTTTATAGAATTCCCCTTAATATTCCTTGCAGGTCTGGCTTAGTGGTCACATATTCTTCCAGTTTGTTCCAGTCCTGGAAGCTCTTTGTCTCTCCATCCATGCTGAATGACAGCTTTGCTGGATAAAGTATTTGTGGCTGCATGTTCTTCTCATTTATTACCCTGAATATATCTTGCCAGCCCTTTCTGGCTTGCCAGGTCTCTGTGGGCAGGTCAGATGTTATTCTGTTGTTCCTCCCTCCATACATGAGAAATCTCTTCCCTGTAGCTGCTCTCAGGATAGCTTCCTTGGCTCTAAGATTCGCAAGTTTTACTATTATATGCTGGGCCGTTGGTCTATTTTTGTTGATCTTGAGAGGGGTCCTTTCTGTGTCTTGGACATGAATGCTTGTTTCCTTCACCAGATTAGGTAAGTTCTCAGCTATGAGTTGCTCAAATGTATTTTCTATTCCTCTCTCCCTCTCCACCCCTCAGGGATCCCAATCATTCTGACATTGGAACGTTTCATGGTGTCATTCATCTCTCTACGTCTGTTCTCATGGACTTCTAGTTGTTTATCCCAGTCCTCCTCATCTTCCTTCTTTCTATCAGCTTATATTCTAGATCACTAATTTGTTCTTCTTCCTCATTTACCCTGGCTGTTAGAGTATCCAGTTTAGACTCTGTCTCATTCATAGCATTTTTAAGTTCGGCCTGATTCAATCTCATTTCTGCCCTTAGAGATTCTATATTGTTGCTAATGGTTTTCTCAAGCCTAGCTATTGACTTCATAATTGCTATCCTGAATTCTATCTCTGACATCTTGCTTATAGCCATATCCACTAGGTCTGTGGCAGAGGCTATTGTCTCTTGTTCTTTTCTTTGTAGGGAGTTCCTCCTCCTAGTCATTCCATTGAGGGGTGGTTGAGGGACTGTAAAGAGTCCAAAATAATAACCACGACCTGAGCAAGATGCACCCTAGGAAAATCCAGAACAGTCTGAAGCCACCACACATACACACACAAAAAGCCAAAATAAAACCCAATAATAAAATTTATAAAATTAAAAAGTTTTTAAAAATTAAAAATTAAAAAAAGGAGGGGTGAGGGGAAGGGAGCTATAATACCTCAGTGTGGACAAAGTAGGCTGTTTCAGTTCTTCCTGGGTGTATTTTTTTCTGTTTGCTAGAAGGTCCTACTTCCCAAAATTACAGAGAAAGTAAAACCAGTATATATATAAAGGTAATATTGAATAGGGAAAAAAGGACTACACTAAAACATATATCTATATAAAAAAATATAGGTGTGAAAAAGTACAAGTTTAAAAGCCACCATGAAGTATAAGTTGATACATTGAACATCTGGTTGAAATGAGAAAAAGGTAAAAGAAAAAACAGAGAAGAAAAAGAGAAAGAATAAAAAGAAAAAGAGAGTTGTATCTGAAAAATACACGAGCCTTGAGGCAATGCCTGGAGCTGAATATGGGCTCCGTGATAACCGTTTTTTTGAGCTTTTGTTCCTTGGAGGCTATCCATGCCTGTTAAGATCAGAGCAAAAATGGCCACACCCAGACCTTTGTCCCAGAGCAGAGAAATCACAGTCTGATCTTCTCTGAACCCTCCAGAACACACAGTCTCCATTTCTTTATGCATTGCTGAGAATGTCAGCCTCCCAGGAATGGTGTGTGCCCACAGCAACCTTCTCAGTGGCTGACCCAGTGGCCAGGGCTTGTCTCTGCCCTTTGTGCTTCTAAAACCATGAGTGGTCCCAGGTTTGCGCGTGCACCTCCACAGCTCCTGGATCCTGTTTGAGAGATGCTCTAAAGTCCTTTCCTGGCCGCTACTGCTCTGCAAGTTTTTGCCCAGTCTCCAGCACAGGACACTTTTGTGCTCCAGTGTTATATCACTTTCTAGGTGCCAGCTTGTGGAGGTTCCCTCCACCTTCTGTTTATCTTCCACGATAGTTTATCAAAATAAAGCATGGGCAAAGGATGCAAATAGACATTTTTCTAAAGAAGAGACATTAATATCCAACAAGCAAATTGAAAGATAGTCAACATCTTTAGTCATTAGTGAAATACAAATTGAAACCACTGTGAGATATTATTTCACATTCATAGATTAGTCATAAAAAAAAACCCAGAAAATAACAAGAGTTTTCAAGGACGTGGAGAAGTTGGAACTCTTTGTGCATTGCTGGCAAAAATGTAAAAAGGTAGAGCTGCCATGGAAAACATTTTGGCTACTCATTAAATTTTAAATATAGAATTTCCTTTTGAGTCAATGTTTGCACTCTTCAGTGTACTTCTGAGATGACTGAAAACATATGTTCCTACAACAACTTCTGTTCTGATGTTTATGGCAGCACTTTTCATTATCGCCAAAGGGTGGAAACAAACCAAATGTCCATCAGCTGCTAAACAAAATGTTGCATATCCACACAGTGGAATATTATATATTCCTATAAAAGAATGGAGATACTACAACATGGATAAACTTTTCAAACATTATAAGCTAAGTAAAAGAAGCCAGAAACAAAAAACATATATTGTATGATTCCATTTAATTGAAGTGTCCAGAATAGGCAAATCTATAGAGAAATAAAACAGATTAGTGATTGCCAGGAGCTAGAGAGAGGACATAGAGGGTAAGGAGTGACTATTTAATGAGTACAGGGTTTCTTTGGGGGATGATGAAAATGTTCCAAAATTAGATAGTGGTGATAGTTGTGTGACACTGTGAGTGTACATAAAGATACTGAATTGTACACTTTAAAATGGTAAAATAGTATAATTTAGGAATAAAAGCCAGAAAATGGAAAGCATTTCCTCTGGGCTTGGTCCCTGATCAGATGACTAAAAAACTCATTCTGGCTTCCAGGTCATATTTTCAGAATTATTTTAATTATATATTTGAGTTTTCTAATTTTGGAAAATAAGAGTCATGGGAACAGGTGTAAAGAACTAAAGTTATTTTGGCTGAAGTAGAAAAGTCTAAGGGGAAACTTAATAATGGATTTAAAGTGCATGAAGTTCTGTTATACAGAGAACACTATATATCTGTATTCCATCTCCATCAATAGCAGAGCCAAAAAAAAAAGAAGGGGAGGGCTAAAAAGAGAAGATTTAATTAAAATCAACTAAAATGGGCAATCAGTTGAGATACTGGAAGTGTTAGTGATGTGAAGTCATTTTTTTAAGAAGAAATTAAGCACTGTGAATAAAAGTTTTAAATAATGAAGGGTAGAATATTATCTTCAACTCTCATGGAAAGGGGGACTTTACTAAAGTACTAAAATGTTTAAGGATCTAAGAATGTCTTCCAGTGATAATGTGAAATTTGAAATTGTGGTACTCAGACTTGCAGAGAAACTCACCTTGAAAGCTTAAGGGATCCCAGCATTGAGATTTCTGAGAAAAAGAGAGTATATGTGATCATCTTCAGCTGCTTTATCTAAGGCAGATAGAAAGAGACAACACATTTGTGCTTCATTCTACCTTGAAGACATTCAGATAAGCAGGATATTTTCTTATTCAGAGTGAAAACCTACCATTTGTCATCTTATACACCTATTCAAATAGAGGTTATGTTTTCATATATAGTATTTTCTTAGGATTTACACACATCCTGGCATTCTGAGATTCAATAGGAGTATAATCTCCAAATAATTGCCTAAGAGGTAAAGCCCTCAGAGTATTTTAATTAAAAAAAATATGCCAGATACTTCATGTATTTTGCGTACATGTGGTCTGTGGGTCTCTGTGAGTGTTTTGCTGTGCCAGTAGAAGATTGCTAGTTTTTGAAAACAAATACAATTTCTGACTCAATAAAGAAATTATGTATCTATTATATTTATTATGGTTGTAAAAGAAATTAAACCCAAGAGAATAGAACTTACAGTGGTTCATAAGTGCTACTTCCTACTGTTAAGTTAATGTTTTATGACATCATTATGCAATTTTTTTTTCATTCCCATTGGAGAATTGTCCTCTATTCTCTCTTCTTGAATAAATAGCCTGAAACAATATACTCTGATAACTGTTATGGCTGAAAATCATATCTGCACCCTGTTGGGAAATATGGCCCAATTTAAATTAGTATTTCCAGTAAATATACAAAAAACACTTTCTAAAACATCTTTCAGGGAAGCTACATCACCAAATGATGTATTTTCTAAATAATGCAGACCAATTTACATTCATGTCATTTTGCCATCCTATTAAACTTTACAACATATGGCATTTTCTTCAAAAGTAATGGGACAAAGGAAAAAGAGGCACACTGAAAAGGAAATAGCAACTACTTTCCTTTGTATTATATTTTTTGTCCCTTGAATTTTGTTTTGATGATAAATCAAATTTTTTAATATATAAAAGATAAAGATGGATGCACATTTTGGATAATATTGTAAATCTGCATTCAACATTGATTCATTCAGTTTTTGATAGCATTTCAACAAATGCTGAAGCAAGACATTTTATAGTTTATTATTGACAATGATAATTCGTTGAGAATTCAACATTTATTGATCTCATGTGGTTGCCAGCCTCTTGTTCTTACCATTAGTTTCACAGGAATGAACTACATGAGCAGGGTCCCTGATCTCATGAAGCTTACATTCTATGGAGATGGAGTGAGGAGATTAGAAGAGGCTACAAAAACTTAAATAATTTAATATGACATTTTGATGGTAAAAATTTTATGAAGACAGTAAACTAAGGTAACATAATAGTGATATCCTAGGATGATGATAGAGGGGCTTTCTGAGAACAGGAAGCTTATCTGAGGATGTGATATTTTAATTGAACCTTTCTGATAAGATGGAACCAACTTCTTGAATATCTAAGCCAGAACTTTTAAAGTGAAAGAGTAAGTACAAAGGCCCTGAAGCAAGAGTTAACCTTATGTGTTCAAGAAACTCAAAGAAGGATTCAACAAATTGTATTGGAAAAACTGGATAGTCACATGCAGAAAATGAAGTTGGATCCTTCCCTTACAACATCTACAAAACCTAACTCAAAATGTGTCAAAGACTTAAATGTAAGAGATAAAACAATATAACTCTTAGAAAACATAGGGGAAGAACTACATGATTGATTTTGCAATGATTTCTTGGATGTGATACCAAAAGCACAAGCAGCAAAAGAAAAAAAAAGATAAAAAAGATAAATCAGACTTTATCAAAATTAAAAACTTTTGTGCATTAAAGGACAATAGAAAATGTGAAAAGTCAGGGCACCTAGGTGGCTCAGTCAGTTAAGTGTCCAACTCTTGATTTCAGCTTGTGTCATGATCTCAGGGTTGTGAGATTTAGCTCTATGTTGGGATCCATGTTGTGAGACTGAGCCCCATGTTGGGCTCCATGTTAGACATGGAACCTGCTCAAGATTCTATGTCTACCAAAAAATTCTATCTCCCCCCCAAAAAATAAGAAAATGTGAAAAGACAATCTATGGAATAATAGAAAATATTATACATCTGATGGGGAATTAATATACAGAATATATAAAGAACTACAACTCAACAACAATAACAACAACAAAACAACCCAATTAAAAAAATGGGCCAAAGATTTCAATAGACATTTTTCCAAAGGAGATATATGAAATACCAATAAGCACATGAAAAGACACATTCAACATCACTAATTATTAGAAAAATTCAAACCAAAACCACAATGAGATACCACTTCACACCCATTAGGATGTTTATTATATTAAAAAAACTAATAAATAACAAGTATTGGTGAAGATTTGTTGAAATTGGAACCCTTTGTGCATTGTTGGCAAGAATATAAAATGGTATAGCTGCTATGGAGGATGGTGGTTCCTCAAAAAGATAAAAGAACTACTGCATGATCCAGAAATTCTGCTTCTGGGTATATATCCAAAAGAACTGAATGCATGTTCTCAAAGATGTATTTGTTCACCCATGTTCATAGTAGCATTATTTACAATAGCCAAAAGTAGAAAAATCCAAGTACCCATCAGTGGATGAATGAATGAACAAAATATGGTATTACATAAAATGCAATATTATTCAGCCCCCCAAAAGAAGGAAATTCTTTTTTTTTAAAGATTTTATTTTATTTTATTCGACAGAGATAGAGACAGCCAGCAAGAGAGGGAACACAAGCAGGGGGAGTGGGAGAGGAAGAAGCAAGCTCCTCCTAGTGGAGGAGCCTGATGTGGGGCTTGATCCCATAACGCGGGGATCACACCCTGAGCCAAAGGCAGATGCTTAACCGCTGTGCCACCCAGGCGCCCCAAAAGAAGGAAATTCTAATACATGTTACAACATGAAGGGACACTAGAGAAATTATCCTAAATGAAATAAGCCAGTCACGAAAAACAGTATTATATGACACAACTTACATGAAGTACCCTGAAGAGTCAAATTCAAGAAACATAAAGAATGGTAGTTGGCAGGGGTTGGGAGGTAGTTGGAGGATTCCCAATTTTCTTAGTAAAGCTAAGTGATATATTTTTATACGTAAGGAATTAAGAACAATTGGGGGCATCATTATTTGTCAACTTATCTAAAAATTGCCTTGCTTATATTTACATTTGCACATTATATAATGCTTAAATTAGTGACTATTAATTGTCTTAAATTATTTTAAGTTTTATAGAGTCTTTTTTTAAAACAAATCTTCAATTAATTACTTGGATAATGTTAAATACTTTTAAAGTATTCTTCAATAAGCTTACTTATTTGCACATGCTATGGCTCTTATTCATTCATACAAGCACTTTTTTTTCACTATTATAATCAAGGTCAGACACATAATAGGAACCTCAAAATATTGAACCTGAATCTAAAGTACTAAGTATCTCTTTTCTTTTTTACCTACAAAACAGTATTACAAACCTAAGTAAAAAGAAAAAAAAAGTTGTTTTATTATTTTAGTTAGTGTTGCACAAGGTAGCCTGAGAATAATACCAAATCCATTGGAAGCATGACTTGTGTTCTGGACAATATTCCTAAGTTGTAGCCAACTGAATCTAGAAATAGTTGCGTGTTTCCCTGTACTCAGAATATATCATTATGTAAAAATTCATCAAATATAAATATTTAGCCAATGTATCACTCTGCAAGTTTCCACTCAATTTTACAGTTTAATATAAAGCAAACCATTGCTGTAGCACATAAAATGAATCAACATGCTTTTGGTGTTTTCCAGAATACTCTATGACTACCAAAAATGTGGTATGACTTGCAAGACACAGATCACTTTTTTTTAAAGATTTTATTTATTCATTTGACAGAGAGAGAGACAGCCAGTGAAAGAGGGAACACAAGCAGGAGGAGTGGGAGAGAAAGAAGCAGGCTCCCAGCGGAAGAGCCTGACATGGGGCTCGATCCCAGAACTCCAGGATCATGCCCTGAGCCGAAGGCAGATGCTTAACAACTGAGCCACCCAGGCACCCCAAGACACAGATCACTTTTAAATAAGCTTTTGAGGGGAAAAAAAAATTCTTTCCTGAAGAAAGAGATATAGGTGAAAAAAATTATTTGAGAAAATAACAGCACAAAACTTTTTAAATCTGGAGGAGGTAATAAACATCCAGACTCTACACGCCTAGCAGACCCAACTAGGAAGAACCAAAGAAGACCACACCAAGATACATTACACGCAAATTGTTAAAAGTCAATGAGCATTGCACTCAAATTGTTAAGTCAATGACAGAAAGAATTTCAAAACAGCAGGAAATAAAGCAACTCATCACATTTAAGAGAGCCACCACAAAACTATTAGTGGACTTCTCAGCAGAAACCCCATAGGCCAGAAGGGAGTCAGGTGTGATATTCAAACTACTAGAAGAAAAAAAATGCCAACAAAGAGCACTACGTCTGGCAAAATCATTCTTCAAAAATGAAGGTGATACAAAGCCTGTCCCAGATAAAATCTGAGAGAATTCATCACTATTAGACTTGCTTTATAAGAAATATATTTTTTAAAGATTTTATTTATTTATTCGACAGAGATAGAGACAGCCAGCGAGAGAGGGAACACAAGCAGGGGGAGTGGGAGAGGAAGAAACAGGCTCATAGCGGAGGAGCCTGATGTGGGGCTCGATCCCATAACACTGGGATCACGCCCTGAGCCGAAGGCAGACGCTTTAACCGCTGTGCCACCCAGGCGCCCCTGCTTTATAAGAAATCTTAAGGGAATTTTTCAAGCTGAAATGAAAGGACACTATAGAGCAATACAAAAGCATATGAAAGAATAAAGCTTTACTGGAGGAGGAGCTAAGATGGTGGGGTAGTAGGAAGACCCTAGGTTGCCTCATTCCTCAAAAACAGCTAGATGAATATCAAATCCTTCTAAATAGCCAAGAAATTAATCTGAGGACTGACAAAACAAACTGCAGAACTAAAGGGAGAGAAGGAGCCACGTTGTGGAAGGTAGGTTTAGAGGGAACATACCTCAACATCATAACACCCATATACAAAACTGAGGGCTTCAGAGGGGAGGGGGTTGGAGGATTGGGATAGGCCAGTGATGAATATTAAGGAGGGCACATATTGCATGGAGCACTGGGTGTTATACGCAAATAATGAATCATGGAACACTACATCAAAAACTAAGGATGTATTGTATAGTGACTAACATAACATAATAAAATTATTATTAAAAAAGAGAAAAAAATAACATCCATATACCAACAACAAACAAACAAAACCAAAACCCAAACCAAAAACAAACAAACAAAAAAATCCACAACTAATATCATTCTCAATGAAAAAAAATTGAGAGCATTTCTTCTATGGTCACGAACAAGCCAGGACCAGAAATGGACCCACAACTCTTTGGTCAACTAACCTTAGACAAAGCAGGAAAGAATATCCAATGAGAAAAGAGAGTGTATTCAGCAAATGGTGTAAGGAAAACTAGATAGCAACATGCAAAAGGATGAAACTAGACCACTTTCTTTACAAAATACACAAAAATAAATTCAAAATGGATGAAGGACCTAAACGTGAGACAGGAAACCATCAAAACCCTAGAGAAGAACAAAGACATCAACTTCTTTGACACTGGTTATAGCAACTTCTTACTAGACACATCTCCAGAGAAAATGGAAACAAAAGCAAAACTGAGCTAACTTCATCAACATAAAAAGCTCCTGCACAGTGAAGAAAACAATCAACAAAAGTAAAAGGCAGCCTTCAAAATGGGAGAAGATACCTACAGATGACATATTTGATAAAGGCCTGGTATCAGAAATATATAAAAACCTTATAAAACTCAATACCCCAAAAAAACCAAATAATCCAGGTAAGAAATAGGCAGAAGACATGAATAGACATTTTTCCAAAGATGTCCAGATGTCTGACAGGCACAGAAAAAGATGCTCAATATCATCAATCATCATGGAAATACAAATCAAAACTACAATGAGACATCACTTCACACCTGTCAGAATGGCTAAAATTAACAACACAGGAAACAACAGATGTTGGCAACAATATAGAGAAGGGGGAACCCTCTTACAGTGTTGGTGGGAATGTAATCTGGTGCAGCCACTCTGGAAAACAGTAGGAAATTCCTCAAAAATTGAAAAATAAAACTACCTATGACCTAGCAATTGCACTACTAGGTATTTACCCAAAGTAAACAAAAATACTGATTTGAAGGGATACATGCATCCCGATGTTTACAGTAGCATTATCAACAACAGCCATATTATGGAAAGAGCCCAAATGTCCACCCACTGTTGAATGAATAAAAAAAGTGGTGGGGACACCTGGGTAACTCAGTTAGGTTAAGCATCCAACTCTTGGTTTTAGTTCAGTTCATGATCTTGTGGTCATGGAATCAAGCCCACATTGGGCTCTACACTCAGTGTGGAGTCTGCTTCAGATTATCTCTCCCTCTCCCTGTGCCCCTCCCCCTGCTCACTCACTCACTCTCTCTCAAATAAATAAATAAATAAATAAATAAATAAATAAATAAAATCTTTTAAAAAAGAAGAGGTCAAAATACCATTGACATTTTTCACTGAGCTGGAACAAATAATCCTAAAATTTGTATGGAACCAGAAAAAACCTTGAATTACCAGGGGATTATTGAAAAAGAAAATCAAAGCTGGGAGCATCACAATGCCTGACTTCAAGCTGTGATCATCAAGACAGCATGGTAATGGCACAAAAACAGAGACATAGACCAGTGGAACAGAATAGAGAGCCCAGATATGGACCCTCAACTTTATGGTCAATTAATCTTTGACAAATCAGAAAAGAATATCCAGTGGAAAAAAGACAGTCTCTTCAATAAATGGTGCTGAGATAATTGGACAACCACACGCAGAAGAATGAAACTGGACCATTCTCTTACACCATATACAAAGATAAACTCAAAATGGATGAAAGACCTAAATGTGAGACAGGAATCCATCAAAATCCTAGAGGAGATTATAGGCAGTAACCTCTTTAACACCGACCACAGCGGCCTCTTTCAAGAGATGTCTCTAAAAGCAAGGGAAACAAAAGCAAAAATGAACTATTGGGACTTTATCAAGATAAAAAGCTTTTGCAAAGCAAAAGGGAAACAGTCAACTAAACTAAGAGGCAACCCACGGAATGGGAGAAGGTATTTGCAAATGACATTACAGGTAAAGGGCCGGTATCTAAGATGTATAAAGAACTTCTCAAACTGAACACCCAAAAAACAAACAATCCAGCCAAAAAATGGGCAGAAGACATGAGCTGACACTTCTCCAAAGAAGACATACAAATGGCTAACAGACACATGAAAGACTGTTCAACATCACTAGCCATCAGGGAAATACAAACCAAAACCACAATGAGATACCACTTTACACCAGTTAGAATGGCAAAAATTAACAAAACAGGAGACAACAATTGTTGGCGAGGATGTGGAGAAAGGGGAACCCTCTCACACTGTTGGTGGGAATGCAAGCTGGTACAGCCACTCTGGAAAACAGTATGGAGGTTCCTCAAGATGTTAAAAATAGAGCTACCCTATGACCCAGCAATTGCACTACTAGGTGTTTACCCCAAAGATACAGACATAGTGAAAAGAAGGGGCACATGCACCCCAATGTTCATAGCAGCAATGTCCACAATAGCCAGACTGTGGAAGCAGCTAAGCTGTCCTTCAACAGATGTATGGATAAAGAAGATGTGGTTCGTATATACGATGGAATATTTCTCAGCCATCAGAAAGGATGATTACCCACCATTTACATTGACATGGATGGAACTGGAGGGAATTACGCTAAGTGAAATAAGTAAGGCAGAGAAAGATAATTATCATATGGTTTCACTCATATGTGGATCATAAGAAATAACATGGAAGACCATATGGAAGGAAGGGGAAGCTTATGTAAATGAAGAACATTTAACAGAAACTACAATAAACCAACATAAATATTAAGTGGATGACCAACATAGACATCATGGGAATCTCAGGGGAAAAAAAATAGAAGGATGCAGAAAGAATATTTGAAAAATAATGGCCGAAAACTTAACAATTTTATGAAAGACCTGAATCTGTAAATTCAAGATGCAACATAAATTAAGTAGGATAATCCCAAAGAGATGCATACCAACACACATCATGATCAAAGTGTTAAATCCAAGGACAAAGAGAGAATCTTGAAATCAAGGCAGTAAAATTTATTGTGCATAAGGAACCCTCAATAGAAAGAAGAGATGTGGAAGAATTAGAACACTTGTGCACTGCATTGGTGGTGAGAATTTTTCTCATTATTCAAAATCTATGACCTAGCCTCCTTCTAATAAATCCCTAAGTCAGTCTTGATATTTGGACACTGAAGAAATTACATTATCTAAGAAATTTAAATACAGACCATCAATAATATAATTTTAAATTATGTTTTTGTTAAAATATGTTTTGTCAAAGAACTCCAATTGTCAATCTTTTAGTTTCTTTTGAATTACATACTTAAGATATAATCTATGTTTATATAAATAAGTTATGAAATTCTCATTTTTAATTATACTCTATTATGCCTCACATTGGTAGGCATATTTGCCTGTTTTGGTCACTGCTAATATCCAGAAAGTACAGCAGTGCTTGTCACATAGTAGGATCTTAGTATGAATTCACTCAGATTTAATTCTCCCTAAAACATACAAATAATTTCAAAATACAAATATATAATAATTCTGAGAATACCGATGAATTTCTAGCAAAATAATTGAAGTTACTAAGAGTATATGTATATGAAGAAATCACAAATATATCTTACATGACTGTTGATCCGTGTTTCTAAACCCAATTTCTTTGTGGGAAGGTGGTTTTCTATACCTCCAACAGGCAATTCTCCAACACTAGATGGGTCTTCTATGATTTAACTTAATTCTGATACTGCCTACCTAAATGTAGCATAAGATCCACAGGTTAAAGTTTCAGTCCTACAAGACTGCCTTCCCCACTTAAGACACCAATTACAAGCCCAGGTTATCTATCACCTGTGCTTCTGACCAAGTGATTATAGATTGAATTTTCCAATGACCCCTTCCTTGGACTTCTGGTGCCAGTCACAAATCCAGGTTGTTACCTGTACTTCTAACTGACTGGCTATAAATCAGAGGTTCCCATGACACCCATCCTTGGGTTTGGTAAATTTGCTAAAGCAGCTCACAGAACTCAGATAAGCATTTTACTTATTAGATCACTGGTTTATTATAAAAGGATATAACTTAAGAACAACCAAATTGAAGAGATGCATAGGGCATGGTATGGGAAAGGGCATGGAGCTTCTCTGCCTTCTCTGGTGTGCTACTCTCTCAGCACCTCCACTTGTTCACCAACCTGGAAGTTATCTTAACCCCATTCTTATAGGTTTATATGGACACCACATTACATTGTCTTGGTTGATTAAATCATTGGTCATTAGCTATCAATTCAAATTCAAGCCCCTCTCCCCTCCCAAGAGGTCAGGGGATGAGACTCAATGTTCCAACCACCTATTCATATAGCTGGTTTCCTTGGCAAACCACCCCCACTCACCACTCCTACATTAGGTAAAATCCAAGAGACACCTCATTGACAGAACAAAAGACACATTAGCAGCTCTCCTCACTTAGGTATTTCCAAGGGTTTTTAAACCTTCATTACAGAAACTGGGCTGAAGAGCAAATGTATATCTCTTGTTATGAATCAAAATATCACAACCCAATATTTTGTTTATTTTAAAAACATACTGCAAACCTCTGCACATGTATTTATCATTTCAGATACATAAAAAAAGCATTAAAGAGAAAACAAGTAGATCACTGTGTCCTTAATTCAGAAAACTGAGTGACTACTAAGCAACTCAGCAAAATTTCTGCACAACTATAATTCATCCCGAGTGACCCTACAGTGAAAATTCCATTATTTTGAGTGGAAGCTGTTACCATAATGGAAGTTTTCTTAGGCCACATCTCATAGACTCTTACTATTTACTTCCCATCCTCTCATTTTTCTGATCTATCCTTTACCATAAGTATTAGGCTCTTCAAGAAGGAACCAAGGGCACTGTAATTTATTTTAAAAATATTATACCTGCATTTTTAATTATTATTTTAATTTTTTTACTTCCATATAATTAATATAGAGTGTTATATTATTTCAGGTGTACAGTATAGTAATTCGACAATTCTATACCTTACTCATTGCTCTTCGTGAATAGTGCACTCTTAATCCCCTTCCCTTATTTCACCTATTTCCCCCACCACCACCTCCACTCTGGTAACCACCAGTTTGTTCTCTGTATTTAAGAGTCTGTATTTTTGTTTGTTTGTCTCTTTTTTTCTTTGATCATTTGTTTTCTTTCTTAGATTCCACATGACTGAAATCATATACTATTTGTCTTTCTCTGACTGACATATTTCACTTAGCATTATACCCTCTAGATCCATCCATGTTGTTGGAAATGGCAATACTTCATTTTTTTTGTGGTTAATACTCCATTGTGTATATATACTGCATATGCATTGTCCATTCATTTATCAGTGGACACTTGGGTTTCTTCCATATTTAAGCTATTGTAAATAATGATGCAATAATCATATGGAGCATACATCTTTTTGTATTCAGGTGTTCATTTTGTTTGGGAAAATACCCAGTGGTGAAACTTCTGGATCATATAGTAATTCTATAATTAATTTTTTGAGGAACTTACAAAATGTATTCCACAGTGGCTAAATAAGTTTGCATTCCCACCAACAATGCACAAAAGTTCCTTTTTTTCACATCCTCACCAACACTCGTTTCTTCTGCTTATGATTATAGTCATTCTGACAGGTATGAGGTGATATTTCATTGTGGTTTTAATTTGTATTCCCCTGATGATGAGTGATGTTGAGCATCTTTTCATGTGTCTGTTGGACATCTGTATGTCTTTTTTGCAAAAATATATGTCCATTTTTAATTGGATTGTTTGTGAGAGTTGAGTGTATAAGTTTATATATATATATATATATTTATATATATATGATATTAATCACTTATTAGATATATCATTTGTAAATATCTTCTCCCATTCAGCAGGTTGTCTTTTTGTTTTGTTGATTGTTTCCTTTGCTGTGCAGGAGCTTTTTATTTCAACGTAGTCCCAAAATTTATATTTGCTTTTGATTCTTTTGCATTAGGAGACACATGTAGAAAAATGTGGCTCTGGCCGACATCAGAGAAATTACTGCCTGTGGTCTTTTCTAAGATTTCTGTGGTTCCAGGTCTCACATTTAGGCCTTTAATCCATTTGGAGTTTATTTTTGTGTATGTTATAAGACAGTGGTCCACTTCCATTTTTTTGCATGTAGCTTCCGGTTTTCCCAACATCATGTGTTGAAAAGATTATATTTTTTCCCATTGTATATTCTTGCCTCCTTTACTGTATATTAATTGACCATATAATTTTGTGGTTATTTCTGGGGTCTCTGTGCTGATTTATTGACTTGTGTCTATCTTTGTTCCAGAACCATACTATTTTGATTATTGTGTATTTTGAGATCTAGGATTGTGATACCTCCAGTTTTGTTCTTTTTCAAGATTGCTTTAGGTATTCAAGGTCTTTTGTGGTTTCATATAAATTTTAAAATTATCTGTTGTAGTTCTGTAAAAAATGCTGTTGCTATTTTGATAGGGATTCTATTAAATCTGTAGATTGCTTTTGGTATTATGGACATTTTAACAATATTTTTTTCTCACAATCCATGAGCATGGAATACCATTCTATTTGTTTGCTTCATCTTCAGTTTACTTTCATCAATGCTTTATAGTTTTCAGAATACAGGTCTTTCACCTCTTTGATAGGTTTATTCCTAGGTGTCATATTATTTTTGGTGCAATTGTAAATAGGATTGCTTTCTTAATTTCTCTTTCTGCTGCTTCATTATTGGTGTATAGAAATGCAGCAGATTTCTGCACATTGATTCTGTATCCTGTGATTTTACTAAATTTGTCAGCTCTAGGCATTTTGGGTGGAGTTTTTCAGGTTTTCTACATAGAGTATCATGTGATCTGCAGATAGTGTGGGTTTTACTTCTTCCTTACCAATTTGGATGCCTTTTATTTCTTTTTATTGTATGACTGCTGTGGCTAGGATGTCCAGTACTATGTTGAAAAAAATGGTGAGAGTAGATGTCTTATCTTATTCCTAACCTTAGGGGAAAGCTCTCAGTTTTTCCCCATTAAGGATGAGGCTAGCTTGGGTTTTTCATATGTGCCCTTTATTATGTTGAGTTATGTTCCCTCAAAACCTACTTTGTTTTGAGGTTGGTTTTTTTTTTAAATCATGAATAGATGATGTACTTTGTCAAGTAGTTTTTCTGGATCTATGGAAATGATCATATGGTTTTTATCCTTTCTTTTATTGATGTGATGTATCACATGATTGACTTGCAAATATATAACCACGCCTGCATCCCAGGAATAAATCCCATATGATCATAGTGAATAACTTTTAAAATGTACTGTTAGATTTGGCTTGGTATAATTTTCTTCAAGATTTTTGCATCTATGTTCATCAGAGATATTGACCTGCAGTTCTCTTTTTGTTTTATTTTTTTTTAAAGATTTTATTTATTTATTTAACACAGATAGAGACAGCCAGCGAGAGAGGGAACACAAGCAGGGGGAGTGGGAGAGGAAGAAGCAGGCTTATAGTGGAGGAGCCCGATGCGGGGCTCGATCCCACAACACTGGGATCACGCCCTGAGCCGACGGCAGACGCTTAACCGCTGTGCCACCCAGGCGCCCCCCTCTTTTTGTTTTAATGACTATTTTTAGTTTTGATATCAGGGTAATGCTGTCCTCATAGAATGAATTTGGATACTTTCCTTTCTCTTCTATTTTTTGAAATAGTTTGAGAACAAGGTATTAACTCTTCTTTAAATGTTTAATAGAATTCATCTGTGAAACCGTCTGGTCTTAGATTTGTTTTGGGGGGAGTTTTTTAATTACTGATTTAATTTCATTGTTGCTAATCTGTCTATTCATACTTTCTATTTTTTTTCCGATTCAGTTTGAGAAGTTATAGGATTCTAGGAATTTATCCATTTCTTCGAAGTTTATCTAATTTGTTGGCATGTAATTTTTCATAATATTCTCCTATAATCTTTTGTATTTATGTGACTTTGACTGTTTTTTCTCCTCTTTCATTACTGATTTTATTTATTTGAGTCTCCTCTCTCTCTCTCTCTTTCTCTGCTTTCTCTCTCTTGATGCGTCTGGCTAAAGCTTTATCAAATTTGTTGATCTTTTCAAAGAACCAGATTCTGGTTTCATGGATTTGTTTTATTGTGTTTTGTTTTGGTTTTTGGTTTTTTTAGATTCTATTTTTTTTTCTGCTCTAATATTTATTTTTTTCTCCAAATGTTTATTTGAATTCCAGTTAGTTAACATGCAGTGTAATATTAGCTTTAGGAAATAGAATTTAATGGTTCATCACTTACATACAACACCCAGGGCTCATCACAAAAAGTGCCCTCCTTAATACTCATCACCTATTTAACCCATCCCCCACACACACCTCCACTCCAGTAACCTTCAGTTTGTTTTCTATAGTTAAGACTCTGTTTTTTGGTTTGCCTCACTCTTCCTTCCCCCTGCCATGTTCATTGTTCATTGAAATATTATGGTGCTTGTCTTTCTCTGACTGCCTTATTTCCCTTAGCAGAATATTCTCTAGCTCCATCCACATCATTGCAAATGGCAAGATTTCATTCTTTGTATGCCTGAGTAATATTCCATTGACCTTTATACCACATCTTTACCCATTCATCAGTCAATAGACATTAGGACTACTTCCATAATTTGCTATTGCTGATAATGCTGCTATAAATATTAGGGTGCATGTATCCCCTCAAAAAAATTGAGTATTTTTGCATCCTTTGGGTAAATACCTCATAGTGCAATATCTCAATTGTAGGATAGTTCTACTTTTTACGTTTTGAGGAACTTCCATACTTTTTTCCAGACAAGCTGTACCATCTTGCATTCCAGTAACGGTGTAAGACGGTCCCCATTTCTCCACATCCTTGCCACACATATTGTTTCCTGTGTTGTTAATTTTAGCCATTCTGACTGGTGTGAGATGATATCTCTTTTTTTTTCATTTTTTTCTTTTCTTCTTTTTATAATAATTTTTTATTATGTTATGTTAGTCACCATACAGTACATCCCTAGTTTTTGATGTAAAGTTCCATGATTCATTACTTGCGTATAACACCCAATGCACCATGCAATACGTGCCCTCCTTAATACCCATCTCTGGCCTATCCCAATCCCCCCTCCCCTCTGAAACCCTCAGTTTGTTTCCCAGAGTCCATAGTCTCTCATGGTTCATTCCCCCTTCTGTTTACCCCCCCTTCCTTCTTCCCTTTCTTCTCCTACCGATCTTTCTACTTCTTAAGTTCCATAAATGAGTGAAATCATATGATAATTGTCTTTCTCTGCTTGACTTATTTTGCTTAGCATTATCTCCTCCAGTCCTGTCCATGTTGTTGCAAATGTTGGGTAATCGTTCTTTCTGATGGCTGAGTAATATTCCATTGTATATATGGACCACATCTTCTTTATCCATTCATCTGTTGAAGGGCATTTTGGCTCCTTCCACAGTTTGGCTATTGTGGACAATGCTGCTATGAACATTGGGGTATATATGGTCCTTCTTTTCACTACATCTGTATCTTTGGTGTAAATACCCAGTAGTGCAATTGCTGGGTCATAGAGTAGCTCTGGTTTTTACTTTTTGAGGTACCTCCACACTGTTTTCCTATGTGACTGTACCAACTTGCATTCCCACCAACAGTGTAAGAGAGTTCCCCTTTCTCCACATCCTCGCCAACATTTGTTGTTTTTTGCCTTGTCGATTTTTGCCTTTCTAACTGGCATAAGGCAGTATCTCAATGTGGTTTTGATATGAATTTCCCTAATGGCTAATGAATTTGAAAATTTTTTCATGTGTCTGTTAGCCATTTGTATGTCTTCATTGGAAAAGTGTCTGTTCATATCTTCTGCCCAATTTTTGATTATTTGTTTGTCATGTATTGAGTTTGAAAGTTCTTTATAGATCTTGGATACCAGCCTTTGATCTGTACTTTCATTTGCATATATCTTCTCCCATTTTGTGGGTCGCCTCTTTGTTTTGATGATTCTTTCCTTTGCTGTGCAGAAACTTTTTCTCTTGATGAAGTACCAAAAGTTCTTTTTTTTCTTTTGTTTCTCTTACCTTTGGAGACGTGTCAAGAAAGAAGTTGCTGTGGCCAATGTTGAAGAGGTTATGGCCTATGTTCTCTTCTATGATTTTGATGGATTCCTGTCTCACATTGAGGTCTTTCATCCATTTGGAGTTTATCTTTGTGTATGGTGTGAGAGAGTGGTCAAGTTTCATTCTTATGCATATAGCTGCCCAAGTTTCCCAGAACCATTTATTGAAGAGGCTGTCTTTTTTCCACTGGATGTTTTTTCCTGCTTTGTCAAAGATTAGTTAACCATAGAGTCAGGGGTCCATTTCTGGAGTCTGTATTCTGTTCCATTGGTCTATGTGTTTGTTTTTGTGCCAGTACCATGCTGTCTTGGTGAGCACAGATTAGTAGTATAGCTTGAAATCAGCAACGTGATGCGCCCAGCGTTTTTATTTTTCAACAATTCCTTGGCAATTCAGGGTCTTTTTTGGTTCTACACACATTCTAGGATTGTTTGTTCCAGCTTTTTGAAAAAATGTCATTGGAATTTTGATTTGGATGATGTTGAAAGTGTAGATTGCTCTGGGTAGCATAGACATTTTAACTATCTTTATTCTTCCAATCCATGAGCATGGACTGTTTTTCCACCTTTTGTGTCTTCTTCAATGTCTTTCATCAAGTTCTGTAGTTTCTAGGGTATAGATCCTTTACCTCTCTGGTTAAGTTTATTCCCAGATATCTTACGATTTTTGGTGCTATTGTAAATAGAGTCGATTCCCTAATTTCTCTTTCTTTGAGTCTCATTGTTCATGTATAGAAATGCAACTGATTTCTGAGCATTGATTTTGTATCCTGCCACATTACTGAATTGTTCTATAAGTTCTGGTAGTTTGAAGGTGAATTCTTTTGGGTTTCCATATAGAGTATCATGTCATCTGTGAAGAGAGAGTTTGACTTCTTCTTTGCCAATTTGAATACCTTTTATTCTTTTTTGTTGTCTGATTGCTGTTACAAGGACTTCCAGTACTATCTTGAACAATAATGGCGAGAGTGGGCATCCTGGTCATGTTCCTGCTTATGGGAACGGCTTTCAGGTTTCTTCCATTGAGAATGATATTTGCTGTAGGCTTTTCATAGATGGTTTTTATGAAACTGAGGAATGTGCCCTCTATCCCTACATTCTGAAGGGTTTTAATCAGGAAAGGATGCTGTATTTTGTCAAATGCTTTTCTTGCATCAATGGAGACTATCATATGGTTCTTGTCTCTTCTCCTTTTACTTAACTTTTTAAGATTTTATTTTTATTTATTTGACAGAGAGAGAGACAGCCAGCAAGAAAGGGAACACAAGCAGGGGGAGTGGGAGAGGAAGAGGCAGGCTCCCAGCATAGGATCCAGGAATCTGGGATCATGCCCTGAGCTGAAGGCAGACGCTTAATGACTGAGACACCCAGGTGCCCCTCCTTTTAATGTCATCTATCATACTGATCCATTTGCAAATGTTGAACTACCCTTGCATCCCAGGGATGAATCCAACTTGGTCACGATGGATAATGCTTTTAATGTACTTTTGGATTCTACTAGCTAGGATATCGTTGAGAATTTTGACATCCATATTCAACAGGGATATCCGTCTGTAATTCTCCTTTTTGATGGGGTCTTTGAATGGTTTTGGGATCAAGGTAATGCTGGCCTCATAGAATGAGTTTAGTAGTTTTCCTTCTGTTTCTATTTTTTGAAACATCTTCAGGAGAACAGGTGTTATTTCTTCTTTGACTGTTTGGTAGAATTCCCCAGGGAATCTGTCAGGCCGTGGACTCTTGTTTTTGGAAGTTTTTAATGACTGCTTCAATCTCTTCATGATTAATCAGTCTGTTTTTAGAAAATCAATTTCTTCCTGTTTCAGCCTTGGTAGTTTATAGGTTTCCAGGAAGGCATCCATTTCTTCCAGGTTGTTTAATTTATTGTCATATAGTTGTTGATAATAGTTTTTAATGATTGTTTTTTATTTCCTTGGTGTTAGTTATGATCTCCCCTTTCATTCATAATTTTATTAATTTGGGTCCTTTCTCTATTCTTTTGAATAAGCCTGACCAGTGGCTTGTCGATCTTCTTTATTTTTTCAAAGAACCAGCTTCTAGTTTTGTTGATCTGCTCTACCGTGCTCCTGGTTTCTAATTCATTGATCTCTGCTCTAATCTTTATAAACTCCCTTCTTATGTGTGGGTTAGGCCTGTTCTTCTGTTCCAGCTCCAGCTTCTTAAGGTGAGAATATAAAAACTTCATTTTAGGTTATTCTATTCTTTTGAGTGAGGCTTGGATGCCTATGTATTTTCCCCTTAGGACTGCCTTTGCAGTGTCCCATAGGTTTGTACTGATGTGTTTTCGTTCTCATTGGTTTCCATGAATTGCTTAAGTTCTTCTTTAATTCCCTTGTTTACCCAATCATTCTTAAGCAGGATGGTTCTTAGTTTCTAAGTGTTTGAATTTCTTCCAAATTTTTCCTTGTGAGTTCCAGTTTCAAAGCATTGTGGTCTGAGATTATGCAGGAAATAATCTCAGTCTTTTGGTATCAGTTGAGACCTGTTTTGTGACCCAGTATATGGTCTATTCTGGAAAAAATTTCATGCACATTTGAAAAGAATGAGTATTCTGTTGTTCTAGGGTATAGTGTTCTGCATATATCTATGAGGTCCATCTGGTCTGTCTATTGCTGGAAGTGGATTGTTGAGGTCCCCTACTATTAATGTATAATTATCTATATGTTTCTTTATTCTGGTTAAGAGTTGGCTTGTGTATCTAGCTGCTCCCCTGTTGGGGGCATAGATATTTATAATTGTTATATCCACTTGTTGTATACATCCTTTTAGAATAATATAGTGCCCTTCTGTATCTCTAACTACAGTCTTTAGTTTAAAATCTGATCTGTCTGATATGAGAATTGCTAACCTAGCTTTCTTTTGAGGTCCATTGGCATGAAAAATGGTTTTCCATCCCTTCACTTTCAGTCTGGATGTATCTTTAGGTTCAAAATGAGTCTCTTGTAGACAGCATATGGATGGGTCATGTCTTTTTATCCAATCTGCAACCTTGTGACATTTTATGGGAGCATTTAGGCCACTGACATTGAGAGTGACTATTGAGAGATATGATTTTAATGATGTCATGTTGCCTGTGAAGTCTTTGTTTCTATAGATTGTAAATTTCTGTTCTGTATCACTCTTGGGGCCTTTTTACTTTTATATAACCATCCTTAATATTTCTTGTAGGGCTGCTTGTGGTCACATATTCTTTCAGTTTCTGCCAGTCTTGGAAGGTCCTTGTCTCTCCATCCATTCTGAATGACCGCCTTGCTGAATAAAGGATGCTTGGCTACACGTTCTTCTCATGTATTGATTTCAATATGTCTTGCCAGCTTTTCTTGGCTTGCCAGGTCTCTGTAGACAGGTCTGACATTATTCTGATTTTCCTCCCTCTGTACGTGAGGATTCTCTTCCCCTCAGCTGCTTTCAAGATTTTATCTTTGGATCTAAGATTTGCGAATTGTACTATGATGTGACGTGGTGTTGGTCTGTTCTCATCGATCTTGGGAGGGGTACTCTCTGCCTCTTAGACACGAATGCTGGTTTCCTTCACCAGATTAGGTAAGTTCTCAGCTACAGTTTGTTCAAATATCTCTTCTAGACCTCTCTCTTTCTCTACCCCCTCGGTGAGGCCAATGGTTCTGACATTGGAACATTTCATTGTGTCAGTAATCTCCCCTATTCTACATTCTTGAAATTGTAGTTTTTTAAGCAAATTTCCCACTTTTTTCTCCTTTTCTATCATCTCATCCTCCAACTCACAAATTCATTCTTCCACCTTGTTTACCTTTGCCGTCAGAGCATCCAATATAGACTGCATTTGATTCATAGCATTCTTAATTTCTGCCAGATGTGCTCTCATTTCCACCATAAGAGATTCTATATTCTCGTTAATATTTTCGTTAATATTTGTTTCAAGCCTGCACATCATCTTGACCATTGTTACTCTGAACTCCATTTCTGACAATTTGGTTATATCCATATCCATTAGTTCTGTGGCAGAGGCCACAGTCTCTGTTTCTTTCCTTTGTTGGGGGTTCCTCCTCCTTGTCATTCTGATGAAGAGTGGTTGCAGGAATATACAGAGCCCAAATTATTGACCACGACCCAAGCAATGTGCACTTGTTTTATAGGGACCTTAGGGATGTGGGGCTCTTGTTTTTTCAGCCTGCCTTCTGGGGGAGGAGCTTGACATGCTGATACTCAGGCAACTCTGTTTGAGTAGAGTTGCCCTGTCCCCTGTGGTATGGGGAATGGGCACAGTGCAAACTGGTTTTTCTGGGCTTTTGTTCTCTGGCTGCTTTCCCTGGTCACTTTCTGTGACTCTTCTGAGAGTCAGAGCCGCAGTGGCCCTATCCAAGCCTCTGTCTCAGAACAGAGAGATCACAGTCTGCTCTTCACTGAGCCCTCCTGGCCACTTTAACTCTGTTTCTGTTGGTGCTGCTAAAAACCCCACATTGTCCGGGGTTGTGTGCCCCACAGCCGTTCTCCCAGTCCTCACTCCCAGTGCTGGCAGGTGTCTGCCCTTTGTGCTTCTAACACTGCCAGCCACCCCCAGTCCTGTGCACTCTCCAGAGCTCGAGTTTTCAGTCTGGTCGCCCACGCATGCTCCCGAGCTCCCAGTTTCCATCTGGTTTCTCAGTGGCTATGGGTCTGCAAGTCCAGCCCACTCCCCAGTGCAGGAGGCTGCTGCTTCCTGGTGCCCGAGTGTGGCGGCTCCCTCCTCCTTTTGTTTATCTTCTGATATCTGTGCGTGGATTCACGGCTCCCCACTTCGGACCTCAATACTCAGCACTGGAGATGTTCATTTGTAGAGATCCAGATGTATCTTCCTACATCTCAGACTGATTTCATGGGTGTTCAGGATGGTCTGTTAGATATCCAGCTTCATTCAGGGGACCACCTGAAAAAAGGTCCCCTACTCCTCTGCCATCTTTTTTTCCTCTCTGATATCTCATTTTAGATTTGATTTGTATTTCCTTCATGATGAGTGATGTTGGGCTTCTTTTCATGTGTCTGTTAGACATTTGGATGTCTTCTTTGAAAAAGTCTTTTCATGTCTTCTGCCCATTTCTCAACTGCATTATTTGTTTTTTGGTTGTTGAGTTTGATAAGTTCTTTATAGATTTTCAATACCAACCCTCTATCCAATATGTCATTTGCAAATATCTTCTCTCATTGCACAAGTTGTCTTTTAGTTTTGTTGTTTCCTTTGCTATGCAAGAGTTTTGTATTTTCCTGTCTTATGTTTAGGTTTTTCATCCATCAGTCCCTCTCATTTTCCCAGCCAGTGGCTTTGGGAAAGTGTTCTTCATGTTCATATCATATCCCTGTGTGTTCCACTCTTTAGCACCTTTCTCTGTGGCTAGAGATCCTGCCCCTCCATATCACCAGAGAACTCTTTCTCCCCCAAGCCACACCTCTGCACTTCCTACCTTCTTCAGTGTGGTACCTTCTCTCCTTATAGTTGTGCAGTTTTTTTCTGTCAGTTCTCAGGTTGATTTCTTGGGTATTCAGAATGATTTTACAATTATCTAGTAGTGTTTGAAGGAAGAGAAAGCCTAGAATCCTCCTATCTTAAGTCTCTCACTTACATTAGCAAATTTGTAAGACATCTAAATAAACTCTCTAGTTAGACAAAAATAAGAATAAGAATAGGAACAATTTTTTTACCTAGAAAAATTTCTAAATATCTACAAAATCAAGAGGAAACGTAATACATAAGGATGACACATTAAAAACAATTTTTCTAGATTTATGTTAATAATTATTGCACATTGAACATAAACTAGTTTACTGACTTTAGTGTCTAGACAAGGGTGCTTGTTATCACCATTTTTTTTTTGACATTGCCCTGAAATCTTAATTAGTAATTTAAGGCAAGAAAATAAATTAGTTACAGAACTGGAAAGAGTAATATGATTTTACAGGTAGATACTCAAAATAATTTATGTATGAATCATAGAATTAAGTGAAAGGTTCTGCAAGGTGACTAGATATAAATCTCTATAAAAAATCAAATTGTGTTTCTATATACCAAAAATTAATAGGTGTAAAAAGTAATTTTAAAAAGGTATTTGCAATTACATCAAAATGTAAATTGTACTTAACAGAAAATTTACCTTTATGAAGAAATTACAAAACACTATTAAAAGAGGTTAAAGACTATTTACACAATGTTGATGCTCTAGACTGAATTGTGCCCCTCCAAGTTCGTATGTTGAAACTCTAACAACTAATATGACTGTATCTGAAGATAGGACTTCAAAGAGATAATTAAGGTTAAATGAGGTCATAATGTTGTGGCCCTAATTCCACTGGACTGGAGTTTTTGTAAGAAGAGCAAAAGACCCCAGAGATGTTTATCTCTTTCTCTCTATGCATGCACACAGAAGAAAGGCCAGGTGAGTATACAATAAGAATGTGGTTGTCTGCAATCCAGAAATAGAGGGCTCACCAGAAGGCAACCTCGATGGCATCTTGATCTAAGATTTCCAGTTTCCAGAACTGTGAGAAAATAAATTTCTCTTATTTTAGCCACACAGTCTCTGGTATTTTGTAATGGCTGCCCTAGAAATACAGGTGAGATATATGAATTCCTAGACAACTAAACAACTAATTTGTTTATTATGTTCAGTTAGTATATAGTACATAATTAGTTTTTGATGTAATGTTCAATGATTCATTAGTTGCATATAACACCTAGTACTCATCACAACACATATTTTAGGACATAGGAACTAGATTTTAAAAACTTCTAGATTCAGTGTAATTCCAATAAAAAATATTAGTAAGAGTTTTTTGGTGTAACTTAATAATCTGACTTTGAAATTTATATTCAAGTATAAATGTCCAAAAATGGCCAGAACACGTAAAGAAGAAAAACATAGTAGAAGTATTTGCCTAGCCAGGTGTCAAACATTTTTTTAACTATATCAGGTTAGCGTAAGTCCTGCTGAAAGATAGACAAACTGATAAACAGAAAAGAATAAGGGACCCAGGAATAGAACCATATATAAATGAAAATTTGATGTATAATAAAATGGAAAGATTAGATTTTTCAACAGTGTTATTATGACAATTGCTTGACCATATATTTAAAAAAAATAATTTGAGCATGTACTTCACAACATGCATTTAAAATTTTATTTTAACTAGATAAAAGATTTAAATGTGAAAAACAAAACTATTATCTTTTAGAAAAACATACAGAAGAATAACTTTATGGACTCAGAGAAGAAAAAATAGAAGATGAAAAACTTATAAATTCTAAAAATTAAAGAAGTAAAACATTTTAGTATGATTTTATCATATTAAAATTAATAGCTTCTTTTCATCAAAAGACACCATAGAGAAAGTAGTCAAACCTTAAACTGGAGAATATATCTTAAAAACATTTAACTGACAAAAAAACCTGTATTCATATCATATAAGAACCCTTAACAGTAACCAAGAAAAAGTACTTTAGACATTGACTAGCTGATACAAAAATTTATGTAAAAATAGCAAGGGCTAAAAATAGCTAAAATATTCTAGAAGAATATGGACAAAAGACTTCTTTTACTAAGTATGCAGACATATTTTAAGATACAGTTATTAAGGTGGTGTGAATTTGATGCAAGGATAGACAAATAGACCATGAAATAGAATAGACCTGTTAGAATTAAACTAGATATATAATAGATATAGATAGATGTTGATGGTAGATAGATGATAGGTACCCAACAGATAGATGATAGATAAATAGAGGTGTCACTGTAGATCAATAGAGAAAGATACACCTTCAATAAATAATTATGATTCAGTTGAATATCAATATGAAAAATAAAATAAAATTTGGTTTCTACCTATACCATTCATGATAATCTATCCCAGGTGGTGTGTAGACAAAGTTGTGAAAAGCAAAAATAATAATAATAATAATAAAGCTTTTAGAAGATAATACAGAAGAATATCTGCACAGTCTTGGGTAGGAAAAGATATTTTTAAGAACAGGAAACAATAACCTAAAGAAAAGATGTTGAATCAAACTAAATTGAATTTATAAACCCATGTTCATAAAAATAACCATTAAGAGAATGAGAAAACAAAACCAAACCTGGGAGAAGAATGATGTTTGTTACACATACCACCAAAAAAGGGTATATATCCAGAATATATTAAGAGTACCCATAAATTTGTATGAAAAGGACAACCAACTTTATGAAAAATTGGACCAGAGATTTAAGCAGACACTACATAAAAGAGGAAAATTGAATGGCAAATACATGTCTAAAAAGATGTTCTATTTAAGTAGTAAGTTGGATATGCAAATTAAAACAAAAATGAGATGTCATTTTATATCCATCAAGGTAGCAAAAATGTCAAAACCTATCATTAACAAGATTGGTGAGGATATGGACTAAATGTGTACATTTATACAATGTGGTAGAAGTGTAAATTGGTACAAATCTTTAGAAAACAATTTAACATTACGTAACAATATTGAATATGTATATAGCATTAGATTCAGCCATTTTGCTCCTAGGTATATATACAAAGTAAGGTCTTACCCCTGTCTACCAGGAGATATGTCTAAGAACATTTATAAGAGCATTGTTTTTGTTGTTGTTTGTTTGTTTGCAGAAAAAAAATAAACTGGAACTAGATCAAAGCCTGTCAACAGAAAAGGGTAAAAGATAAGTTATGGCATATTAATGTAATAGGCCACAGTGACACATTAACATGAATGATCTCTCTAACATACTATTAAACAAAAAAGAAATAATGCTTAAGAAGTTACGGAAAAAATCATACAATACATTTTCTTTAAGTTTCAAAAACATGAAAAATCAAAGGGTGTGTTTAAGGAAAATTTTGATAAATGTGTAAAGAAATCAAGGGGACAGTAAATACAAAATTCAGTATTCTGATTATTTCTGAGTCAGCAAGAAAGGGAATGGGTTACTTGAGTGACACATAGGGAGCATCAAAATTGATGCAGGTTTTTGTTCATGTTAAAATGAATAGTAAGAATACGGGTGTTTAGAGCATCCATTATTTTTCTTATACCTGAAATTCTATTCAACATTTAATAAAGCAGTGAAAATAGAGCTATCATTGTGATCCTTTTTGTATAAATATAAAAATACATATACATATATAGATTTACCATTAAGAGGGAAACTAACTTTATTTTTTATTATGTGCTATTGTGCTCAGAATTTAAATTTTTGTAAATAGGTATATGCATTAGTATTATTTTTGATTCCATAATATTGCACGATGGTCACATTATAAGCTATTGAATTTAAAAACCTTAGTTTTTTTCTAAAGAAAGAAATAAATAAAATCAAATACGTGTTAAGAAGAAACAAACAGGAATCAAACAAACCACATTTGCCTAAGCAGCAAAAAGTCTATGTATAATCCAAACGCCTCTTAATTTCCCGTCATTGAGCCATAAACTACTCAAAGGCATACAGTTGATCCTATAGTAGTTCTTTGACACTCTTAGTACTGTAGACAGTTATCCTATTGCTAAGCACTGGAGCTGAATCTCAATATTTTTCCCTAAGATGCTATATAAAGGCACAAGGGAGTGTGAATGGGGCAAAGAATCACAATAGCAGCCTGGCAGAGACTTAACTTTCTGAACAGGATCTTAGATACCCAAGAAAAAAATCATCAGTATGGAAAGACAACCACTGACCTAGATGCTATTCAGGAGCTGTGCATTCTGGCTAGAGTTGTCAAAGCCTTACCAATGTGTGGCCAACAGAGAGCATTTTGGAGGATGATGGCAGAATACAACACAAACAGCCTTGTCAGCCAGATAGAAATGTGCCAAATAGTGAGAAGACAGCTTAGCATGTTATTGTGTTTCTTCCAGTATCCCCATGAGAGCCCAAAGCCTGGGCAGACTCTTGGTCACAAGCCCTGTGAACTGCTATTGCAAAACTGTCACACATTTATTTATTTGTTTTTATTTATTTATTTTAATCTGTGATTTTTTTAAATTATTACATTCAATTAGTCCGCATATAGTTAATACATCATTAGTTTTTGATGTAGTGTTCAACAATTCATCAGTTGTGTATAACACCCAGTGCTCATCACCATATGTGCCCTCCTTAATCCCCTCAACCTCTCCCCTCTGTAACCCTCAGTTTGGTTCCCAGAGTCCAGAGTCTCTCACGATTTGTCTCCCTTTCTGATTTTAAAAGGAATATAAAGTCAGCCCATTTGACTGGTGTTGGGAATAAGAAGGGGATTGGACTATTGAATGTTTTAGCTTTACAAGTATCATACTGACTTGAGCAAAAAAAGGAGCATAGATGCTTAGGTAAATATAATCAGAGTGAACAAATATCCACAGTTTATATCATTATTAAGAAATAAGGTAAAATATTTGCTACCATGGGAGTTTCCATATGTAGATATGACTTTACTATCTTAGCTTATCTTTATAGTGTCACTTAATCTTTTTGTTTCTTGTTAATTGACCCAGAGCTACATTACTTTTGGTTGTGCTTCAAAGTATCCTTGACAAGATTTTAGTACTAGCTGTGGTCACACTGGAGTAGTGTGTGTTCTTTATCTATGAATGTCATCTTGAACCCCTAGCCATCACACAGAAGGTAATAACACACTCCTGGTATTAGACAGCATCATGGTGGACTGGAACAAAGAGAAATAGGAAAAGTCAAATTGTTTGAGGAGTTTCCTGACTGGGAATAGCATTTCATGCTGTTAATAGAGTCAAACGTATTGATCTTTAGTTGTTGGTTCCTAAAACAAAACACTGATATAAAAATATAGTCATAGTAGCCTTCTAAACATGTATGTTCTTCTTCTAAAAACTAACAATAACTCAATCTTATTCCTGTTAACACAATTCCAACTAATAGTGACTTTTTGAATGATAAACTTGAAAAATCAGGAGAGTGACTACGTTTCAATAAGATGAAGAATTTCTTGCTGGACAGTGTGAGCAAAGATAGGATGACATCCTGGGGGGGAAAAATTAATGCAAAGAAAGGAAGCATGGGTCCTAGTGTATTGGAAGCAGAATATTACCAGACAACATTTTGCCAATGAACTACAAGGCCTATACCTTTATCCCAAAAATTGTTAATGATGTGTGTGTGTGTGTGTGTGTGTGTGTGTGTGTGTATGTGTGTGTAGTTTTGGTTTGTTTCTTTTTCTTCCTTGTGTATAAAGAATTCTAATTCTTCTGACCAAATGTTAAGTGGAAATAAAGTAAATTTTACACTGAACTTTGTTGGTCTATAAAGCAATAGATAGTCTTATTATAGAGCTGGAAACAATAATCTTATACAAGAGATAACTGAAAAGCTTGAATTCATGTGCTGGCTCTTATTGATGAATAGTGGCTGTTTACAGACTTATGCTGAGAGGGATTCTGAAGTGAGGTCTAAGCATAACACAAAAGACTGCCATACTAGATTAGCAAAGTTTAAAATAAGGTAAAAATGGCATGAATGTTGGCAAATGTACTACTTATTCCAATTATCATGCCACTCTTTACTCAATGTGCATGTGCATTTTTCTTCTTTGCCGCTATTTAAGTATAGCTTGTCTGACAAAATATGACTAAATGGCTTTACATTAGTAGGGGCAGAAACTACTATGATTTTGTTGCTGGCAAAAAGCAGTTAAATAATAGTAGCCTACCAGTTTAGAGTCTGCAACAGATAAATTGTATATATGTGTATTCAAAGTTATAAAATCTTGAAACCTTAGGCTTATTCTTTTTTACTATTGTTCTTTAAGTAGTGTATCATAAATACTGACAGAAATATCCATAAAAATGCAAGAAAAGTGAGTGTGATTAACAAGATATGGTGTATAAATTCTGTATACATGACAAAGAACAGTGGACTCTCCATAAACTGATGTCCTCATTTTCACATTTCTCTACATGCTTTCATCACTTCATAATATTTTCAGATTCCATATTAAATTTAAATCATTTTATTTTTTTATTTTTTTTAATTTAAATCATATTATTAAATCATTTCATAATATTTTCAAATTCCATATTAAATCCTATTTAGAAAGCAGTAAGAAAATAACATCAGCTGTGGAACTATAAAATGAAAATTAAGACTGAAGTTATAAAACCTGGTTAAGATGTGATTTTTCCAATTTAACATCTGTAAACAAACTGAAAAGTCACATAACTTCTTTGATTACAAATTTCTGTAAAACTGTAAAGTTGTTGTGAAGGTAAGTGTGATAAAGTCTGAAACATGCTGGATCGTGTCTGACACATACTAGTCAATTAACGGTTTTCTTCTGAATTTAGACAAAGTGACTTTTTTTCCCAGAAATGTTCCTGGGTGAGATAGTTGTTTGTAGTTTATAAATTTACCAACATTCATCATAAACAATTATCAATTTCTATCATATAGAAACAAGAAATATTCATCATTTTCAAATTTGAGCAAATTATTTGATAAAATAAGAAATAAATAAAATCATGCCCACAAAAATGCATGCTGATACACACCCACCTCAAACAGAAGTGAAATACTTATTTATTTTTTAGTCTGTTAAAATTAAATACAAAATGGAGACTGGACAGGAGAATTCCATAAGCATACAAAGCCATTTAAGTCATGAAAGCAAAACTAAATCTAGCTTATTTTAAAAACATAAGCAAAAGTTAATGTTGGTTATTTCTTGTAAATGTCTTTGACAATCATCAAAAACTTAAGTCATCTTTCTAAAAATGGTGTGAGGTAATCACTTTTAACCATTCTCCTGCTGTCTGGAAACCCCATTGTAATAACTATAACTTCAGGCCTGTAACTTTGGGCCCTTTCATATCAATTATTGATTTTGCAATCTCCCAGTTCACAAATCTTTCTTACATGCACAATAAAGTTTCACTAAATACTATTTATTGATTTAGTGGTTTTAAATTTTGTTATTTCTGGATATTTGAAATTGGGAGAAATATTTTTGCTTTAGGTTGATATGGCTTGTCTAAATGTGGATACTTGGAGCCCAAATTAAAATTATGCAGAAAAATGACATTAGCATAATGGCAGAGGAGGCAGGCCCAAACTTTCATTCCCCCACAGAAACAGAAAAACTAGCAGGAACTGTGAGAACCAACATTGTTACTATGTTGGAAAATAGTCAAAAGTTTAGAGCTGCCAAGTAAACACTAAATTTAAAGAAAAAGGAACTTGAAAATGGCAGGAATGTTTTGTGACATCTTTACTTGCCCTCACCCCACCCCCTACCCTTGAGCTCTGGCAGTTTTAAAGCATTGGAAGTTTCAAAGCAGTGTCATCCTCTGTCCCACTAGGGGACACTTGTCCCTGGTTTCTGAGGGAGCAGAGCAGATCTTATTTGCAAATTATTGTTTATCACTATTCTAACATGTCCAGGGGTTTGCTGAAGGGTGGATATGAGGTGTTCATTTCTGCTTTCCCTAATTTGGAACACAGACTGGAAAAGTGGCAGACATTTTCTAAAAAAAATAAAATGCTGCAATTCACAAACTAAATATGCCTAAGGCAAAAGATAACTTGTCAAGACATATAATAAACATACAAAAGACTCAGAGTAGAAGCTGAGATTCTTTGGGAAATTATAAAAATGAAAACCACTTGTGGATATGGGAGAATTTCAAAAGCTACATGCGTGCCAAGAGCGATAAGCATACTCAAAAAAGAGCAGACTAGACCCCTAAGCTATCACCTCTGACTGATCCCTACACTTCGTGTAAGGATGGCTAAGTGTTGACAGAATTCTCCAGCCAGAGCTAATCTGAAAGAGGTACTTGTTTTTATTTTCAGTTTTTGTTCGTTATTTTCTTTTTTTTTTATTTTAATTTTTTTATTATATTATGTTAGTCACCATACAGTACATCCCTGGTTTCCAATGTAAAGCTCGATGCTTCATTAGTTGCATATAAAACCCAGTGCACCATGCAACACGTGCCCTCCTCACTACCCATCACCAGTCCATCCCATTCCCCCACCCCCTCCCCTCTGAAGCCCTCAGTTTGTTTCCCAGAGTCCATAGTCTCTCATGCTTCATTCCCCCTTCTGATTACCCCCCTTTCTTTATCCCTTTCTTCCCCTACTGATCTTCCTAGTTCTTATTTTCTTTCTTTCTTTCCTTATTCTCTCTTTTTAAATCTTAGCATTCAAGGGAATATCTGTAAATGCATTAGTTGAATGTGAGTTAAATGAATAGAGACTTTAGTCACCACACATGACAAGGAAAAGTCTTTGCGGGGTTGAGGGGAAGAGATAGGAGCGCCTGGGTGGCTCAGTCGTTAAGCGTCTGCCTTCAGCTCAGGGTGTGATCCCACGGTCCTCGGATCGAGCCCGGCATCAGGCTCCCTGCTGTGCTGGGAGCCTGCTTCTTCCTCTCCCACTCCCCCTCTCTTGCTGGCTGTCTCTCTATCAAATAAATAAATAAAATCTTTAAAAAAGAGAGAGAGAGAGAGGGAGTTTGGGAAAGTACCTAAACAAATAGACTACTACAATTTGCAACAACAGCAACAAAAATAAATGCTGGAGAAGGGAGAAAATGTGATTTTCAGACTTAGAACATTAAAATGTTCAAATGTCTAGTTTTTGACAAAAAATATGGCATACAAAAAATAGGAAAGTATGGCCTACTCAAAGGAACAGAATAAATTGACAAAATTCATCCCTGGGAAGGCTCAGACATCAGAGTCACTAGATAAAATATTTTAATACAATTGTCTTAAATATGGTCAAAATCTAAAGAAAAACGACCAAAAAAACTAAGCAAATTGGTTTATGAATGAGATGAGAATATCAATAAAGAGATAGAATTCATTAAAGGGGATCAAACAGAAATTCTGGAGATGAGAATTACAATAAGTTATATTAATTCAATAACAGGGATCCAACAGCATATTTGAGCAGGCAGAAGGAAAATCAGCAAAATTAAGGACAGATCAGTTGGAATTATTGAATTTGAGGGCCAGAAAGAGTAAAGAATGAAGAGAAGAAAACAGAACATAAGTATAATGAATGAAAAAAAGCAAAGCAAGTAAAGTGAATGAAGAACAGTTAACAGAAACTACAATACACCAACATAAATATTAAGTGGATGACCAACATGCACATCATGGGAATCCCAGGGGAAAAAAAAAATAGAAAGATGCAGAATGAATATTTGAAAATAATGGCTGAAAACTTAACAATTTTATGAAAGACCTGAATCTGTAAATCCAAGATGCAACTTAAACTAAAAGTAGGAAAAACCCAAAGAGATGCATACTGACACACATTACGATCAAAGTGTTAAAGCCAGGGGCGCCTGGGTGGCTCAGTTTTTAAGCATCTGCCTTTGGCTCAGGGCATGATCCTGGAGTCCTGGGATGGAGCCCCGTATTGGGCTCCCTGCTCCACTGGGAGCCTGCTTCTTCCTCTCCTACTCCCCCTGCTTGTGTTTCCTCTCTCGCTGGCTGTCTCTCTGTCAAATAAATAAATAAAATCTTTTTTAAAAAGTGTTAAAGCCAATGACAAAGAGAGAATCTTGAAATCAGCAAGACAGTAAAATTCGTTGTGCATAAGGAATCCTCAATTAGAATAAGATGTGGAAAAATTAGAACCCTTGTGCACTGTGTTGGTGGTGAGAATATAACATGGTATCACTCTTATGGAAATAGCATGAAGTTTCCTTAAAAATGAAAAATGCAGGTACCATATCATTTAGCAATCACACTTTTGGGTATTTAATCAAATAATTAAAAATAGGATCTCAGGGGTGCCTGGGTGGCACAGCAGTTAAGCGCCTGCCTTTGGCTCAAGGCGTGATCCCGGCATTATGGGATCGAGCCCCACATCAGGCTCCTCCACTATGAGCCTGCTTCTTCCTCTCCCACTCCCCCTGTTTGTGTTCCCTCTCTCGCTGGCTGTCTCTATCTCTGTCGAATAAATAAATAAAATCTTTAAAAAAATAGGATCTCAAAGAGATATTTGCACTCCTATGTTTATTGCAGCATTATTCTCAGTAGTCAAGAGATAGAAACAACATAAATATTCATCAATGCATGACCTATTTACCCATCCATCTATTGGATCTATATCTATCTATCCAATTCATATTATTCAGGATTTACAAAAAAGAGGGAAATCCTAGCATATACTATAGCATGTATGAATCTTGAGGACATTATGTTAAGTGAAATAAGCCAGTCACAGAAAGACAAATACTTCAGGATTGCAATTAATGAGTTATATAAATTGTTCAAACTCCTAGAAGCAGAAAGTAGAATGGTGGTTGCCAGGTGTTGGTGTGGGGAACATATGGGGGTTTCCTGTTCAATGGATGTAGAGTTTCAGTAATCCAAGATGAAAATGTTTCAGAGAGATGTGGCAAACCAATGCATCTATAGTTACTAATACTGTACTATACATTTAAAAATCTGTTAATAGGGTAGATTTCACTTTATATGTTTTTACCACACAAGAAAAAAAAATGAGTGTTGGTGAGAATGTGGGAAATTTGGAACCCCTATATACTTCTAGTAAGAATATATAATGGTACAAACAGCTATTCATAGAATTATTATAAGACTCCATAATACTCCTAGGTGCATATCCAAAAGTAGTGAACAGGATATCAGAGATATTTGTACATCAATGTTCACTGCAACATTATTCATAATAGCCAAAAGTTGGAAATAACCTGTGCCCATCAATAGAACTATGGGTAAAATATCTGTTATATACATATAGTAGAATATTATTTAGCCATAAAAAGAATGAAGTTGTGACATATATCACAACATGGATAAACTTCAGAAACATTATGGTAAGTGGAATTAGCCAGGCACAAAAGAACATTTATTTTATGAATCCACTGATGTGGAGTATCTAAAATAAGCATATTAATACAGATAGAAAGTATATTAGAAGTTCCTGAGGACTTGGGAGCAGGGCAAAATAGGGAGTTATTGCTTAACTGTTACATATTTTCTGTTTGGGAGGATAAACCTTTTTTTGAAATACCTAGTGGTGATGGTGGCACAACATTGTGAATGTAATTAGTGCTATTGGACTGTGTACTTGTTAAAATGGTAAATTTTATGTTACATGTATTCTTCCATAAATAAAAATATTAATATTGTAATATAAGAAAGAACTGAGTTATACAGGTTTAATGGGTATATTATAAAGCATGTGAGTCATATCTCAATAAAGCTGTTAAGAAATTTTGCAGTCATCTCTATAATTTCTCCATTATTATATGAGTGTGTTTGTGTGTGTACATGTGTGTAGTGGTTGTGGTGGTAGGAGTGTAGGGATCAACTCTCTACATTAACAAAATGTGTGTCTAATTGTAGATAAGTAAATTATCATATACTTTTAAACTATCTTAAAATCATTCTCAGTAAGGTAGAAAAAATGAGTAAAATATTCAACTTAATAACCATCTTCTTATTTGTTAAAATTTTAAAAATTATTCATTTCTTTTTTTAGAGAGACAGAGCACCTGTGAGTGGGGGGAGGGGCAGAGAGAGAGGGAGAGAGAGATAATCTTAAGCAGGCTCCACCCCCAGCATGGAGCCTGATGCAGGGCATGATCTCATGACCCTGAGATTATGACCTGAGCCAAAATCAGGAGTCAGGCACTTAACCGACTGAGCCACCCTGGCACCCCTGAAAAAATTCTTCCTAATGAATAACACTGACATTAATTTCTAAACACCACACATTATTTTTAGTAGTTAAACAAGTTCCTCTTTAGAAAATTCATGGAATCTCACAATTGTAAATCATCTTAATCATCATCTAATTCAACTTTTTCTATGATGCTTATAGTATGAAAATGGCTGAATTTGTGTGTCAGTATTAACTTTTTTCTGAGACTTTTTAGGGGAAATCTATTTAAGACTTCATAAATATAGCAATTTATTCATTTGTGATAAATGAATAAATGTAAATGTGACTGTATATACCCCCAAACCAAGCAATACTTTGTAAGTTCAATGAGAGCAAGAACTCTTGTTACAGTTCAGATATTTAAACAAAACTTTAAATAAAATTTATTACAAAGAAAATTTACTTCTTGAAATATTTCTACTGTTAGTTAATTATTACTTACCACTTTATTTGCATGGTACTATAGTTCCTTAGCCTTCCACTCTGACGGTTTTCTGTATGTTTACTGCATTCAGGTAATGAAAAGGGGAATTCATGTGCATGTTTTTGTGTATGTGTGTTGTGTGAACTTTCACAAGGCAAGGGTTATTATCTATTATATTAGGTGGGAAGATAATATATATATTTATTTACATTTAAAATGGGTTTATTTTATTGGATCAGCCATGAAATCATTGGCAAGAGCAATTCATGTTTTTATTAACTATTTTATATCTTCTATCACAGAGAACCTTGTTAACAAAAATGTGTTCAGTGGACCAATATTATCATCATCTTCTGGAACTCATTAAAAATGCAGAACCTTGGGCCCCAATCCAGATCTACTGAATCAGAATCTGCATTTTAACAAACTCCTCAGGTAGCCCATGAAAATTCAAGAAATATTGACATAGGCATATAGGCTTTTATTAATTCAATTTTGTTTGAACAAACAACCTAACAGCAGTTTAAAGGAGCAACACATTTGTTTACTCATGATTATGTAGCTAGTTAATTTTGTCTGGGTACAGCTGAGATGTTTTTATTCTATTGTGTCAACTGTGTTCCCTTATGTATTTGCAGTTAAAGGTTGATATTCTCATTCACGTGTCTAGCATATGGTTGCCTGTCACCAGGTGCGAGGGAGGAAACTGAGCTATGTGTTTGCCCATTATTAAGCAGGCTAGCCCAGGTTCTTTCAAATGGTGATAGTTAACAGTGTTCCCAAGAGCAGTAAGAGAGGATATACAACATTACCCCAGAAGTTTTCAAACCTTAGTTGTGTCTGGTCTGCTAATGTCCTATTAGCCATATTAAGTCATATGACAAAACCCAGATCTTGAATCTGAGGGATTCAAGATGGACCCAACCTCTTGATGAAAGAAGCTGCAAAGTGTCATCATACAGGGGGACATTTGTGACAGGGATGTGAAGAATCTGATCATTTTACCATCTATCATAGGCCTCTGCATAAAATAT
Organism: Ursus maritimus; assembly: GCF_017311325.1. NCBI lineage: Eukaryota > Metazoa > Chordata > Mammalia > Carnivora > Ursidae > Ursus > Ursus maritimus. The sequence goes on from NW_024423319.1 coordinate 23,763,233, forward strand.
CCAAACCCTCTTATTTCTTAATGAAGACAAAAGTAATTCACTAATGCTTTATGCTCTACCAAATAAGTAGACATAATTCAGGAAACTGAGGCAAATGGACTCAAGCTAGATTTAATAATTTATTAATTGATTGATTACTATCCTCATGACCTCTCCCTTTTCATTGGCAAAGGAAAAGTAGCTGATCTTAGAAAGTATAATAACTGCATATTGTTACTTAAGAAAGTCAATATATACATTAGAGATTGAAAGATCTAGTAAATATATATTATTGTAGAAACACAGGCTACATCTGTGACACAGTACCTCACATTAGAGAGTAATTGAAGTTACTCATAATTATGTGCACATGTGTTCTTGTGTATTTGTAATTTGTAAGAATTTAAAGAACACAGAGACAAAATCTGAGAAAGTCACAAGTTGTGATGATATACTTCACCAGGAGAGACTTCAAAGATTCCTCAAGATCTAAAGATATAGAACTAACATTACTAACATCTAAAAGTGCAGTAAAACCTTAAGTAACCATAGCCAAATTAACTCCAATTCCTTATTATAATTGTTATTCTATGTTTTATTTCTGCCTAAAAAGAAATATTACATAATTGATGCACAATTCCTCATACTTAATACACAAATAAGAACTAGCATAGTATCTGGCACACTTAAGTATTTAGTAATTGTTATTGACTGAACATATACTTTACATTTGAATAAAATTTTATATATTTTTGCATACCTTTCTTAATAAAACCTCATAATAAATTCATAAGCTAGATACAATTTTTTTTTTCAAAGTAGACATACAAAAGCACAAGAGACGTCTGAGAATCTCATACATTCAATTCAGCCTCTTACTCTGTCTCAACCTACGGGCCTTCTAATAAGTGCAGGCATTTAGAATATTGAGGCAAAGAAATTAAGACTTCCAATGATCAAAAAATTATCAAAATATGTTGCCTATATGATATCACAAATGGAACAACACGAACAAATATAACTGGTCCTTAAGAATATGTTTTGAACTTAAGATTCCTTTCCCAAGAAAAACTGAATAGCCACAATACCCTAACATATGAACAATTTTGGTTAATAGATTTTTACTGTAGATCATTAAAATTCTCTATAATTCTATATTATGCCCAATAATAATCTAATTTACTAAAATATCCAAATAGTTGACCACATGGATCAAAAGTGGATTCTAAATTCATGTAATTTTCATTTTTCAATTAGTATTTTTTAGCATTATGAAGAAATTTTTCTGTTTTACTTCTACTACCTGACATTAAGAACTTCCTTTGATGAGTCATTATTATAAGTAGTTAATCATTATTAATCCATGTTACACAATAAAATAAGGAGGAAAATGAGAGTAGACAATATTGTCATACCATATTTCATTTAGTTTATTGAGTAGGGAAATTGTTCATGAATATTTATACCTAAATATTTTTACATGTCTTAAAATGAACCTTCAAAAATAATATGCAAGTATAGCTCCTCCAGGGAAGATGGTAGAGTAGGAGGACCCTAAGATCACCTCATCCCATGGATAGACAAGATAACACCCACATCAGTGTAAATAACCTAAACTGGCAGCACAGACTCTCCACAACTAATTATATAGAGTAGACCACACTGAAAGTGATAGGAAGGGCAGAGATGAGGTCAGGAACCAAACTGACCTGTGAGACTGTCCACTGGAGGGAGGGACATCATGATCATGGAGAAGGAAGAGGAGCAGATCCCACCCCAGAAACCCCAGGCATGGGGGACCCACAATGGAAAGATATATCCCCATAACATTTGGCTTTGTAAACCAATGGAGCTTAACTTCATGAGTTCCTACAATCAGTGGGGCTTAACATCCGGATCTTTAAAAATCAGCAGCTCAGTTCTGGAGAGGCAGAAAGCAATAAGAAACTGAGTCACTGTCCTTAAAGAGATAGTAGAACAAATAACCCTGCTGAGAAAACTGCATAGAAGCAGCAGTTTGAAAAATGCCTGGAGTATATGGGAAGATTTATTTACTAATCTCAGAACATGTGTTGGAGGGGCAGGGATCTTTGGGAGACTTCTCCAAGAACAAAAGAGCTGGTGGGGATGCCTGGGTGGCTCAGTTAGTTAAGAGTCTGCCTTCGGCTCCAGTCATGATCCCCAGGGTTCTGAGATCAAGTCCTGCATTGGGCTCCCTGCTCAGCAGGGAATCTGCTTCTCCTTCTCCCTCTGCACCTCCCCCCTACTCATTCACTCTCTTTCTTTCTCTCTCTCTCTTTCAAATAAATAAACAAAATATCTTTGCTAAAAAAGAGCTGGTGGGTGCCATTTCCCCCCCTACTCCACAGCCAAGATACAGACACCTGTGGGAACTAGTGCAAAAACTCTCTACCTATCTTACTAACACTATGCCCATCCTTGCACTGTCCTGTGGACCTGTCACCTCCAACCTGGCCTTGGCAAGTGTTCTCCAAAGCAGCTCCTTGTCCAGTCCCACAACAGAGCAGTGGACACCTTGCTAACACCATGAGCCTTGCCTCACATTCTCCTGCAGACCCACCTATCTAACATGTCTTCCACAGAAGTCCATTGAAAGTTGTGTCACAAGCATGGCTTGTGAAACAGACTGAGAGAGGCCAGCACAACTACAAAGTTACTCCTGATCTGGAGAAAGAGGAAGATAACCACACATATTAGCTCCACTGTGACCCCCATATTGGGCTGGGGAAAGACATATGATGGGACTATAGGCCTGCCTACCCACCAACAAAAGACTCTCAAGAGACAACACAGGGAGAACATGATGCAGTTCCCTGTGACTGCAGCTCCAACAAATGCCTGGTCAAACCCAACTCAATCCCAAGGTAACCCCAGATTGGCCCATTAACATCACAGGGACCAAATCCTGTCCACAACAGGCAAAAAGAGACACTGCAGATGACTGGGCTGAAGGCAAATCTGGCTCATCCATCAGTAAGGCACATACAACACACACAGGAGACAGCCCTGAAGCACCAGGTTCTGGTGAATAGGGAACATTGCACTACAGGGCACAATAGGCCTTCTTCTTCATTATGCCACTACTTTCAAGAGCAGGAGATGTAGCTGACTTTCCTAACACATAAAAACAGACACAGAGAGTTAGAATGAGGAGACAAAGGGATATGTCCCAAATGAAAGGACAGGGTAAAATCACAGTAAGACGGCTAAGGGAAATGGAGATAAGAAACATGTCTGTTAGTGAATATAAAGTAATGGTCATAAACATACTCACTGGACTTGAGAAAAGCATGGAGGATCTCAGTGAGACCCTTAATAAAGAGATAGGAATAAAGAACCAAGCAGTGTTGAAGAACTCAATAACTGACATTAAAAATACAGTAGGGGGAATAAATAGTAGACTAGAGGAAGCAGGAGAATAGATCAGTGACTGGGAAGACAGAGTAATGGAAAGCAATCAAGCTGAACAGGAGAAAAAAAAGAATAATAAAAAATGAGACTAGATTAAGGGAACTCAGTAACACCACCAAATTTAATAACTATCACATAATAGGGATCCCAGAAGGAGAAACAAAAATCTACACCCAGAACGCACAGAGAGCCCCCCAGAAAATCAACCCAAGGACATCCACACCAAGACACATAGTAATTAAAATGACAAAAAGTAGTAATAAAGATAATTTTTAAATCAGCAACAGAAAGTAAAATACATACAAGGGAAACCCCAGAAGACTATTCGCTGAATTTTCAGCAGACATTTTGGAGACCAGAATAGAGTGGCGTGATACATTCAAAGAGCTTCAAGGGAAAAAAATCCTGCAACCAAGAAGACTCTATTCAGCAAGGCTATTATTCAGAATAAAAAAAAGAGAGAGAGAGTGAGAGATAAAGGGTTTCCCAAACCAAGTTAAAAGAATTTATACTTACTAAACCAACCTTACAAGAAGGGTTAATGAGAGTTCTTTGAGTGGAAACGAAAGACCATAAATAGGGGTAAGAGAAGTAGAAAGTGAAAAAGCAGTAAAATCAAGTACACCTATAAAAATCAATCAAGGGATTAACCAAATAAAAGATGTGAAGTATAACACCATATAGCTAAAACATGTCAGGAAAGGGAGTAAAAATTTAGTGCTTTTAGAATGGGTTCAAACTTAAGTGGCCAACTTAATACAGACTGTTATATGCATACATTGTTATGTATAAACCTAAGAGTAACCACAAATAAAAAAACTGGTAATAGATATTCAAAGCATAAAGAGAAAGGAATCCAAGTATACTGCTAAGGAAAGACATCAAGTGACAAAAGAAAGCAAGAGAAGAACTACAAAAACTATTGTAAAATGAGAAACAAAATGGTAAAAGTGCATACCTATCAATAATTACTTTGAATGTAAATGAACTAACACTCTGAACAAAAGAGATAGCATGACCGAATGGATAAAAAAGCAAGTCCCATCTATATGCTGAGATTCATTTCAGACCTAAAGACACATGCAAACTGAAAGTGAAAGGATGAGAAAATATTTAACATGCAAATGGAAGTGAAAAGAAAGCTGAGATAGCGATATTCAAATCAGACAAAATGGACCTTAAAACAAAGACTGTAACAAGAGACAAAAAAGGATTCTACATAATCATAGAGGGAACAAACCAACACAAATTTGTCACAATTGTAAATATTTATGCACTCAAGATGGGAACACCCAAATACATAAAACAGCTATTGACAAACATAAAGGAAATAATTGATAGCAATACAATAAAAGTAGGGGACCTTAACACCACACTTACATCAATGGATAGATTAACCAAACAGAAAATCAACAAAGAAACAGTGGCATTGAATGACATGCTGGACCAGAAGGATATAACAGATACATTCAGAACCTTCCTTCCTAAAACAGCAAAATACACATTCTTTTCAAGGGCATATGGAACGTTGTTCAGAAAAGATAACATATTGGGCCACAAAACAAGTCTCAACAAATTCAAAAATCCTGAAGTGATAGCAAGCATCTTTTCCAGCCACAACAGTATGAAACTAGAAATCAACCACCATAAAAAAAATCTAAAAAACAACACAAATACATGGAGGTTAAATAACATACTACTACACAATGAATGGGTCAAACAAGAAATCAAAGATGAAATCAAAAAATACATGGAGAGAAATGAAAATAAAAACACAATGGTCCAAAACCTTTAGGATGCAGTAAAAGCTGTTCTAAGACTGTTTATAGCAATAGAGACATACCTCAAGAAGCAAGAAAAATTTCAAAGTAGCAACCTATTCTTAAATTTAATTGAACTAGTAAAAGAACAATGCACATCCAAAACTTCTAGAAGGAAATACATATATATTAGAACAGAGTACCTAAATGGTGACATAGTAGAAGGACCCTAGGCTTGTCTTATCCCTCAAACACTGCTGGATAACTATCAAATCATTCTGAATACTCAAGAAATTGACCTGAGTACTGATAGAACAAACTACACATCATGACCTGAGCTGAAGGCAGACGCTTAATTGATCAAGCCACCTAGGCATACCTAAAGTTTGGAGTTTTAAAATTCAGCAGGCTTGGCTGGGATAGAGCCTAAAGTGCACTGAGCTGCTCCAGGCAGGTAAGCAACCTGGAGACAAACAGTGTGAAAAAGGTGATCTGAAAAATGCCAGGGATACAAAAGGGGACATTATTTGTTCTTCTGGGAGTGTTTCCCTGAAAGCAACAAGCACAGAGATCCCTCTCTGGGGACAAAGGCACTGGCTGATGCCCTTTTCCCTCTTCTTCACACTGCCCTCAGGATAAACCAACTTCAGTAAATAGCACAGCACCAACACTGGCTTCATAACCTGCTGACATCAAGTCTTGATCCCCTGCGCTTTGCTGATACTGCTTTTCTCAGTCAAGTGTGCTTAAGGACCAGCACAGTGGGCCCCTTTCTCTGAAGATCAACAGAAACCCCTGCAAACACCATGTCTACTGACCAGAGTTCTGCAAGGCTTAAGTTCTAGTGGAAGTAGCACCAGGTCTCTTTAATAAGCAGACAAAAACACACCTATTTAAAGTCCACCACACTCGAGTTGCTTGGATGGCTCAGTTGGTTAACTGTCTGCCTTCAGCTAGAATCATGATCCCAGGGTCCTGGGATTGACCCCCATATCGGGCTCCTTGCTTGGCTGGGAGCCTGCTTCTCTCTCTCCTTCTGCCTGCCACTCCCCCTGGTTGGACTCTCTCTCTGTCTCCATCAAATAAATAAATAAAATCTTTAAAAAAATAAATACATAAACAAAACCCACCACACTCTGGCCAAGGTCCAAACACTGCCCACTGCAAACAAGGAGAGCTTCTATAGACTACTGACTTAAAGGGATAGAGGAGTCAAAGCACAGCAGGAAAGTGCACACAGCACACATCAGAGACACTTCCTGAAACACCAGCCCCTGGACACTATATGACCTCTTCTTCATAAAGCCATTACTCTCAGGAGCAAGAAACATAATGGGCTTTTCTAACACAAGGAAGTAGACAGAGACTTAGACAGAATGCCAATATGGAGGAACTCATCCCAAAAGAAAGAACAAAAAAATGTCATGACCAGAGATCTAATCAAAACAGGTATAAGTAATATGCTTGTTGGAGAATAAAGAGCAACAATCATAAGAATATTCACTGGGTTTGAGAAAAAGCATAGAAGACATTAAGGAAACCTTTACTGCAGAGATAAAAGAGTTAAAAAACAATCAGTTACTGCCGTAACTGAAATTTGAAACCTACCAGATGTAATGACCAAGGATGGAAGAAGCAGAGGAATGGATAAGTGATATAGAAGATAGAATAATGGAAAATAATAAAGCTGAGCAAAAGAGAGAGAGAATAATTATGGAACAAGAGAATAGACTTAGAGAACTCAGTGACTCCATCAAATGTAAGAATATTTCTATCATAGGAATCCCAGAAGAAGGAGGGGTAGAAGGAAATGGGGGTAGGAGATTTATTTGAGGAAATAATAGCTGAAAACATCTCTAATCTAGGGAATGAAAAAGACATCCCAATCCAGGAGGCACAGTGAACTCCCATCAAAATCAACAAAAGCAGGCCAACACCAAGACATATTATAGCTGGATTTACAAAATATAGTGATAAAGAAAAAATCCTAAAAAACGGCAAGACAAAAGAAATCCCTAACTTACAAAGGAAGACCCTTAAGGTTAGCTGCAGATCTCCCTGCAGAAATTTGGGAAGCCAGAAGAAAGTGGCATTATATATTCAATTTGCTGAATGGGAAAAAACTTACAACCAAGAATACTCTAGCCAGCAAGGCTCTCATTCAGAATAGGAGAGAGAAAGAGTTTCCCTGACAAACAAAAACTAAAAAAGTTCATGACCACTGAACCAGCCCAGCAAGAAATATTAAAAGGGACTCTTTGAATGTGAAAGAAAGACCAAAATTGACAAAGAATGGAAGAAAACAGAGAAAATCTCCAGAAACAAAAACAAAAGAAGTAATAAAATGGCACTGAATACATATCTATCAGTAATTAACTCTAAATGTAAATGGACTAAATATTCCAATGAAAAGACATAAGGTGTCAGAATGGATAAAAAAAAAAAAACAAGACTCATCTATATGTTGCATAGAAAAGACTCATTCTATACCTATAGATACCTGCAGATTGAAAGTGAGAGGGTGGAGAACCATTTATCATGCAAATGGATGTCAAAAGAAACCCAGAGTAGCAATACTTATATCAGGCAAACTAGATTTTAAACCAAACACTGAAACAAAAGATGAAGAAGTACACTATAGAGTTATAAAGGGGACTATCCAACAAGATCTAACAATTGTAAATATTTATGCCCTCAACTTGGGAGCACTCACATTAAAAAAAAAAACAATTAATAACAAACATAAAGGTACTTATTGATAATAATACAAAAAAATAGTAAAGGACTTTAACATCCCACTTGCATCAATAAACAGATCATCTAAACAGAAAATCAACAAGGAAACAATGGCTTTAAATGACAACTGGATCAGATGGACTTAACAGATATAATCAGAACACTTCATCATAAGCAGTAGAATGCACATTCTTAACAATTGCACATGGGACAGTCTCCAGAATAGATCACATATTGGGTCACGAATCAGGTCTCACCCGATACAAAAAGATTGAAATCATACCATGCATATTTTTAGACACAATGCTATGAAACTTGAAATCAACCACAAGAAGACATTTGGAAGGACCACAAATACATGGAGTTAAAGAACATCCCACTAAAGAATGAATGGGTCAACCAGGAAATTAAAGAAGAAATTAAAAAATACATGGAAACAATGGAAAGTGAAAACACAGTGATCCAAAACAAAAGCACTCCTAAGAGGGAAGTATATAGCAATACAGGGCTTCCTCAAGAAGCAAGAAAAGTCTCAAATAAACAACTTAACCTTACTCCTAAAGGAGCTAAAAAAAAGAACCAAAAATGAAGCCTGAAGCAAGCAGAAGACGGGAAATAATGAAGATTAGAGCAGAAATAAAGGATATAGAAGCTAAAACAAAACAAAACAACAAAACAAAACAAGAGACAAAAAGAGCAGAAGAGATCAATGAAACCACAAGTGGGTTCTTTGAAAAAGATTAATAAAGTTGAGAAACCTCTAGCCAGACTTATCAAAAATAAAAGAGAAAGGACCCAAATAGCTGAAATCAAAAATGAGAGAGGAGAAATAGCCACCAATACTACAGAAATGCAAACAATTACAACAGAATATTATGAAAAATTATATGTCAACAAATTGGACAATCTGGAAGAAATGGATAAATTCCTAGAAATTCATTAACTACCAAAGCTAAAACAGGAAGAAATAGAAAATATGAACAGACCCATAACCAGGAAAGAAATCGAAATAGTAATTAAAAAACCTCCCAACAAACAAAAGTCCAGGGCCAGATGACTTCCTAGGGGAATTATAACAAACATTTAAAGAAAAGTTAATATCTGTTGTTCTCAAACTGTTCCAGAAAATAGGACCGGAAGGAAAACTTCCAAATTCATTCTATGGGGCCAGCATTACCATGGTCCTAAAACCAGACGAGGCTCCACTAAAAAACAGAATTACAGGCCAATATCCCTGATGAACATGAATGCAAAAATTCTCAATGAAATCCTAGCAAATCAGATCCAACTGTACCTTAAAAAAATCATTCACCATGATCAAGTGGGATTTATTCCAGGGCTTCAAGCTGGTTCTAGATTCATAAATCAATCAACCTCATGCACCATGTTAATAAAAGAAAGGGTAAGAACCATGTAATCCTTTAAATAGATGCAGAAAAAGCATTTGACAAGGTATAGGAACCATTCCTGATAAAATACTCAACAAACTGGGAAACATCATAAAGGCTATATATGAAAAACCCACAGCTAATATCATCCTCAATGGGAAAAAACAGAATTTTTCCTGTAAGGTCAGGCACAATACAGGGATATCCACTCTTATCATTGTTATTTAATATAGTACTGGAAGTCCTAGCCTCAGCAATCAGACCACAAAAAGAACTAAAAGGCATCCAAATTGGCAAGGAAGAAGGAAAACTTTCACTATTTGCAGATGACATGATACTCTATATAGAAACCCAAAGGACTCCACCAAAAAAACTGCTAAAACTGATACAAGAATTTAGTAAAGTTTCAAGGTACAAAATTAACATACAGAAATCTGTTGCATTTCTGTACACCAATAATGAAACAGCAGAAAGAGAAATCAGGAAATCAGTCCCATTTACAATTGGACCAAACACTATAAGATACCTAGGAAAAAAACCAAACCAAAAGGTTAAATATTTTTAAATATTTTACTGAAAACTATAAAATACTGATGAACAAAATTGATGACACAAAGAAATGGAAAAACATTCCATGATCATGGATTAGGTGAACAAATATTTGTTAAAATGTCTGTATTACCCAAAGCAATCTACAGATTTAATGGAATCTTTATTAAAATACCAACATTTTTTCACAGAGCTAGAATAAACAATCCTAACACTTGTATGGAACCACAAAAGACCCCAAATAGCTAAAGCAACTTCAAAAAAGAAGAGCAAAGCTAGAGGCATCACAATTCCAGAGTTCAAGTTACATTACAAAACTGTAAAGATCAAGACAGCATGGTACTGGCACAAAAACAGACACATAGGTCAATGGAACAGAATAGAAAACCCAGACATGAACCCACAACTATATGGTCTACTAATCTTTGAAAAAGCAAAAAAAGAATATCCAATGGGAAAAAGAATGTCTCTTCAGCAAATGGTGTTGGAAAAACTGGACAACAACATGAAAAAGAATGAAAGTGGACCACTTTCTCACACCATGCACAAAAATAAATTCCAAATGGATCAAAGTCCTACATGTGAGACTGGAAACCATCAAAATCCTAGAGGACAGGCAATAACCTCGTTGACATCGGCCTTAGCAACTTCTTATTAGATACGTGTCCTGAGGCAAAGGAAACTAGCCCTTTATCTGATATGTCAGTTGCAAATATCTTCTCCCATTCGGTAAGTTCCTTTTACTTTTATTGACTCTTTCCTTTGCTGTGCAAAAGCTTTTTATCTTGATGAAGTCTCAATAGTTCATTTTTGCTTTTGTTTCCTTTGCCTTTGGAGATGCATCTAGTAAGAAGTTGCTGCTGCCAAGGTTGAAGATGTTGCTGCCTGTGTTTTCCTTTAAGATTTTGATAGATTCCTCTCTCACATTTAGGTCTTTCATCCATTTTGAGTTTATCTTTGTGTATGGTGTAAGAAAATGGTCCAGTTTCATTCTTCTGCATGTGGCTGTCCAATTTTCCCAGCACCATTTATTGAAGAGACTGTCTTTTTTCCATTGAATATCCTTTCTGCTTTGTCGAAGATTAGTTGACCATAGAGTTGAGGGTCCATTTCTGGGTTCTCTGTTCTGTTCCATTGATCTATGTGTCTGTTTTTGTGCCAGTATCATACTGTCTTGATGATTACAGCTCTGTAATATAGTTTGAAGTTAGACATGGTGATGCCACCAACATTGGCTTTCTTTTTCTACATTCCTCTGGCTTTTTGGGGTCTTTTCCAGTTCCATGCAATTTTTTAGATTATTTGTTACAATTATGTGAAAAATGTTGATGGTGTTTTGATAGGAATCGCATTGAATGTGTAGGTTGCTCTGGGTAGCATAGACATTTTAACAATATTTATTCTTCCAAACCATGAGACTGGAATGTTTTTCCATCTCTTTGTGTCATCCTCAATTTATTTAATAATTGTTCTGTAGTTTTTGGAGTACAGATCCTTCACCTCTTTGGTTAGATGTAATCCTAGGTATCTGACATTTTTTGGTACAATTGTAAATGGGATCAATTCCTTAATTTCTCTTTCTTCAGTCTCATTGTTAGTGTGTAGAAATGTAACTGATTTCTGTGCATTGATTTTGATCCTGCCACGTTGCTGAATTGTTGTGTAAGTTCTAGCAATTTAGGGGTTGATCCAACATAATTTAGTTATTATTTTTTCCAACATAATTTGGATCGTTTAGTCTGTGACCAGTGGTGCAGACTCTTGTGTGCTTGGTATGGCTGGGCATTGCACTAGATACTATATTTGCATTACACTATTTAATCTGTACAACAATCCTGTAAGGTAGATTATATTCAGTAATCTCATTTTCCATGAGAAAAACGGAAACTCAGAGAAGTTGGGTACCTCGTCCATGGTCATATAGCCAGCTAGTAAGTGGTAGAGTGCGACTGAAACTCAAGTTAATCTATTGCCAAAATCTGGATAGAAAAAAATGGAGGCAGAGAATAGCTGTTTTGATACTTGTTGACTGATTCATCAAATATTTATTGAGCACCTAACTCTAAAGTAACACCGTGTGTGCAAAAGTAATGTAAATAAAACCATGATTACACAGGGGTGCATAGCTTAGGCTTCATAAGCACTAAGATAGGTAAAGAAATTTCTCTTTACTGTTCTTAATGTTTCTGAGTCAAGGTCTGCACTGGGTGTTTATATACACCATCTCACTGGAACCTCACAAAACCCTTTATGGCAGCTATTTTTATCCTCCTCTTAACAACTGAGGAAACAATGACTCAGAGGAGTTAAGAAACTTGTTTTCAGCCACATGGCTCATAAGTGCATATATAGGACTTAACTCATCCTTAACTAATTATTCTAAACCACACACTTTCCATGTATATGTCATGCTATTGGTATTTTTTGGTACTAGCGCCACAGAACCACATATCTTGAAAGCATCTTAATGATAATCAAGTTTAATTCCTTTGTAACAGAGTCAGTACTCAAAACTCCTGATGCTCAGGTTAGTGGTAGCTCCCTGGCAATGAACTTTTTTCTCTGTACCAGGCCCTTATGTGTTTGATCTGTTACTATTCAAGGCTGTTGAGTGGAATATTCTCTTGCACAACTTGGCTTTTTTATAATCTACAGTTTGCCTTGATGTTTCCCCCAGTTGAATATATAAACATATTACTTTGCATGTCAGGGATCTATTGAATTGTGAAAGTTAATGGAAATCCAAGTTAGCCTGGGTGAGATTTAATTGCTTGGATGTAATCAGAATAGTATTTTCAGAATTTACTTGTAATTACTGTCACTAGTTTTTGTGTTCTGTCTTCATTTGACAAAAAGTAACAGAAAAATTTTCTGAAGGTCATATTGTTTCTTACTTGTTTGTAACTTTCAAAAAGACATTTTATAAAATAAGTCTAGGATTTAAAAAAAATAAAAACAGCTGGGGCGCCTGGGTGGTGCAGTCAGTTGAGTGTCTGACTCTTGGTTTTGACTCAGGTCATGATCTCATGGTCATGAGATTGAGCCACATTTTGGGCTCTGCTCTGAGCATGGAGTCTGCTTGAGATTCTCTCTCCCTCTCCCTGCCCCTCCTTCTTGTGCTCTCTCTCTCTCAAATAAATAAATAAATCTTAAAAAATACAAACAGTTTAATTACTCCAAATAGCAACAGAGACAAAATGCAATGTAAACACAAAGAAAGTACTGCAGAAATGAGACACTGGATGACTTTGGATCTGAGGCTCATAATCACACAACCCAGGTTCTGCAGAAAGAAGAACAAATGCAGGAGAGTAGGGGCCAGGTCTCATTTTCTTTTTCATACAGCCAGCTGGAGGCTGAAGTGTAGCTGTAAATGGTGTGAAGCATGTCTGCATCCATGAGCAAAGGAAACTAGCTCCTTGGGGACTCATTGAAGTATAAAAGTTTATAATTTTACAGCAGTTGAAATACTGACATCAGTATTAAAATAAAACCAAGATTTACATAATAATTAAAAATATAAAAGTCTGTAGGAGGAGACCCTGTGTGAAAAACTGGACAATTCAGCAACAAGAGAACTGTGTACCTTTGGCAGAAATGGAAAATAGCATCTGCCCAACCCTCAACAGGTGACTAGTAATTGTACAGAGCAATGTTACATTTGCAAAAATGTAAACAAGTTCTTGCCAAACTGATCTCTATGTTCTTATGATGTCACATGGTCACTGCTTATGAAGGTGTAAACTTCTTGGCTTGTGCTCAAACCCTTTTCTTTAATTACCTACAGATTCAAAGCAATCCCTATTTTTCAGGCAACCTGAACAAATAATCCTAAAATTTGTATGATAGTACAAAAGACCTCAAATAGCCAAAACAATCTTAAGAAAGAAGAACAAAGCTGGAAGTAATCACAATTCCAGATTGCAAAATATACTACAAAACTATAGTAATCCATACACTATGTTACTGGCACAAAAATAGACACATAGGTCAATGGAATGAGATAGAGAGCCCAGAAACAAACCCATACCAATATGGTCAATTAACCCATGACAAAGGAGACAAGAATATGCACTGGAGAATATGCACTGGAAATAAATAGTGCAGCTAGATGTAAACTGCACAGTTACATGCAAAAAAAAAAAAAAATGAAACCGGAGCACTTTCTTACACCATACACAAAAATTTAACTCAAAATAAATTAACACCCAACTGTGGAACCTGAAATCATAAAAGTACTAAAAGAAAACATAGGCAGTAATATCTTGGATATCAGCCTTAACAACATATTTATGAATATGTCTCCTCAGAGAAGGAAAACAAAAGCAAACGTTAAACTATTGGAACTACCCCAAAACAAAACATTTTTGCACAGCAAAGGAAATCATCGGCAAAACAAAAATGCAAATAGTGAGTGGGAAAAAAATATTTGCAAATGATATATCCAATAAGGGGTTAATATCCAAAATGTATAAAGTACTTACACAACTCAACACACACACACACACACACACACACACACACACACAATTTAAAAATGGGCAGAAGACCAGCATAGACATTTTTCCAAAGAAATACAGAGGGCCAATAGATACGGGAAAAGATACTCAACACCACTAATCATTAGGGAAATGTTAATCAAAACCATGAGACATCATGTCATATCAATCAGAATGGCTAGAATCAAAAAGACAAGAAATAACATGTTGATGAGGATGTGGAGAAAAGGGAAAACTCACACACTGTTAGTGAGAATATGAATTGGTGCAACTGCTGTGGAAAACAGTATGGAAGCTCCTCAAAAAATTTTAAATAGAAATATCATACCCACTACCGGATATTTACTGAAAGAAAACAAAAACACTAGTTTGTAAGGATATATGCACCCTTATGTTTATTGCAGCGTTATTTACAATAGCCAAGATATAGAAGCAACCCAAGTGTTTTTGATAGACAAGTGGATAAAGAAGTTGTGGTGTATAAATATACAAGGGGATATTACTCAACCGTAGGAAAGTATGAGATATTGCCATTTGTGATGACATTGATGGACATAGAAGGTATTATGCTAAGTGAAATAATTCAGGCAGAGAAAGACAAATTCTATGTGATTTTGCATATATGAAGAATCTAAAAAAAATGAATGAACAAACAAAAAGCAGACTTAAATACAGAGAACAAACTGGTGATTGCTAGAGGGGAGTGAGAAGGGGGGATGGAAAAACAGATAAAAGGGACTGAGAGGTACAATCTTCCAGCTATAAAATAAATAAGTCACAGAGATGAAAAGTACAACATAGGGAATATAGTTGTGTATGTTATATATAGTTATAATGTTATATGGTGACAAATGATGACTACACTTACCATGGTGAGCTTTGAGTAATGTATAGAATTATTAAATCAACATGTATACATCTGAAATTCATATAACATTATATGTCAATTACATTTCAATAAAAAAGGGAAAATGAATTTAATTTTATCATTTAAAACCTAAACTTGAGGAAAACAGGAATGATTCTAACATTTTATTATATTTACTTTACTATGAATTCCCAATTGTTTCAATAAGTAATAAGAAAGTAATCTGCAGTCCTAAATTTTGATGACTCCTACCATTGTAAGTTTTTATATCACCTCCTTTTTCTCAAAAATCTCCACACATACTAGATTACCAAACACCTCTTTAAAAAATTAACTTTTCTTATTAATGAGGAGAAAGGTTGTTTCAGTAAAAATCAAAAGTAGAATTATACTTCAATAAAAAATACAGTACAGTTAAAAAGTGAGGAATAGAATTATGAGGTAATGCTTGATCCCTATGGTGCAGCATGAATCCATTGATAGAAGTAGTTTTCCATAACTAGATATGAGATGGAGAGAATGACAAAGAGTACTTGGGGTTTTAGTTGGTATCTCAAAGGAAAAAAAATTATATAGATAGATAGATATAGATATATATTCTTGTGTGTTACATTTATATTCCCATGAAAAGGTAATCAACTTCGGGGATTACAAATACAAGGGTGGTGGGGTAAGATTCACTTCAAAGAAATTATTTCTGGCTCTGTCAACAGATAACAAGAAAATAAGATTTCACTTTCATGCTAAAGCTTTGCCAAAAGCTCTATATTCCCTCGTAAGACTTGTATTGGGGGAAAAAAGTGATGCAAATCATAAACATAGAAAATACTATCCTGTTTACTAAAAGAAACACACTGCTAAGTCAATGCTATCTAGCAACCTTTGCTGAATTGATACATAAGGCTTTTCCTATATTTGTTATGGCATGAAATGCACCTGCTTCACATTCTAGTTATTTAGGGTATTGCTTCACTCTCTCACTAGATCACAAGTTTTTCAAAAGCCGGCATCAGTGTTTTGTGTTTTGTGTTATACATATTAGTTGAGGGATTGCATGGTATTTAACTCTTGTGCAACAGTTTCTTTGTTTATAAAATGAAGACAAAAAGATGAATACAATAATTATTATATGCTGAAAATTTTTAGCACTGTACTTATCATAAGTAGGTACTCAGTATATGTTAGTTTCTTTCATCTATATATCTTTATATGTGCAGTGATATGTAAATATTTGATGAAGAAATAAAGGAATGATTGAATGAGAGAAATCTAGGTAAATTGAGTTTAAAGGTTACTTTAGAAGAAACTAACACAATTGAATAGTAAAAAGAAACACAAAGAAGTATCCAAAATCTTTTATCTTACATATTAGTTAAAAAGACCATCTCTTCCTAGATAGTGAGAATGTGATCAGTTTTTTTTTAATTATTTTTGGAAAAATCAGAGCACTCTGATCATTTAATACACCATAGAAATTACTACTTTCATTTTCTTAAGTCATTGTTCTAAAATATTGACTCCCTCCTTATCCTATCTCTATTTAGTATAGTATATCTTTCCATTAGTCTTAGCCAATTACTTTCTTTTACACATGGGGTATTTATTACATTTATAGGTTTCAAGAATAGCAAAAGTATAAAATCATGGTCATATGATGATGTCTCCCTTCCATACAGGAGATGGACTAACATAAGCATATTAAAAATACCAGCGTGATAAAAGAATTATTCAAAAGTTACCTCAATAGATTTAAAGAAAGAAGCAATGCATTGGTTTCTAAATTTAGGGTCCCAACACCCCAAGAGCTCCAGGAAGATAA